>NC_091454.1:191331538-191636181 GCF_027789765.1 Dendropsophus ebraccatus | reverse complement strand
TGGGAAGCATGTAGAGGCTCCAACCCAGGGGACAGGGCATGCTGGGATTTATAGGGGAGTGATTAGGTGCAACTACCAATTAGGAGCGCACTGCCCCTTTAAATCTGAGACAGCCGGCGCGCGCGCGCCCGAGGGGGCGGGGACGCGCGCGCCGGCCGGCACAGCGGGAGACAGGAGCGTGGAGAGGTGAGGCGCCCCCCGGGGCCGAGGTGATAGCAGCGCCGGGTCCCCGACTATGGACACCGGCTGCTGCATGGGGCAGGAAGCGGTCGCGGCGGCGGCCCGGAACGCGGGACGCCGCCGCGGCCGTGACAGTACCCCCCCCCTTTGGCCTCCCCCTCTTTCTTGCCTGCAGATGGCACAGGAAGCCACAAAGTCTTTGACATCTTGAAACAGACTAGGCCACCAGTAGTGGCGAGAGATCCGTTGGCCGGTCTTACGGACTCCAGGGTGCCCGGCCTCCAACGAGGAATGACCCCACTTCAAAATACCTCTTCGAAGCGCAGGGTGAACATGAGTCTTTCCGGGGGGTACTCTCTGAGGCGAGGAGGTGACGACTGGTGCTAGGCGATCAGGCGGTAAAACATGGCAAGGGACTGTGGGTCTGTGGACGAGGACCTTCTGTAAGTTCTCCCGGTGGTGAGAGGACACGACCTTAGTCTTGGGTACGGAGAGAGGGTACACCTCGGCAGAGAAGGCATCCGCCGAGTCTTGGTCTTCTGCCGGTAGGTCGGGTAGAGGCTTGGCTGGGACAGGAAACGACATAGTACACTTGGTCTGAGGTGACCTGAGACACTGGTTGGAACAGTCCTGACCCCAACTGAGAATCTCCCCGGTTCTCCAGTCCAGTTGAGGGGCATGTTCTTGCAGCCACGGGAGTCCCAGGAGGACCGCGGGGGAAGAATGGGGCAGGACGTAGAAGGATATCTCTTCTTGATGTAAAGGACCCACCTGGAGGACTAAAGGTGCGGTCTGGTAGTACACACGGTCGGTAAGAATTTCGCCTGTGACCGAGGAGATAGACAGAGGCCTGGCTAGTCGGGTCACGGGTAGCCGCCATCTTTGGACCAATGTTGCCGCAATAAAACTGCCTGCTGACCCAGAATCGAGGAAGGCAGTAGTCTGATGATTTCGTCCTGAGAGAGTCCGGATGGAAACTGGCATAGACAGACTTGGAATGGTGGCATTCACACCTAGGGACACCTGTCCCACCGGACCTAGGTGCGAGCATTTTCCGGATGTTTGGGGACGTAGGGGACATCCCAGCCGGAAGTGATCGGAACCACCGCAATAGAGACAGAGATTCTGCTCCAGGCGCCGGATTCTTTCATCAGGCGTCAGGTGAGCCCGTTCCACCTGCATAGGAATCTCAGGAGAGGGTTGGGACATCGAAAGGTCAGGGTTCTGGAAAACCGGCGCCAGCTGGGGATGGCGACGGGAACGGGTTAGTAAATGTTCATGCCGAACCTCCTCCTCCCTCTCCGAAAAACGAGTATCAACTCGGGTGGCCAGTAGAATGAGTTCGTTCAGGGAGGTAGGCAGGTCTCGGGCAGCGAGCACGTCTCTCACACGACTAGACAGGCCCTTCTTGAAGGTGGCCAATAGGGCGGCCTCGTTCCAGTCCAATTCGGCTGCCAGGGTGCGGAACTGGATGGCGTAGTCACCAACAGAGGAGCTGCCTTGAGCGAGGTTGAGGAGAGCAGTCTCGGCTGAAGAAGCACGGGCAGGTTCCTCAAAGACGGAGCGAAACTCGAATAGGAAGGCCCGGAGATTGGCAGCAACTGGATCATCACGGTCCCACAGTGGCGTGGCCCAGGCCAGGGCTCTACCTTCTAATAGGCTGATGATGAAAGCCACTTTAGAGCGCTCGGTGGAAAACTGACTACTCAAAAGTTCAATGTGCATGGTGCACTGAGTCAAGAATCCTCTGCACAACTTAGAGTCCCCAGAGTACTTGCTTGGGAGGGCCAGTCGGAGTGAAGAAGAAGCGTCAGGAGGTGGTGTGCGCTGGGCAGTAGTCTGCTGCTGTAAGGCGGCAGTGAGTTGCTGGATCTGCTGTGACTGCTTCTGGATTTGTTGCGCCTGCTGAGTGACCACTCTGGCGACATCACGGAGATCAGGCACCTCGCCGGGATCCATGGTTGGAGCCTACTGTAACGCCCGGAGTAGTGGATCCACTGGACCGACACCAGCGATGGCACAAACCTCACCAGGGAGCGGAGTCTAAGGGGCCGCTGGTTTTCACCAGAGCCCGCCGCAAGGCGGGATGGACTTGCTGCGGCAGGCGACCCCCAGGTCGCTACCCCTGGCTTGGTTGCTGGTGTCGGCAGGCGAGGCGTGGCAGGAGATGGCACAGGCAATAGTCTGCAGATGAGAGAGCACGTGACAGGCTGGACACGGGAACAGGTGGCGTGACAGGGAAACAGGAACCAGGAACGGGGACTTGGGACCAGGTAACGGACAGGACTCAGGAACAGGGACTAGGGACCAGGTAACGGACAGGACACAGGAACAACAGGGAGCTGGGCCAAACGCTATGGGAAGCATGTAGAGGCTCCAACCCAGGGGACAGGGCATGCTGGGATTTATAGGGGAGTGATTAGGTGCAACTACCAATTAGGAGCGCACTGCCCCTTTAAATCTGAGACAGCCGGCGCGCGCGCGCCCTAGGAGGCGGGGACGCGCGCGCCGGCCGGCACAGCGGGAGACAGGAGCGTGGAGAGGTGAGGCGCCCCCCGGGGCCGAGGTGATAGCAGCGCCGGGTCCCCGACTATGGACACCGGCTGCTGCATGGGGCAGGAAGCGGCCGCGGCGGCGTCCCGCGTTCCGGGCCGCCGCCGCGGCCGTGACACACTCTAATATTATGATAAAAATTTTAAACAGGGGGGATATGTTGGAAAAATGCTTTAAAAAGTATATCATAAAGGGTTAAATGGATTTCCTACAATATGGGTTATTAATATAATCATTGATATGTACTGTTTAAAATAGGTAAAGTGCCAGGGAGGAAGTCTTTTCCTAAAGGGAACCTGTCATCCCCCGTGCCGGGGTGAAGGCCGCCCGACCCCCCGCTAGAGCCCCGGATACTTACCCCATCTCGCCAAGTCCCGCTCCTGGAGCCGGTCCCAGGACGGATATATCCCTGTCGGAAACCTGACGTGCGCAATCCAGAGATGAGTCCGATCCACATAGAGAATGAATGGAGCCGTCGGACACCTCTCTGCAGCACGCGCGCTGGGCTTCCGACAAAGATATCTCTGTCCTGGGTATCGGCTCCAGATGCGGGACTTGGCGAGATGGGGTAAGTATCCGGGGCTCTAGCAGGGGGTCGGGTGCCCTTCACCCCGGCACGGGGGGGTGACAGGTTCCCTTTAAGGAATGTGTTAAAGAGGATGTACCACCGGGTACATCCTCTTTAAGCTGAACCCACGGATTGAACGGCGCGTGCCGCGGTCCGTTTTTTGGACCGCGGCCCGGTTTCCGTGCACGGCGCCGTTCTATGCACCGGAACCAGCCGGTGCTCAAGCACTGGAGGTAGGCCGGCCTGCCGCCAGTGGGAGGGAATTCCCTCCCCTGTATGACGTGGCTCCCTTAGAATGAATGGAGCCGCGTCATACAGGGGAGGGAAGAGGTCATGAGGGAAGAGGTCATGAGTTCAGGAAAGTGTCATGGAGCGGGTTATGAGTAGGTAATCATGTTCGAAAATGATTGTTATAACCATTCCGATCATCGAACAAATTGTTTGTACCAGCGAACACAAACAATTAGCGGCATGTTCTTACGCGCATACGAACATTTACGAACATGTTCGCTCGCCACTGTTTTTAATGAAATTCGTTTGCTTACAATTTGCGAATATTCACAAATTTGTGCGAATGTTTGCGAACTCTGCGAAACGATTTCCGAGTGATACGCTCATCTCTAGTTGTAAATATTAGCCTTGACTGTAAGAGCCCAATTCCACGGGTCGATTATCGTTCAGATTATCGTTAAATCGTTAGGATCTAAGCGATAAGCGTTCGGTTGAATAGCAATGAAGGAATAAGCCGCGAACGAGAAATCGTTGATCGTTTGAAGAGACCTGGACCTATTTTTATTGTTGCTCGTTCGTCCATCTTACTCAGATCGTTCTGTTGAATAAAAAATCGTTCAGTCGTTACTTGGTCGTTAGTGGGTTCGTTCAACAGCTTATAGTGCAAATCCTATTGGCTAAATACATTGATTGACAGGGACCATACTTTAATTTCACTTTGTTCTATTCATTACTTAATAGCTCAAATAGCTTAATGGACATTACTTAATAGCTCAAAAATACAAATTGTCTTGCAAACACCCTGTGCATCCGATGTGGTCGAATAGGGCTTTAAAAAAAATTTGCCAAACACCTCATATATTGAGCCTACATTCGGGGTAGCCCCCCCCCCCAATAACCTCGTATGCGGCGGCCTCCACTTCCTGTAAGTGATCACGCGGTCCAAAAGGCCCTGTCCTCCGTACGAAAGACTCTTTGTTGTCTTAACTCATATAAGGCCTAACTAAGCTTTTTTTGCTCAAACACAACTTGAGCCCTCTGTGTGCGTCTCCTTGCCTGCAAGTAAAACAAATCTTAACTCCGGTGTTTGTGGTCCTGATTGGTAACAAAGAATTTTCCTTACAGTCGGGCTCATAATGTAAGTCTATGGAGCTCTCTCAGTGACACAGACCAGGGAGCAGACCGCGCTGCAGAAACTTGAAATTAATTCCATATCATAAAGTTTTCTTATGATACTGATACTGTTGTATTTTTTGAAGGGTTCAAGCCATCGTATCACAGTTTGACTGTAACCGCTGTGGTTTTGTGCCTCATTTGAGCACGGTAACCACCAAGATTGTTGTATCATTGTATTTGAAGACTTGTTAAAGGTGTTTTACTAAATATATTTTGTCTGGCCTATTAAAAAAGTAAGTAAACGCCAGCCAACTGAGCAAAATTGTACCCTATGTACTGTAATGTGTTGTGGAAGATATTGGAGCTATATGCATGACATTAAATATTCTTTTCATTATTTTAAACAATTTGAAATGAATATACTATTACAAAGGAAATCCGGTACAAGAGCAAATAGCTAGAAATCCCTGTAACCGGAATAGGGCCTGTCTCACTGGGAGCTGTAATCCATTCTGCTTGCCTCAGGCACATCCTATATGTACACGTACGGGCACCGGCGTCAGCTTCTTAGGGGATTAATTAACCTGCCAGCATCTGAAGAAATGGTTATCCAATGCCATTCAATTTAAGCAGATGCCCTATGTGTCAGCTTAGAAGGAAGTATTTGAGTCAGATAGAAAGAGCTCAATTGCTATATTTTTGATGATTCAGTGACTTGGAAATGCAATATAATAACTTTTGAGATACCAAGCTGAAATTTTAGGTGTAAAGACTCTATTATATACATAGATCAGCCATAACACTAAAAGAGTGCTCTGAGAACAGGTCTTTTACACGGGGCGATTATCGGTCAAATAAACGTTCATTCGCAATGATTGATTCACTTATGGCCCTATAACACAAAGCGATTATCGGGCGTATACGGCCGATGCTGACTGTTATGGCCGAAAATCGCTTTGTGTAATAGAAGACAACGATCAGCTGACATGCATGATGTCTTTCAACAGACTGAAACGGCAACGATCAGCCTAACGATCTGCTGCCATCACTTTGTGTAATAGGAGCGGCAAGAGCACACCGCTACTGTCTCCTATGGGCTGCCCGGGTGATCAGACAACTACCCGGGCAGCCCACCCGCGGCCCGCCCCCCAGCTCTCATCTGCTCCTCCTCGCTCGCTGTCGGCAGTGTAATAGCGCTGGCAGCAGGCTGGGGAATGAGGAGCAAGAGAGCTCTTGCTCTCTACATCGCCCAATGTAATAGGGGATTTAGAGGGGGCATTATCCAGCTGAAGGAGTCCACTGATATTAGGGAATAAGACTGCCATGAAGCAGCATTATTATTGTTTTTAGTAGATGGTACATTTCAGTAAGGGCTAGAAGCCAAGATTGGCCATTTTGGCCAGGCTGTCACTTCACAGCTTTATATGAAGCAACTTTTTCCTAATTTTGTTGTGCATGTAACATAGTAATTCTCTACTAGTATTATTGATGTCTTGTGATCTAAGGGGAAAACACAACTGTAAGCAGATCTAAGGGCTCTTCACCTCTAGGAAGTGAATTTTGCTCAAGCTCAATGCATATTTAAGTAAGGGGAAAATGTGCAGGATCAGGATATATTGCTTTAAGTTGCAGCTATGAAGGGTGAGACGCCTCTAGGCATCTTTTCAAAGTCACGTCCACATTCTTGAAGGTTAAGTCACTCATTGGTTCCATGTGCAATTTTTTGTAATGGAAGTAAATTGCTGTAGGTTCCAAATTGATGACTATGACTTTGCCCCTATTAGGAATAGTGCTATGGTGCCCAAAGGGCTAAATGAATATCTTAGGAAAAGTAATGTAAAATTAAAAGGAAGGGATTGAGTCAGTCGTAAGTCAGACACAAGGACAATATCAGTCTTGTCTCTGTTGTTTTGGCTATAAGGGATAAAAGTTCTTGCTTTGTGGAAAAAAAAATTGTCACTGTATCTTCATTCTATTGGTGGTTCCTTGTCGTAATTCAGCTCTACACTATGACCTGTCCTTTTTTTTTTTTTTTTTTTGCGGCATAGATCGTGGCACGGATGGTATCAGTAGACTTATAGGATTTAATGTCCCCTTAAATTCTCCATGGTCGCGAATCTGCAAACACAGACAATTTCACGGGAATGTGAATAAGGCCTTTCTTCATATGCAAATGAGGCGCACATGCCTAGGGGGGCTTTTTCCTGGCCCCAGAAGCCCATCTTAGCACTGCCCCTCTGCTTTCCAAAAGTGTCTCCTCTGTATTTTATCCTCCCCTTTCTGTACCTACTCCACCTACAAGTCTAATTCTAGCACTACTGACCTGTGATGTGGTGCATGCAATGCTAGGCCATGTTCACACAACGTGAAACACTGGCCGTTCTATGCCCCGGCCGGGTCACAGAACGGCTGGTGTTAGTGAAAATGATCCCGGCTGGTACTGAAGTACCGTTCGGAAGATCTTCATTCAGGTTTTTCTTTTTTTTCTTTTGTGATAATTGCAGGGTGTTCTATCTTGTTCACTGTTTGAAGAGCTGCCCAAAGGCCCAGTCCCCAGTTCTGTGCTCTTCTCTCCTGAATGATCTCATTTATGACCAGATCATGGTTGACCTTTGAACTTTAATATGGAGTTATTGAAGGAAATAAATTCACATGTAGTGTTCTAGCCTTAGCAGAGGCAGAAAAAAATATTGTTGTCAATATCAAAATGGTGGGGTGCCAAAACCTGTTACCCTGCTGGTCAGCTGTTGCATTTTTCCTGAGTTCGGTCTCTTTTTTTCCACCAGTACAAGACTGAAAATCTTCCTTTAGAAGACTGGACCTGGATACAAATAAGTATAGCTTTGTTTTACACCATTATAACTGAAAAATAATAATGGATATAAATTGCAAACTTGCTTTATATCACGTATCAAATATAGATTTTGAAAATTATGATGACTGGTACACTCTAACTTTAAATTTATAAAGGGGATGGATATTATCAGGTAATGGGTGTGATTATAGTCACAGGGTGTGAATAATTTACATTGAGGGGTGTATATACCTAATACATACCCACTGACTGTATAATTACACTCATCACCTGATAGTCACCCCTACTATTAAAATTAAAGTGATATTGTGGCTGTGTGCAGTTGTCAGCACCATATAAAAGTTCACATGCTGCACAGTTCAAATTCACCTGAAAAAAAAACATGTCTTTGTTGTCTTTCTAGCCAGAAATGCTTCTTATCATTGGTGGACAGTGTCATCTGGGTGGGACTTCATTGCTGTTGTGGCCCCCATCTTCCTGTCTGTGTTGGCACCGTAGTCCCCTGTGATGTCACTGCTGCAGTAGGAGCAGCCCATTCCAATGATGTCACAGAGAGGGCTGGGACTACGACACCTACATAGGCACCTACTGCATCAAGGCTTTACTTCCTGGATAACATAGTGATGTCACTTCCTGGATAACATGGTGATGTCACTTCCTGGATAACATGGTGATGTCACTTCCTAGATAACATGGTGATGTCACAAGCCGACTACCAGAGCTGTGCGGGCTGTGGCTGCTGGAGAGGATGATGGCCGAGGGACACTGAGGGACACAGAGAACT
This sequence comes from Dendropsophus ebraccatus, assembly GCF_027789765.1. Lineage (NCBI taxonomy): Eukaryota > Metazoa > Chordata > Amphibia > Anura > Hylidae > Dendropsophus > Dendropsophus ebraccatus. Next base: position 191,627,934 of record NC_091454.1, on the reverse strand, counting down.
GGAGGGACACTGAGCATCCCTCTGCCATCATCCTCTCCAGCAGCCACAGTCTGCACAGCTCTGGGTGTCGGGGCGTGACATCACCATGTTATCCAGGAAGTGACATCACCATGTTATCCAGGTAGTGACATCACCATGTTATGCAGGATGTGAAGCCTTGATGCAGTAGTAAGTTCAGGGAAAAAAACACTTTATGTGCATTTCCCGTAATAAGTGTATATTGGGGATTTGTATAACTTTTGGGAGGCAATACAATACTTTAGTAAACAAAGCAGCCTTGCTTTCCTTCGGTCTTTATCTATTTTAGATAACGTTTTTTATTTCAAGGGATAGAAATGTTTTGGGCAGCTGTAGAGTAAAACCTTTCAGGTTTAGTAATGACTTCATTATTATTCTGCTAATTCAAAGGCACAAGAAGAGCTGATAGACCGTGTTCTAATTCCCTTTGATTGAACCAGGATGGCTAGAAGATGGTCATTACCAGGAAAATTCTTATTAGTTTTCAGTCTGGGACTAACCGCCTCCGGTAGAAGGTTGTGAAATGTTTAACATCAAACAGGAGCAAATATAAAGTTTATTATATCAAAGTTGTATTTTACATTCACAGAAGATTTACAATAATGAAATCTCTTTTACTTAACCTTTTTAGCTTAGAGGGTTTCGAAGTCAAAATCAACTTGTTTATGACTCAACGTTTTCCAGTAGAAAAGTCTATGGTCAAACATTTCTTGACCAGAGATGTGCCAAGCTGTCATGCCCAAAGAAAAACTTCACCTTCCGAAATGCTGCATTCTATGGTGTTTTTTTGCATGCAGTGTATATTAGTTTCTTTTTGAAGAAAAAAAAGTTGTGACCAGAGATGTTAGCTGTAAGTTAATAGGGACATCAAACACAAATCCTCTGATGCTTTGCTCATCTAGGATGCATTCTTTTGGCATCAGTGACAGCTTGTGGTGTTTTTCTCCCAGATTTTTTTTCCCTGCATGTGTAAATGTTGATTTTTTTGTGGCACTTTTCCTTTGGTTGTCAAAGTTGCAGCAATATTTTTACCTTTTTCATTAGGCTAGGTTCACACTGCGTTGTTTCTGTCCGTTTTTTTAACCATGTTTTCTGTATGTTAAAAATAAACATTTAAAAACGGATCCGTTAAATGAACAGCAAAAACAGTGTGAACCTAGCCTAAGAAATCCCTGAATTACATAAAGAATCACGTCTGTAAAATAAAAAAACAGTAAAAACACAGTACAAAGAAATGCATGTACTAAAAACATTGAGAGTAATAAATAAAAACTGTCAAAGGGTATGTTTACATGGGTTATGTAATGCGCTTGTGCATAGCTCTCAGTGAGTTATGGTAGTGCGCTCATGGGTGGGTTGTTATGGGCCTGAAGCTTCCATTCAAAGTTTTGGCCACCTTAAGGGTTTACATTTACATGGTTATAAAAGTCATGTGTGACTGAAAGAGTGACCTTCAAAGCGGCTTGCAAAGTTTTTATATGTGCTTTTGAACTTTTCCCCCCTTTTTTTACCTAGGCATTCAGAAAGAAAGAAAGAAAGAAAGAAAGAAGAAAGGCAGCGGCACTCACCCTTTGGAGAATAAACCAATACTTTATTTCAGGGTATAGCACACAAACATGCAAGTGCACTTGTCTTCCTGCTTCTTCTGGATGTGTGAGCCAGAAGAAGCGTGCGAGCGCAAAATGGTTGTTGCTTTATCAGGGGAACACACTTGCTTATTTGTAGAGATGAGCGGACCGTCGGACTTTTGGTCCGATGGCATTGGCGCTCTCTCATCATGCCTTTGATCTCGGCCACATACTTTCGCTCCTGCGAATATGCGGCCGGGATATTCCAGGGAATTCAACAGGGATTTCCTGGTATATCCTGGCCGCATATTCCCGTGACCACAAGTATGCGGCCAGGATCAAAGGCATAATGGGAGAGCGAACTGCTTTCGGACCAAAAGTCAGAGCAGTTTGCTCATCTTTACTTGTTTTCCGCTTAACCCCAAAATAAAGCATTGTTTTATCATGTGAAGAGTGAGTGACGCTGTTTTTCTTTCTTTTCTTCTTTATGTTTGAAGCTATAATTTGTGGCAAAGAAGCATCCCCTGGATGTATGACTTCCCTCTCCTGTGGGCAACCTACGCGCAACTATTCAAGGTGCAGTAGTGTCTGCTTTTCTCTGTTTGTCTGATGCATTTTCAAGGTGGTGTTTGACATGATTCTGCACCCAAATTAACACCTAAAACAGGCCCATTTAAAAAATCTCAAATCTCAAATAAGTCCCCCCTGTCGTCTTTACATGAATGATTATCATCAAGTGCAAAAAAATTTCACCAAGGCAAATAGGTCTGGGATAGAACAGAATAAACTGGTGGCCGTGGGTAGTTATTTTAGGTTTCGGGTAAGTACATTCTATCTATCAGGAAGGTGTTAGTGCCGGAGTTCCTGCACATGTAAAAAGCCCACCCCCTTTTCCCAGCCATATTTAATAAGAGGTGTACACCTCATAGTAAAGCCGTCCAGCCCTGCGCTAGAAAGCAACAATCTGCGCCTTCTCTGTGCTATACGCCCTGGTCGCATTCTTAATAAATCCCCCACCCCTAAGTCTCTAAATAAGGTGTATATAAGTTTGCAGACGAGTACAATTTCTATGGGTAGGCGCTATCTTTATGTCGACACAAGTTTTTTTTCCCCTTTTTTTTCTTTTTTTCTTTTTTCTTTAATTTTTACATTTTACTGTGTTCATTTATTCATAAATTAATAGTTAAATGGTTGTTTTAGGCAAAAATGATGGATGTCCTATACCCACGCACTGTCGCCGATCAGCTATTCATCAATGTCTCCATGTTCAGATCTATATATGTCACGGCCGCGGCGGCGTCCTGTGCTCCGGGCCGCCGCCGCGACCTCCCTCCATCTCATGCAGCTGCCGGGGTCCCTGTGCAGGGACCCGGCGCTGCTACACGTTCGGCCCCGGGGGGCGCCTCACCTCTCCACGCTCCTGTCTCTCGCTGTGCCGGCCGGCGCGCGCGTCCCCGCCTCCTAGGGCGCGCGCGCGCCGGCTGTCTCAGATTTAAAGGGGCAGTGCGCTCCTAATTGGTAGTTGCACCCAATCACTCCCCTATAAATCCCAGCATGCCCTGTCCCCTGTGTTGGAGCCTCTACATGCTTCCCATAGCGTTTGGCCCAGCTCCCTGTTGTTCCTGTGTCCTGTCCGTTACCTGGTCCCAAGTCCCTGTTCCTGAGTCCTGTCCGTTACCTGGTCCCAAGTCCCCGTTCCTGGTTCCTGTTCCCCTGTCACTCCACCTGTTCCCGTGTCCAGCCTGTCACGTGCTCTCTCATCTGCAGACTATTGCCTGTGCCATCTCCTGCCACGCCTCGCCTGCCGACACCAGCGACCAAGCCAGGGGTAGCGACCTGGGGGTCGCCTGCCGCAGCAAGTCCATCCCGCCTTGCGGCGGGCTCTGGTGAAAACCAGCGGCCCCTTAGACTCCGCTCCCTGGTGAGGTTTGTGCCATCGCTGGTGCCGGTCCAGTGGATCCACTACTCCGGGCGTTACAGTAGGCTCCAACCATGGATCCCGGCGAGGTGCCTGATATCCGTGAGGTAGCCCGAGTGGTCGCCCTACAGGCTCAACAGATCCAGCAACAGTCACAGCTGATCCAACAACTGACTGCAGCCGTACAGCAGCATACCACAGCTCAGCAGTCATCACCCCCGGCAACCTCTTCAAAACTACGACTGGCTCTCCCAAGTAAATATGGAGGTGACCCCAAGTTGTGCAGAGGATTCCTGACCCAGTGCACTATGTATATCGAACTTTTAAGCAGTCAGTTTGCCACCGAGCGCTCTAAAGTGGCTTTCATTATCAGCCTATTGGAAGGTCGAGCTCTGGCCTGGGCCACACCACTATGGGACCGTAATGATCCGGTTGCTGCCAATTTCCGAATCTTCTTGGACGAGTTCCGCTCTGTCTTTGAGGAACCTGCCCGTGCGTCTTCAGCTGAGACTGCTCTTCTCAATCTATCCCAAGGTACTTCCTCCGTTGGTGACTACGCCATCCAGTTCCGCACCCTGGCTGCGGAGCTAGACTGGAATGAGGCCGCTCTGATTGCCACCTTTAAAAAGGGCCTGTCCAGTCAAGTGAAGGATGTGCTCGCTGCCCGGGACCTGCCTACCTCCCTGAACGAACTTATCCTACTGGCTACCAGAGTCTACACCAGGTTCGCCGAGAGAGAGGAGGAGGTCCGGCAAGGACGGCGTCTGAGTCTGCCCCGTCGCCATCCCCGGCTGGCACCGGTGTTCCAGAATCCCGTGGCTCCCATGTCCCAGTCGCCTCCAGAGGTTCCTATGCAGGTGGAACGTGCTCGCCTGACGACTGATGAGAGGAACCGTCGACTGGCCCAAAATCTCTGCCTCTATTGCGGTGGTGCGGATCACTATCGGCAGAGATGTCCCCAACGCCCTCAGCGTCCGGGAAACGCTCGCACCTAGGTCCGGTGGGAGAGGCCTCCCTAGGTGTGAATGCCACCTCTCCAAGGTTGACTATGCCCGTCTCCATCCAGACACCCTCAGGGCAAGTTTTTCAGTCTACTGCCCTCATCGACTCTGGCTCTGCTGGCAGTTTCATCTCTGCTTCGTTGGTCCAAAGATGGCGGCTACCCGTTATCCAGCTTGCCCAACCCCGGTCTATCTCTTCGGTTACGGGGGAGATTCTTTCCGAAGCTGTGTACAGCCAGACGGCACCCCTAGTCCTCCAGGTGGGCGCCTTACATCAGGAGAAGATCTCCTTCTATGTCTTGCGCCATTCCTCTTCCAACCTCCTGCTGGGTCTTCCTTGGCTGCAATTCCATACCCCTAAGCTGGACTGGAGAACTGGGGAGGTTCTCAGCTGGGGTCAGGACTGTCATAACCGGTGTCTGAGATCTCCTCAACCCAAGTGCTCTACAAGGTCACCTGCTTATGCCAAGCCTCTATCCGGGCTACCGGAGGACTACCAAGACTTTGTCGATGTTTTCTCGGCCAAGGAGGCGGACTCACTACCACCCCATCGGGCCTATGATTGCCCTATAGACCTCCTTCCAGGGGCTTCTCCTCCACGTGGTCGAGTATACCCTCTCTCTGTGCCCGAGACTGAAGCCATGTCCTCCTACATCCAGGAGAACTTACAAAAGGGCTTCATCCGTAAATCCACGTCTCCAGCTGGTGCCGGATTTTTCTTTGTTCAGAAGAAGGACGGTTCCCTCCGCCCATGCATAGACTATCGGGGCTTAAATAAGGTGACTGTTAAGAACCGCTATCCCCTTCCGCTTATTCCGGAACTATTCGACCGTCTTCGTGGAGCTAAGATCTTCTCCAAGCTGGATCTCAGGGGAGCGTATAACTTGGTCCGAATTCGTAAAGGAGACGAATGGAAGACCGCTTTCAACACCAGGGATGGGCACTACGAATATCTGGTCATGCCATTCGGCCTATGCAATGCCCCAGCGGTCTTCCAGGAATTCGTGAACGATATCTTCCGAGACCTCCTCTATGTCTGCGTCATTGTCTATTTGGATGACATTTTGGTCTTCTCCCCGGACCAGCAGACTCATGTGGCACAAGTGCGTCAGGTTCTACGAAGACTACGGGCCAATCATCTATACGCCAAGCTTGAGAAGTGTGTTTTCCATCAGCGCAGTCTTCCATTTCTTGGCTATATCGTCTCCGATCAGGGCCTACAAATGGATCCAGCCAAGCTCGCAGCTGTCCTTCAATGGCCACGCCCTGTGGGACTTAGAGCTATCCAACGTTTCCTGGGCTTCGCCAACTATTACCGGCAATTCATCCCTCACTTCTCTACCCTGGTCGCACCCATTGTGGCTCTCACTAAAAAGAAGGCGGACCCCAGACGTTGGCCTCCAGAGGCCGAACAAGCCTTCAATAGCCTCAAGTCTGCCTTTGCCTCTGCTCCTGCTCTAGTCCGCCCGGATGTCTCCAGGCCGTTTTCTCTCGAGGTCGATGCTTCTTCTGTGGGCGCAGGAGCCATTCTCTCGCAAAGGGACACATCAGGCAAGACCAGAACCTGCGGGTTCTTTTCCAAGACTTTCTCCCCTGCCGAGAGGAACTATACCATTGGGGACCGCGAACTCCTGGCCATTAAGTTGGCACTGGAGGAGTGGCGTCATCTACTAGAGGGGGCTAAACACCCGGTTAACATTTACACGGACCACAAGAACCTCCTCTACCTCCAATCGGCTCAACGCCTCAATCCCAGACAGGCTCGGTGGTCCCTCTTCTTTTCTCGGTTCAACTATACCATCCACTTCCGTCCAGCCGAGAAGAACCTAAACGCCGATGCATTATCCCGAGCATCCGATGTCATGGGGCAAGAGGAATCTCCTCGTCACATAATACCTCCCGACCGCCTAGTACCAGTTGCCACTTCTGCTCTGCAGAGACTGCCTCCCGGGAAGACTTATGTGCGCCCCGCACTCCGTAAACGCATCTTGAGGTGGGGGCATTCCTCCTTGGTAGCCGGGCATCCAGGAACCCTAAAGACCGGGCAATTGATCTCCCGTCACTACTGGTGGCCCAATCTCCTTCAGGATGTCAAGGATTTTGTGGCTTCCTGTGCAGTTTGTGCCAGGAATAAGTCTCCCCGTCAAAGACCTGCCGGCCTACTTTTGCCCTTGCCAGTCCCGGACCATCCCTGGCACCACATTGGGATGGATTTTATCACAGACCTACCTCCATCTGCGGGCAATACAGTCATTTGGGTGGTGACGGACCGCTTCTCCAAAATGGCTCACTTCGTGACCCTTCCTGGTCTGCCCTCTGCTCCTCGTCTGGCTCAGTTGTTCTTCCGACACATCTTCCGCCTGCATGGACTTCCTCTTCACATTGTGTCCGACCGAGGCTCTCAATTTGTCTCTAAGTTTTGGCGTGCCCTCTGCTCGCAACTCCAAGTGAAGCTGGACTTCTCTTCGGCCTATCATCCTCAGACTAACGGGCAAGTGGAGAGAGTCAATCAGATTCTGGGTAACTACCTACGCCATTTTGTTTCCAGCCGCCAAGACAACTGGGCCGATCTACTCCCATGGGCAGAATTCTCATATAACCATCTGGACTCGACTTCCACAGGCAAGTCTCCTTTCTATGTGGTCTACGGGCATCATCCTCGTCCTCCTCTGCCTCTCTCTCCATCCTCCGAGGTCCCAGCCGTGGAGGAGTTGTTATCTGACCTGCAATCGATCTGGGAACAAACTCGACAGTCATTACTCAAAGCCTCTAAACGCATGAAGGATCAGGCTGATAAGAGGAGGAGACCTGCCACAAATTTTCTCCCAGGTGACAAAGTCTGGCTCTCGGCCAAATATGTCCGACTCAAGATTCCCAGCTACAAGTTGGGTCCTCGATTCCTCGGTCCTTTCTCGGTGCTAAGACGCATCAACCCTGTCACCTACAAGCTCCGCCTACCCCCCACTATGCGGATTCCGAACTCCTACCATGTTTCCCTCTTAAAACCAGTGGTTCTGAACCGGTTCTCAGATAAGTCTTCGTTCTCTGCTCCTCAAGCCGTCTCTGACGACGTCTACGCTGTTAAAGACATTCTGGCCATGAAGACTGTCAGAGGGAGAAGGTTCTTCCTGGTGGATTGGAAAGGATTTGGTCCTGAGGAGAGGTCCTGGGAACCCGAGGCTAACATCCTGGACCAAGATCTCATCAAGAGGTTCCTGCAGGTTAGAAAGAGGGGGAGGCCAAAGGGGGGGGGTACTGTCACGGCCGCGGCGGCGTCCCGTGCTCCGGGCCGCCGCCGCGACCTCCCTCCATCTCATGCAGCTGCCGGGGTCCCTGTGCAGGGACCCGGCGCTGCTACACGTTCGGCCCCGGGGGGCGCCTCACCTCTCCACGCTCCTGTCTCTCGCTGTGCCGGCCGGCGCGCGCGTCCCCGCCTCCTAGGGTGCGCGCGCGCCGGCTGTCTCAGATTTAAAGGGGCAGTGCGCTCCTAATTGGTAGTTGCACCCAATCACTCCCCTATAAATCCCAGCATGCCCTGTCCCCTGTGTTGGAGCCTCTACATGCTTCCCATAGCGTTTGGCCCAGCTCCCTGTTGTTCCTGTGTCCTGTCCGTTACCTGGTCCCAAGTCCCTGTTCCTGAGTCCTGTCCGTTACCTGGTCCCAAGTCCCCGTTCCTGGTTCCTGTTCCCCTGTCACTCCACCTGTTCCCGTGTCCAGCCTGTCACGTGCTCTCTCATCTGCAGACTATTGCCTGTGCCATCTCCTGCCACGCCTCGCCTGCCGACACCAGCAACCAAGCCAGGGGTAGCGACCTGGGGGTCGCCTGCCGCAGCAAGTCCATCCCGCCTTGCGGCGGGCTCTGGTGAAAACCAGCGGCCCCTTAGACTCCGCTCCCTGGTGAGGTTTGTGCCATCGCTGGTGCCGGTCCAGTGGATCCACTACTCCGGGCGTTACAATATACTGAAGAGATCAGGAAGAGTCGGTTAAATTCATCGCATAGTGGCAGTGTCTGGCTAATGAAGTGGCAGCCCCAGTGAACAGTTGTTTGGCGGGAGTACCAGGTGTCGACACCCAATCGATAAGTGATTGATCACTATCTTTAGGATAGGCCATGAATAGAGATGAGCGAACCTTGAGCATGCTCAAGTCGATCCGAACCCGATCGTTCGGCATTTGATTAGCGGTGGCTGCTGAACTTGGATAAAGCCCTAAGGCTATGTGGAAAATATGGATATAGTCATTGGCTGTATCCATGTTTTCCAGACAATCTTAGAGCTTTATCCAAGTTCAGCAGCCCCAGCTAATCAAATACCAAAAGTTCCGGTTCGGATCGACTCGAACCCAAACCCGGTTCGCTTATCTCTAGCCATGAATCATTTTTGCCCAAAAAGTCCCTTTAACTATTTCCTGTATTTCTTGCCATCCCTATGTACAGGTCACTGATAACAGTAATCCAATGGTAATAGGCACAAGCTAATAGATCATTAACTTTCTCAAAAACTTGTTGAGATCAACTTCACCAGCCTAATGTTGACCACCAAACACAGCGCACACTATCAGATTGGGCTCTCTAGGACCCAACAGTAAAACTGAGATCCACCCAGAAGTGGATCTACTGAGATCCACCCTGCAGAGACATGTTAGGGACCCACCTGTTCCTGGTGGGCCAATCCAAGCCTGAGAGCAAAAGAAAATCCAACATTTTCAGTTTTTTTTAATCAGATGAGAAAAATAAATAAATAAATAAGGGCTGGAAATGGAATAAGCTTTTTTTATGATTTGTTATATATTATTAGTTATTGATATAATTACACTAAACCACTGGAGAAATCAAGATCCAGGTTTAATTCTCTATGTAGTGTAAAATGAAGAATGCCATTAGAAATAGGCATGCACTCATGTGATCACATAAATAATTTACAGATGTTGTTCTTCACAGTCTTCATCCATTAAAAAAAAAAAAAAAATCCCTGCTGATTCCATAGCCATTAAGCAGACTGTCCATTTGGAAGGCGGTCCTTGTGAGAACTCACCAAAGGGTAAGTGACAGATTCTAGTTTTGCTGCTGGGAACTGTTCACATAGCCGGAGCTCTAGGTTCTCTGCACTCAAGTGGCTGTGGGCACTGCGTCCATCCCGCCGATGGGGGAAAGCCGAGGTTCCAACTTTGGGTTTCTCAAGTTGACTATCCCTCTTCTCAGTTGGCTCTTGTGCTCGGAAGTGACAGAAAAGTACGGCCACTAAACTCTTCTTGAAGTTTTCATTCATGAATGTATAAACTACGGGGTTATTGAAGGAGTTAAAAAATCCCACAGCTTGGACAATGGCCACTATCATTTTCACTGTGACATCATCGTACTCTTCTTCCAGGTCATCTGTGGACAGTAAAAGATTAGTTTAGGCTTACAACCAATATTCTAGTTGACTAGTGATTACAATGGTACAGCCTACTACCAAATCACTGTGCATGTCCGCGCTCAACACATAGTAAGATCATCTGGAACGTTTGCTTTATACTTGTTGGACCTGTCCATTGAAAAAAACATCACAAAGGTGGAAATTTATCAAAGGGTGTAAATATAGACTGGTGAAAACTGCCCCAGCAACCAATCACAGCTCAGGTTTCAGCTCTGGGAGAAAGAAACTGTCTTTGTAGTTAGGATCTACTCTGGCCAAGAAAAGGAATCCAGTATGGAGGATCAACTAAGAGGTTATATAGTACTGCATCTTCTAAACTGTAGAACAGAAGGCAATCTGTCAGCCCTATATCATGTTCATAACTGCATACGAGGACAGATGAAATAAAATATGAGATGCTTGGCTCAAATGTCACTGAAGCTGTGCTGAGCTGCAGCATGCACATCTCCTGCCTCCTCTACTCCCCCTTGCCTGCATGATTGATGTACAAGGCTCAGTGCTGGAAGCCAAGCCTTGTACATGAACCATGCAGGGTAGAGACTTGTGGAGCAGGGACAAAGTGTGCATGCTGCAGCTCAACAAAGCCTCTATGAAACTTTGAAGGAAAGAAACAAGTTGGACTTGTTGAAAGCAATACGTGGAGATGTCAAAAAATAAAAAGTTACTGCTATTTATAAACTTTAATCTTGACAGATTCTACCTATACACAGTAAAGAATACTGAAAAGTGTACAATAGAGTAATATTTAGTTGAAGGGTTTCCAATAAAAAGTCTAGAGGGAGGGGAAGTCGTATATAAGCTAGAAATGTCTCATTCTTTTAGTTTCAGCTCAAGAAAAGTTATGTACAAAAGCTAATAATACAAATGCAAAATCTGAACGCAAACTTTTAGCTTTTGCCTTCAGTAACAGAACAGCAATGAAACAGATGCCCCTTCTGTACTGTGTAGAGTTTGGCAGCCGAGGATGACTGGACCTGGCACATCCTCCAGAGTTTGAGGGAAAGTTGGCTATGCATAGGATGGTGATCAGAATGTGCAGTTGCTGTGGACATAGAAGAACTCGCATTGACCTCTGCTGAACCTGCTACGATATACAGCAGTTTTGGAACACTATCATCAAGTCATCACATGAATACTTCTAGAGCTGAAAAACTAGGGGTGTAGTTGTACTTACACCTTGGTGTCACCACCAGATAAACCGGGCAGATATCAGGCTTACTGGGCATGAAAGGCTTTGGCGAACTGGGTAATCCTACTCTACACATGTAGGAGGTCCACATATAAATTAAAGTGTACCTGCTGTTTTGAAATTTTTTAAAAAAACTTTTGTTTTGATTAGATTAACCCTTTAGAAAGGTGACAAGGCAATTGTTCTAAAAGTCCTTTCAATGGTGCACTACTATTTCTCATTCACTATATTTTAGGGGGTTGGGCCAGAGTTGGGCTGTTTTCCAGTAGTGCACACAGTTGTTCCCTCCTTTAGTTCCTGTCCAATAATGGCACAGCACAGTACCTACTTTGCACTACTATGCCAATGACATAGTGCTGGTGAAAGTGCACTGAACAGACTGGCATTGTGTTGGAGGTTAATTTACACAATATACTACTATAGATGGGAAGGAGAAAGGGTTACTGATGCACTGGGTTTGCAAGGTGTTGTGTGGGCAGAGAAAAATAACACAGTAGCAGCACTGCAAGGAAAGGGTTACACTAAGCAATGATGATAATAATAATGAGGAAGGCCTCAGCTTGTATGCACACAGCTTGCACAGAAGGCAGAGACCTTGTGGGAAAAACTCTAGGATAGGGTAAAGAGTCATTTTTGGTATATTAAATTATATACAACTATATTAGGAATTGTATTGACGATCAAATAGAGAAAAAATACCCCTACACTAAGCTTAGAAGCTAGGGTCCCATTTTTGGTACATCATTATACATTGACCTGAAGGATACAAAATACATTTGAATTACTTGGTAAAAACCAGCATGCTACAGAGCCAAGGTAGATGTGAGACTTGGATTTTAGCTTTATCTAGGCTTCTGACTGTTGGAAGGAAAGGACTTACTGTATTCAAAAAGGATGTGGACCACATGGAATGGCGCCCAGCAGGCAGTGAAGAAAAGAACCACGATGACCATCATCATTACAGCTCGCTTCTTCTTCCTTGGAGACAACCAAAAAACTTTTCAGTACAACAACCCTTTGTGACATAAAACCGACACCAGTGCTGAAGAATAGTTCACCGTGATATAGTGTAAAAATAAAGATCTGAAGAAAGACTTATCTTTTTGTACTACTGGAAATGAAATGATTCTGCTGGTATCACCCGTGGAAGACGCTGACTCAGCAGCAAGTCCCTATGTCAATGTTTATCTAAGCTGCTAAAATGACTTCTGTACATTGCAAGATGTAGAAAATAAATGTTTTGAGGTTGTATTCACACAGAGAAGCTTTAGGTTTTGAAGATTTTTTTTTCTTTTTTTGTAGGGATAGGTCTGATGCTATTTCTTTTGCGGACTGCAGCTATGTTTTTCTAAACCTGCAAAATCCTTTACTGTTTGCTCTATTGTCTCCACTAGCCCATTTCCTGTCTAGTGTACATACTGTAGCAGACTTCCTGTTCCTGCTGTACTATCTAGCTGGAATTTCAGCCATATTTATCTCTCACCTACTATGGGGTGAGACTCCTGTGGGTTTTGTGGACAAGAATAACGAAGTAGAGGAAACAGATTATCACTCCAGATGGGATCCACCTGTGCTGTGATGGGATCCGCTCATGTGGTGAGAGTGGCCAGAAGTAAGAATAAAAAAGGTGTTCTCCAATCCAAATGTCTTTATTGCGTAAAACACAATCCATATTAAACAACCATCTAGCAGGTACTGGGAGGGAGATAGCATTAGCTGTATTCCTGGCTGGAGTGTACAGCAGAAACAGGAAGCCAGTTAGAGAACATACACTAGACACAGAGTGGAGCAATGGAAACAACAGAGCAGGCATTTTATATTAGTAGAAGGTAGTATAGTAGTATTAACCAACATATGTTCATTTATGATTAGGCTGTTTAAATAGGTTTTTATCATAAAAAAAAAATCATTTAAACATTTATTTTAAATTTTTAGCTAAAAAACATCAAACCGGCTGTCGCAAAAATAAAAATCAGTTGTTGTGACAGAAAATGTGAGGGATCATCCTAACAGGCATGATGGGAGTTGGAGTTTACAGATAGAGAACTGCATGCTGGGAAACATTGGTATAATCTGTGATCAGATTGCTGATCACAAATTATAAATAACTGCAAGAGGATGCAGCCCTAGGGCTGCCTGAAAAACATGGATACAGCCTTAGGGCATAGACTATATCCATGTATCCAGGCACCTCTAGTAAAGCATCCATCTCCTTCAGCGTCCTGGAGTCAAATGAGAAACGTTTGGTGCCTCCCGAACTCAAACTTACTGTAGATTCGCTCAACTCTCATAAAGAATAACATGGATTTAGTTTGCTATAAATAATCACAAGCTTTACTTATGTATATACTTTGAGGTACAGTCTATGGCAGCCTTATCTGCCATATCGGTAATAGGCACTTGTGCATGAAGGCTATGGAGGCCAAAAGTAACCTATTCCGGCTGCCTACGCTGAAGACAGTGGATAATGGAAAACCTGTGACCTTAAAACACAAATTTATGAGACTATAAAATAAAGAGAATTACCCTGCTTTGTCTTCCCTTTCCTATACTTCCAGCTCAGTGTAACACTGCCAGGATGTACAATAACTGAAGGATATAGAGTCGTAAAATACAGATGACTAAAACACTGTATATGGCAATTTGTAAATATGATGCGTCACGAGAAAGGGATAACATCATTTCATGACTCTTGAATAAGGTCCTTTTCCGTTTTTGTCACTTTTAATGCCATTTTAAAGGCAAAATTAGCTCTTGCATTCACCCATCCGGATCCTTCCAGGATCTATATTAGCTATAACATGACTTTCATTGCTCAGTATGTGTCATGTCTGGTATTTCATTACAGCCTTTCCAGCCATAAAAATATCAGCATGTCAAGTGTGTACAGCCAGACACTAGGCTTATAGGATTAATCACATTACATTAATTTACCATAATAACTACTCATCCCTGACTCTGATGTCTGATCCATGTGGGTCTGACCACTGTGACCCTAAATAGTCACAAGAATGGAGGTCCTGAGGGATGGGGTTTCAAGTGCCAGTCAACATGTGTATTGACCACGGATGAGAGAATTTACAGTATGGGTCTCAAACTCAATTTACCCGGGGGCCGCTGGAGGTAGAGTCTGGGTGAGGCTGGGCCGCATCAGGTTTTCCACAAGAAGGGGACTGGGGGGAGGAGAGGGTGACACAGGGGACTGGGGGGGAGCAGGGGGGTGACACAGGGGGCTGGGGGGAGCAGGGGGGTGACACAGGGGACTGGGGGTGACAGAGAGGACTGGGGGTGACAGAGAGGGGACTGAGGGTCTCTGAGAGGGGACTGGGGGTGACACAGGGGACTGGGGGAGCAGGGGGGTGACACAGGGGGCTGGGGGGAGCAGGGGAGTGACACAGGGGACTGGGGGTGACAGAGAGGACTGGGGGTGACAGAGAGGGGACTGAGGGTCTCTGAGAGGGGAGCTGGGGGTGACACAGGTGACTGGGGGGAACCGTGGGGTGACACAGGGGACTGGGGGAGCAGGGGGGTGACACAGGGGACTGGGGGGAGCAGGGGGGTGACACAGGGGACTGGGGGGAGCAGGGGGTGACAGAGGGGAGCTGGGGGGTGACACAGGGGACTGGGGGGAGCAGGGGGTTACAGAGGGAAGCTGGGGGTGACACAGGGGACTGGGGGGAGCAGGGGGGTGACACGGGACTGGGGGTTACAAAGGGGCTTGGGGGTCTCTGAGAGGGGACTGGGGGTGACAAAGGGGACTGGGGGTCTCGGAGAGGGGACTGGGGGATCAGGGGGTGACACAGGGGACTGGGGGAGCAGGGGGTGACACAGGGGACTGGGGGTCTCTGAGAGGGGACTGGGGTGACACAGGGGACTGGGAGTCTCTGAGAGGGGACTGGGGGGTGACACAGGGGACTGGGGGGAGCTGGGGGTCACTGAGAGGGGACTGGGGGGAGCTGGGCACACACCCCTCCTTCTCCTCTCACCCCCGGCACCCTCCTCTCAGCCGTACATGCAGCTCCCCCGTCTCTGGAGGAGGAGGCCGCGGGGACTGCAGAGTGAGGTGATCGCATTGCTGCAAGTCCTGGGGCTGTAAAGCAGGATCGGGGGTCTGCACTTGCAGCAATGTGATCACCTTGCAGTCCCCGCGGCCTCCTCCTCCAGAGACCGGGGAGCTGCATGTGCGGCAGGGACGCTAGGGGGCGGCGGGTCTGCTAGGTGGCTGTAGGCCCCTGCATCGCCGCTGCACACCTCCCCTCCCACCACCACCACCGCCGCCGCCCACCTCTCCGTCGTCTTCGGGAGGCCGGCCGAACAGCTGCAGCCGTCCCTGATGCCGGCCCCCCTCTGCCGCGTCATCAGCTGCTCAGCCGCGATTGGCTGAGCATAAAGTTAAGCTCAGCCAATCGCGGCTGAGCAGCAGATGAGGGCCACACTTACAGGAAAGCTACCATTGAGGTGGGGGCCGCAAACTAGTGTCCCGAGGGCCGCAGTTGGCCCGCGGGCCGCGAGTTTGAGACCCCTGATTTACAGTAATAGCGAAGCTATTAGCAGCCAGGCCCTCACCGTTAATGGCGGGCAGCCGCGATTACGCCGCCTTTACCCCTTAAACTCTGCGATCGTATTGCAGCGTTTAATGGAGTTATCCAGCGCTACAAAAACATGGCCACTATGCTATGGCATAGCAGTGATCAGTGTATTAAATCTAATGTATTAATGGAAAAGGCCCCTAAGGGGACTTAAAAAGTGTAAAAAAAAAAATCTATAGTTTTAAAAAATGTCCCAAAGCCCCTCCCCTCTTATACATAAAACACATAACAATAATAATGTTAATTAACTCATAATATACCGTAGCGTGCGTAATTGTCCGATCTATTAAAATAAAACAATATTGTAAATGGTGTGAACAAGAAGCGGTAAAAAACCCCCGCAGGAATTGCTTTTTTTTTATAACATTTTACGTATAAAAACATTAATAAAAAGAGATCAATATGCCTGATCTAGAAAAAATTTTTTATTATAAAAACTAGAGATCATGGCGCAAAAAAGGATGCCCCATACAACCCCATAGGTGAAAAAATAAAAGCGCTCTAGGAGTCACAATACGGCCATTTTAAATACACCTATTTGCAAAAAAATTTAATTACGTAAACATGGGACCCCCCCTAATATTTGCAAAAACACAGGTTGCAATGTTTTCACAACCATCCAGAAAAGGAGCAGAGACAAGATATTGTTATCAGTGTCTATTCGGTACAATCGTCCCTGCAGTCACCTACAGGTAATAATTAATAATAATAATAATAATAATAATAAGAATAATTTTATTTGTATAGCGCCAACAGATTCCGCAGCGCTTTTTTTTTCTATGCATACAGGACAGAGGTACATAGCCCTACTGTACTGTCCACCAAACCTTGCAAAGCCTTTTTTAATGCCTACACAGTAAATGCATGTTCTCAGTATCAGATTCATTGTCAGTAATGTAATATGAGGGGACAGTGAGGGTTCAGTGGTAACTAACCATTAATCATCCAAAAGATCAATACAGTATAGACTGATACTGTAAACCTGTTATGACTGTGATGGTATTTATAGAATGCATGGCACCGGAGTAGGCTGATATTGAGGAACAAGGACAAACATGTGCCGCAAGACTTCAACTTCCTAACCTGAACCATATGTAAATAAATGATATATAAACTATATATATATATATATATATATATATATATATACAGTGGTGCCTTGGATTACGTGCATAATTCGTTCCGGGACCGCGCTTGTAATCCAGATCACTCTTAAACCAAAGCAAATTTTCCCATAAGAAATCACTGATATGCAGACAATTGGTTCCACATCCCAAAAATTATGATTTTATATTCTGAATAACATGTAGAAAACATAAAAACAAACAATGAGAAACAGCTGAATATGTGATATTATAAGTTACTGTACAGTATAACAATCAGCATGTGGAGTATAATGTATAGTAACTGCATAAACCTGAAAAACAGCAGCAGTTTGTAGATACAGGATGGAACTGCAGATCCCCATAATGTAGTAGCGTAGTACAACAGGATAGAATAGAGAAGCAGGGCTGCTGTCAGAGGTCTGTGTGGTCACATGACTGCAATGGGAAAGGGGTGTGTGTGTTCAGCATGGACCAATCAGGAAGTGAGAATCACAGAGCTGTGCAGGAGGACAAAAAACTTTTCTATACAGCAGTGTGAATAGCTGAATGTAAGTGCAGGCACATTATAGCAGCAGCGTGCATAGCTAAGTGTGAGTGCAGGCTCATTATAGCAGCAGTGTGTATAGCTGAGTGTAAGTGCAGGCACATTATAGCAGCAGCGTGCATAGCTAAGTGTGAGTGCAGACACATTATAGCAGGAATGGAGAGGATGGGAAACACAGGGTTGACAGGGAAGGGTTGACAGATACTGCAGGGAGCATGAAGGAATGAGCAGGACATATGTGGGCACAGTATAGAAGCACTCTCTGTCCAGGGAGAGAGGTTACAGATTACCCCCACAGTCTGCTCCCCTGATGCAAGCCCCAGTCTGCAGTTGATTTGCTATGATTTGGAAGGTGAGGGAGACTTCCTGGGTCAGAGTACAGTGCTGTAGACCCCGCTGTGCAGACCATGCCCCTCCCCCACTCCCCCTCCCACCCTGTACAGGGAGCTCTGAAACCAAAGCAATGCTCTTAAACCAAGTTACAATTTTAAGAAACAGTGAGCTCTTCTTGCAAAACGCTCTTAATCCAAGTTACTCTTAAACCGAGGTACCAGCTGCCAATCCATTGCTCTACCTTACCACTACTTCCTTGCTTCCGTGACTCATTGCCCCTGCAAGAAGGTGGGACACCTCTATGTTCGGTGAATGGCTGAGCAGGAACAAGCAAGAAGCGGTGATGGGTGGGAGGGGCAAGGGGAAGGTCAGTTTTGTTTTGTTTTTTTACCGTGCCCAGCCATATGTACTTTAATTTAGAATCGCCTCAAGGTCAATTACGAAAACAGAATTCTAAACCAGACCTACTGTACATAAGCTATATAACAGATATGTATATGCATAACCTATAGAAGAAGTTAGACTTTACATACAAAAGAATTGATTTGTGAGTAGCAAAAAGCTAGCATGTAAATTAGGACAGTACCCTCCTACCCTGCAACACATGTACCTAGCATTAAGTACCCAACGGTAATGAATAGTGTCACCATTGTGCTGTTGGCGCTAGTTTGGATAATATGAGATGGCTTTCTTCTTTCAGTACTAATAACCTTGAGTTCAGGAATACATATCTAATCACGTCTTGGCTCAAAGAGCATTATCATCTTAATTCTTCTGATTCCCATGGAATTTGAAAATGTGCATACTTGAGTTTCTTAACGTAATAATATAGCTTAGAGAGACACATTAGACACTATATTACATAGCTATAATCATGTGCAGGCATGTCTTCATGAAATCAAGTGAAAGCCTAGAATCTGTTTAAGATTGTGTTCTAATACAATGTGTAGTAATAATAATACCATATACTACTGATACAGACACAAAGATGGAAATACTGTCCCCTGGGAGGCAAAAAAGCAGCAAACAGCAAGTAATACATCTATATGATAATCAGCAATTTGCTGTGGGATTTGTGATTTCTGATGTAGGTAAAATAGATCTAGAATCACAAATCCCTGGATGCCTGCCATGATATATATATATATATATATATATATATATATATATATATATATATATACACACACACACACACATACACTCAACATGTTCTAGCTAACAGGAAGCAGTGATCATCAGGGACCTGGTCCCATTGGAATGGCAGCAGCGGGGATCAAAGAGAGTTAAAAAAAAAAAAAGAAAAAAATAATATTCTGACTGCCTGTAGCCTTACAGTGACTCTGTATCCACAATCTGTCCCCCCCAAACCCCTTGTACCTTCAGATAGCTGCTTTTAATTCAAGATCTGTCCTGGGGTCCGTTTGGCAGGTGATACAGTTATTGTTTTAAAAAAGACTTTTAATCCTGCAGTGCTGTGTCTAACGGCCGGGGCTTACATTTGTATATGCATTAGGCTGGCACCACCTCTCTTTCCTTCCTCCCCACCCTCCTCATTATTAGGAATGCTCCAGGCAGATTGCCTTCTATTCCCCACCTGTGTGCATAATGAACATGGGCTGGATCGTTAAGACACCTGTGCAAAGCTCAAACAGCAGTAAATGTTCCTGGATCATTCCTAATGATGAGGAGGGTGGGGAGGAAGGACAGAGAGGTGTTGCAAGCCTAATGCATATACAAATGTAAGCCCCGGCCGTTAGACACAGCGCTGTAGGATTAAAAGTTGTTTTTAAGACAATAACTGCATCACCTGCCGAACGGACCCCAGGACAGATCTTGGATTAAAAGCAGCTATCTGAAGGTACAAGGGGTTTGGGGGGGTCAGATTGTGGGTACAGAGTCGCTTTAAAGTCATCCAGGTCATCCAGGATTAGAAAAACATGGCTGCTTCCAGAAACAGCGTGACTCTTGTCTCCAGGTTGTGCGTAGTAAAATAATTTTGAATGTCTATAAACCCTGGACTATATTACAACTGGGTTTTTATAATATGCCATATTATTGGATGTCTTGAGCCAGGATGGGCAAAGCTAATTTCTGGGATATGTAAGCCACCTGGGACAATAGTATGCTGATGGATACAAACACTGTTCCTTTCTGGATTATTTAATTGTGCCGAATGTAGTGTACTGCAAGTCAACCACACTTTTTTAGTCCTAGAATCACTACTAGGCTGCATTCACACATCCCGTGAAATTGTCCATGGTCGCAGATCTAATCAAACCAATTCATTCACACAATGCGTTCCACGACCCCCACCGTGATCAACACCGCGAAAAAATAGGACATGTCCTAGTGCGGAGGAAGAGTGTGGCATGGATCTCCCAATAGAAGTTCACCCCCCGCTTCCCATCGCACGGCAGCAGAGATAACAGGAGCACATAATCTGACAAGTACTCACCTACTCCCCCTGTACCGACTGGCTCACATGTTCACCAGGAGTGGCGTGGTCCCTCAATGCCTTCTTCTCCCAGCGCCAGCACAAACCAACATAGTCCACGCCAATTCTGGTGAACATGTGAAAGCTGGAATAGGCGAGTAGTTGTCAGATTATGTGCTCCTGTCATCTCTGCTGCCAGGTGAAGAGTTGGCGGTTGGACTTCTATTGGGGGATCTGTGCCGCGATCCTCCTTAGAGTATGACTATGTTTGGCCCACTGTAATAAATAGGGCATGCTGTGGTGTGGTGTGTGGTAGGGGTGTGCTGGGGTGTATGTTGGCATCCCGTTTTTCTGGACATGCTGACAGACATCACAAAATTTGCCTTATTTTAAGTCTGAACATGTCCTAATACTTCAACTTTATTCACATTATGAGTTACTATTTGACAAGTTCACCTTTATTGGCGTGAAGATGTCCCTGAAGGTGGCCATACAGGTGGACAGTTACTTCTCTGGATTTCCATATACACATAAGCGTTCGTGTGTACCCTATGGAGAAGGGATGGGTAAACTACAGCCAGACAGCTATGCCAAAACAATAGGGTATTGAAAATCCATCATGATACTAAAGTCGGGGGAGGGGGCACCATGACCCTCAGAAATTTGTCTGGCAGTGGTTAGTTTGGCTGACTTTAGTGTAAGGTTTATGGGCACCTTATTTCTCTTTCCTGCAATCTTAACACTTAGGACATCTTCAGAGTTAGCTCCGGCAGAGATGGCAGGGTTTTCCGATTCAAGTCAGGGTTACTCTACAATTTACTGTTACAGAGACCAGGCTGGATTGATTGCTGCAAAGAGATTAGGTGGCACTTTTCCTCTTCTAGTAATCAGACATTACAGTCAATGACACATATGCCAGAATAGTAGAATACCAATAAGACCAATAAGTTATATATGACCATAGTTCTTGTAGCCTCTTATGAAGCCATCTACCTATTACCAGCCATTAAATAAAACCACTTGTGTCCTGATATTATGCAGATACAACAAAGAAGAAGTAGAAGGGAAAACTCTCAAGGGTAAGATGGTGCAACAAAAGTCATTAAATATTAATCATTTCAATGATAAAAATATGCTTTAATCTTAAAGACTTTCTCAAGATCTTATAAGCACTGAAATAGTTCAAATACAATTGCAAGAGTCTCCTATTGTAGGAATAATCAAGCTTCTCTCTAGCAATCAAGCTCCATTATAACAGGACTGCGGCACAATTATACCTGGTGATTTTTGCCATCTCATTACGGCTCAAAGTATTCAGCACAGAACAGTCTCCAATGCGCTTCTTAATCCATAACACATACCCGATACGGGTATAGAGAAGAAGCATTGCTGCGAGCGGTACTAAGAACAGGGCCACCAGGATGAATATGGCGTAAGCTCTGCGGAGGGTGGCATCGCTCCACGACTCAAGGCAACATACATGGTACAAGTTGTAGAGCAAGTCGTATTTCACCTGCAAAGTGAAAATTTTAAAAGTCAGTAACAAAAAGGATGTGAAGCACGATAGCATCAACATATACTGAGCTACCCTACCAGTTAAATCTAATAAAGATGAGCGCAATTTGAGCATGTTTGAGTCTGATCGTTTGGTATTTGAATACTGGTGGCTGAAGAATTTGGATGCAGCCCTTGAGAGTCCTAGAAAGCATGGATACACCCATATGCTGAGTTTACAAAAGTGCTCCAGCCGCACTTTACATTGTCTGCTAAGGGTAATTGGACCGCGGGAACGCCTGAATGCGACCATTTTCCAATTAAAAAGAAATTAAGTTCCGGCAGTGTCACAGAAAGTCCGCTGTCATACAGTGAACCGAGCCATAGACTGTTGGCATGTTTTCTTGGACTCTCTAGGGTGACATCTAACTTCTTCAGCCACTGGTTATCAAATGCTGAACGACCGGACTCGCACATGCTCCAGTTGCGCTCATCTACACATCACCAAATTATTTATGATCAAAGTGTATCAATCAGTTAGCTGCTTACCTCTAATGTCTGTACATGTAACATTGGAGAACCTACAACAATAGCGATAGTCCATACGAACCCTAAATGAGAAATAAAAATGGGCTATAGAAGATAGAAGCCAAAAGTTTATCCAGTATCAAAAGAAAAGAGTTTTTGTGGGTGGAGGGCTAAAGGGTCAGGTAATCTTCCTGATACTGAAAGAAGGATTGCTGATAAACTGAGGGAGTCTCTCCGATTTTACTTTATCTACAGAAAAAAAAATTGATAAATCACAAGGCAGCAAGTTAACTCAGTTTCCTAAAAGGATTACCCAGAATAAATAAAAACATAGCTACTTTCCTTCAAAAAGAGCACCACCTCTGTTCTCAGGTTGTGTGTGGTATTACAGTTCAGCTCTATTCACGTCAATGGAACTGAGCTGCCATACCCACACCCAAACTGAGGATAAGAGTGTTGATTTTTCTGGAAAAAAGCAGCCATGTTTTTGCAAGCCTAGATAACCCCTTTAAAGAGCAGGTGATCAGAACAAGTGGAACACCCTTAAAAAAGAGTATGTTTTAAGGACCACTGTCTTTCCTCTTGCTTAGTCTTTTCACAAATTTTAGTAGTCACTGTCCTGTAAAACGTATTTTCCACACGGATATGAAATTTCACACCAAATGGTTCCTAGTAGATTCTACTGTGACTTGTGGTTCTTCTGGTGCTCTATGCCCAAGCTGCTGGGTGAAAACCACTCTAATGTAGTCCTCCCAGCTGCCTCAATGACTAGGACTAGTCTGAAGCCCAACAGGTCCTAGAATACATAAAGGCATGTGATCTCTTTGTTGGCTTGTAGGCAGTGTGGTTCTCTTAACCACTGGCTGTGGTCCCATGTGACCCAGGTTCTCTCTCTCTTTCTATTAGTACACTACCACTACTTTCTGATCTAGTTCACACTGAGAAAGCTTCTTCCAGCATATTTGACAGGTCTGCTACATCGTTCTGTATAATACTACAAAGAATATGTACGGCCACGTATATGTGGATATGTACGTAGCTTCCCACCACTATGTCAGCTGACTACCACCCTCTCTATAGGGAGGGGTTGTCCAGATGATTTGAGATATTAAGGGTTAAGTTACTGTCAGCACTGACTAGAAATGCACCAAGTAGGACACCTATATGTCGATCAAACCCTGCCCAGTGTCATATGACCAAAATGCCTAGAAATAAAAGAACATTAAACCAATGCAATAAAGGTAATAGAAAATAGAAGAAGACAGGCTTACTCTTACCAAGCATCTTGTAGGCCCTTCGGTTGGTGTACTGCCTCTTCATTTTCAGTGGATGGACAATGCCCTGGTACCTCTCTACGGCAATGCACGTCATGGTCAGCGTACTGGCCACCACCGCTGTGGTTTGAATAAATGGAACCATCTTACAGACAAATGGTCCTGTGAAAGAAAAGGTTATATATTTGGTTATATTATTCATATCATTGTAGACCTCACTGTAACCTTACAACTAGAGATGAGTGTACCTCAATCACAATTGGATGCGTCCCTATATATAATGTAATTTTACAGGTAATAAAGCCCCTATTTCTTGGATAGGTCCATTGGGTCTCTTTGTTCTTCTAGTATGCACTACATTTCACTACAAGAGACAGAACTGTAATAAAGTAAGATGGATAGCTTATCAGGATGTGATAAATTTAGATCATACATTTCTGGCAGTCCTGATAGCAGAAGCTCTAAATGCCTGGTGTCTGCAATATCAATACAATTCAATGATATGCATCACATAATGCCCAGAAAGGTCTCTTCCATTTACTCCTATAAATTGGAAGATTGAATTGAGATAGGAGTCTAAAGATCCCATTTATTTCAATCCGTTAATGGAATGGAGAGGGTTCATCATTCCGTCTTCTCGTTGCATATATGCAAATATTTATTTACCAAAAATGACTTGACCCCCGCAAAAGGGGAAACCGTCTCCCCTTAACGGGCACCCATCACCAAGAAAATGCTACCTCGGCTATTGGCATCATGTTATAAAGCGTAAGGAGCTGATCGGATTGATGATATATCATTATAGGAAAAGATTCAGTTTAGCTTGTAATTTATTGATTGATATCTTTGATATTGCTACGGTGAAACATGTACCTCCTTGTGGGGGTTAAAGGTGATTTCTTCAACACTGTAAACTAGCCTAATAAATGACTTCTTAGCGAATCCACATCTCTGGTATGCAAATAACACTGTAGGCGGAATTGCTGTTCGTAAGTGCCAGAAAGGATTGGGTTACAAGAGGGAGGGGCTTCTTATGTCTCAAGACAGGACCACAGTGGGAGCACCGCACTGTAAGTAGATCAATTACTATTATATTACACCTATGACTTTTGTTAAAAAATGGCCAATATCGCCGTTTCAGTGATGAGTTCTCCCCAGATCTTTGTGTCTTAATAAAAGGGTTGTTCACTTAAGACAATCTCTATTAACAAACCAACTATAATCTACTAGTACACTAATAGTAAGTGTTCAACTATTTTACCTGACTAATTATATGTAACCAGACCACTGCTTTTAGAGGAGAGTAGTGGTTTGTAACTAAAAAAAAAGCTATTAACAATGGGAGGGAAAGAGCTGGGAAAAATCTTTAACTTAAGGCCCTATTCCACGGAACGATTATCGTCCGTATTCGGCCAATATCGGCCACTACGGACGATAATCGTCCCGTGGAATAGAGTGCAACGATCAGCCGACATTGTTCATGTCGGCTGATCGTTGCAGTCGCTTGTTTTTCAACATGTTGAAAAACAAGCGACTGATATAGCAGCGATCTGCTGCCGTCGCTCCGTTGAATAGGAGCATCGGCAGCAGACGCTGCTATATCCTATGGGCTGCCCGGACGATCAGCGATCACCCGGACAGCCCCCCCCCGGAGCTCCCCGCTGCCCCTTCCGCACTCACCCGCTTGCTGCTGCTGCGTTGAATAGCGGCTGCAGCGAGCGGGAAACGAGGAGCAAACGAGCGCTGAGAGCGCTCGTTTGCTCCTCTAAACGACCCGTGTAATAGGCCCTTTAATCAATCCTAAATTTTTGACCATATTAGTAGAGATGGGAATACCACTTTAAGGGCTATCTTTAGGGTAAAGAAGAACAAGTCGTCCTGGGAGTGACAATATGTCCCCCAGAGAGTTCTGATCCCAACATCATCCAGTCTGTCCGGAATTGCATAAACAGAACAATTTGAGCAACATCTTCAAAAGATTTGTGGAACAAACTCCCTGCTGAGTTCCTTCATACACTGTGCACAAGTGTACCGAGAGGAATTAATGCTGTTCTGAAGGCAAGGAGGCAGTCACACTAAATATTAATCTGATTTAGATTCTCTTCTGTTCATTCACTTTGTATTTTGTAAAATAGATAAAAATACAGAAGGGGGGGATTCACTAAGCACATACAAATGGCAGTGCCATAGCTACAATGTAGGCAGACCAGGCAGCTGCTATGGGGCCGAGGCTCCCAGGGGGTCCGTAAACCCACTGGAATATCTCACTTCTGGTAACAGCCCATGCAGACGCTGAGAGCAGTATGAAACAGCATAGACGTTCACTAGCTGTGCTGATGACTAGACAGCAGAGGGTCTGAGTGTTCTGCTCCCGCTCTGTGTGTAGATGACCTGGTGACCTCTTCTCTCTCCCTATATTGTGACCTGCCCCATACTAACCTCACACACATAATGCTGTGGAACTTACTGGGCTTGAATTCTTTAAAAAGATAATAAGTAGTGAGTTTCTTGGCTTTTTAGAGGGCCTGCTGCTCCGAGTAGCTGCTGTCAGTATTACTGAGGTGACTCAGTGGAGGAGAGTCAGTCAGGACCTATGGCCACATGCTCTGCCCACCTCTGATTTTCAATACATTTCTGTGAAAAGAATGCTGCATCACATTTTTATAGAATCAAAAGACGTGGACACATTCAGTGTGGAGCCCTGCTGAAAAAGTAGATGGGAATTAGGATGTCTCAGCCCCTGGAGTCATACGCAAGCTCCACAAAGCACTTGCCAGAGACCACTATGGGAAGCAGCTAAGAAGTATACTGTATATAGGTAGTGTAATATACAATATAGTACAAATGACTACCTGCATGTGTAGATGTGCAAAAGCATGTTGGTACAGTATGTGTGTAAATGTGTGCCAATGGGTTTTTAAAAAATGTTGTATGTGTGTAAAAGTGCCTGTGTATAAATTATGTGCAGAAAGGCGGCTTGTGTGTATGTCAGAAAATTAAAAGTACAGTTTATATATCTATATATATTGATTGTATAATCATTGGCTTGATAAAGGACATCCTGGAGGAGTGTTGTTTTTGTTGTAGATTTCCCCAAAATGATTTCCCCAGCATTTCTGTTTTTAAATCCACACCAAATGATTATCTGTATCCAGTATTTTCATCTGCAAGGGGGCCCACACTTCCCATACAGGCCAGGGCCCATGGTACCCTAAACCCGCCCCTGACCCCCCCATCCCCCAGCCCACCACACACATACTCATCTGGCCTGGCACAGCGTTCCTTCGGGAGATGAAAGGAACACCAGGGGACTGGACCACGCTAGGTGAGTATATGGGGGGGAGGGATACACGTTGCAGTGTGACAGTACTGCAGTGTGTGAACACAGCCCAAACATTCTTTGGGTGACTGTTTGATACATTGGTTACACACAATTTCTATTAGTAACAGGCATAATAACATCTGCACAAAAAGGCAAATAATAACTTCCCTCCACACTTTTAACACTTCTTTATGTACGCCTCCTACACAGCTGTTTCTGTGTCAGTTAATGGCTTTGTTTCAACGTACATATCAAAAGATCATTATCCCCTATTTGGTATAATTGGTTAATCATACACCTGACTATAATCCAACAAAATCCCAGACTTTGTGCACGTATCCCTAGAAGAACTGATGCTGTCACACTGAATATTGATGGGATTTAGATTTCTCTTCTGTTCATTCACATTACCATTTTATAAGTTTCCTACACAGCTGTTTCTGTTTCTGTGAATGATTGTTTTTCAGACTACAAATGAAAATAGAGGACATTATAACCTGTTTCGTATAACTGGTTAAGGGTCATATACCTGACTATAATCCTCCAGTATAAGACCATGTTCACACACTGTCTTTTTATTAACGTAAAGGCCGTTATTTTCAGTCTTCGATGATTTCCATGGAAATTCATAGAAAAGACAGCAACGCTGAGCTCCTGCACATGAACTCCAGCGCCCATTGTACAGAGCGGTCGGGGAGAGCAAGTACGGCAGTGGCCTGGGGTAACGGGTCGATGCCACAGTGGCCGTTATATAGCAAACAATGGCTGTTTTTTCAAGTTGTACACACTGATTTTTTTTTTTTGACCGTCATTTCACCATCTTTTCAACAAAATGCAATGGGCCTTTTAAAATAGCCACACCCAAAAAGCGGCCATCATTCAAACTAAATTTAAATAGTGAACTAACGGCTGTCACTGCAATGTTGGCGGCTAAACAACGACCATTGAAAATCGTTGTATGAACATAGCATAAGAACTAATGCTACTTTGAAGGTAGAGGGCAATCATGCCACATGTTGAGTTCATATAGATTCCTCTTCTGGTCATTAATTCTGCCTTTGTTAAATTGATAAAAATAAACTATTAACACTTCTATTTTTGACATCTGTCACAGTCCTGCGTCTGTGTTTCGTTATTGTATGTGGTTACTGAGAGGCGGGAGAATATTTCTATAGAATTATATTACGGTAGGTTTTAAAAAGATATGAAGTGGAATCAAATCTAATATTTAATGGAGTCAGTTTGCATATCTATGTCTCAGTGGGATTGCCTTGATAAAAGGTGTCCTGCTGTGCCCTACAGGGATCACTGTTGCAAGTAGTGAGTAAATCACTTTTACCCAGCAGCGTCTAACACATGTACAGCTGAGCAGACGATAACACCCGCAGGCAATAAAACAAAAAATTATTACTGAATATTTCATGTGTTCTGAATATCTTCAATTCCTCGGTGTAACATTTTCCATTCCAATGCGAAAGAGGGGTGAAAATATTATCAATTTACAAAAACATTGAAATTACTTTTAGGGGAAGTGAACATAACTAGAGATGAGCAAACCTGGAGCATGCTCGAGTCGATCCGAATCCGAACGTTCGGCATTTGATTAGCGGTGGCTGCTGAAGTTGGATAAAGCCCTAAGGCTATGTGGAAATCATGAATATAGTCATTGGCTGTATCCATGTTTTCCAGACAACCTTAGAGCTTTATCCAAGTTCAGCAGCCCCAGCAATCAAATGCTGAAAGTTCGGGTTCGGATCGACTCGAACCCGAACCCAGTTCGCTCATCTCTAAACATAACCCATTATCTTTATCAATGGCGTCTGTCAGGTCAGGCCAAATTATGATGGCTAGATAACTAGGTCAGGGCATCTGCAAAACAACAGGTTATTGTAGGCTATTCCTAGTATGTAGTAGATAGTATGGATGGATAACCTGGCAACAAGGTCATAAGCTTCCAAGGCTCATTGATACGTGTGGCTAACCCGTCTGGTTAGATTTCACAAAAAGGCAGCTGCAGCCCAAATGACTAAAAATTTAACTGGTATTCTGTATGCTTGGCTATTTATTAGAGAGGAACAAACTTTTAAAAGTTCAATTTAAACTTTGACGTAAAGTTGGGGTTCGCGCAAACCGAACCTTAAAGTGTCACTGGGATTATAACTTTCAAAATCTAAATCAACAGTAGATGTGAAATAAAGAAAATTTGCAATTTACATTCATTATTTCTTTTTTAGTTATGGAAAACACGGTACTTCCTGTTTTCTGACTCTTTTTTTTCTCAAAAAACTGAAAAAAGTCAGAAAAAAGGGAGCCCTGGGTATCCCAGGCCATCTGAGCGCTCACAGAGAGAAGGCAGTCATGTGATTGATGGACACACTAAGCCGTGACTCTCTGTACTGGCTGGAATTGCAGGGTTTAGTCTTTTTTTCACCCAGCACACATCAGAAAATCTGCCTTCAGGAGACTGGACCTGGATTTCTGGTAAGTTCAGCTTTGTTTCACAGCAGGATAACAGCAACAACAACAAAAAAAAATTGATGTAAATTGCAAACTTGCTTTAAATCACATCTACTGTTGATTTAGATTTTGAAAGTTATAACGACAGGGACACTTTAACCCTTTCCCACACGAGGACGTAACTGTACGTCCTCGTGCGGGTGCGGGCGTTCAGAGCGGGGCCGCGCAGCGACCCCGCTCTGAACCGCCGCGATCCTGGGTGCCTCATGTAGCCCGGGATCGCGGCTTTTAGCGTGCACGGTCCAATCGCCGTGCCCGCTAATTAGATAATCGGAGGCAGCTGTCAAAGATGACAGCTGCCTCCGATTACCGGATTCAGCCGTTCCCTGGTGTCTAGTGGGGGAGATCGCTCCTCCGGGACGTTGTCCCGGAAGAGCGATCTCTGTTACTGAAGCCGGCCGGGGCCTGCTCCAAGATGGCGCCGTCCCCGGCTCGGCACTCGTTTGTTTTCGGCTGCAGCAGCCAAAAGCAAACGAGTGCCTATCTCATTGATCTTTGCTGTATAACTATAATTGCGCATTTTTTGTCGCATCAAATCCAGAAAAAATGTAATAAAAAGCGATCAAAAAGTTGCATATGCGCAATCAAGGTACCGATAGAAAGAACACATCATGGCGCAAAAAATGACACCTCACACAGCCCCATAGACCAAGGGCTAAAAGCGCTATAAGTATGGGAATGGAGCGGTTTTAAGGAACGTATATTTGTTAACAGTGGTTTGAATTTTTTACAGGCCATCAGATAAAAGAAAGGTCATACATGTTACATATTGTTTTAATCGTAACGACTTGAGGAACATATAAGACATGTCAGTTTTTCCATAGGACATACGGCGTAAAAACACAATCCCCCCAAAGAAAAAGAATTGTGGGTTTTTTTCAATTTCACTGCGCATATAATTTTTTTCTGGTTTCGCTGCATATTTTATGCAAAAGTTCAGCCTGTCATTGCAAAGTACAATTAGTGATGCAAAAAATAAGGGCTCATGTGGGTCTGTAGGTGTAAAAATGCAAGTGCTACAGCCTTTTAAGCACAAGGAGGGAAAAACGAAAACGCAAAAACGAAAATTAGCCTGGTCCCGAAGGGGTTAAACAGTCCACATTAAACAGCATGTTGTCCTTCCAATGTTAGTGTTGGAGATGAAAAAACAGCAACATTGGAATGAAAACATGCTGTGATAAGTAAATCTACACAAAAGAAGCTGGCAGGGGAGAAAGCAATCGGCATACATGGGGATCACATCTTTTCATACTTAGCACACAGAAAACTATCTCTATGCAACAGGTTAAAGGGGTATTCCACTCAAACATAACTTTTAGGTCCCATAGTTGTTTTAGAAGACAAAGTAACACCCCAGAAATATCTGGATTTAGTGACCAAATCCATCCCATAGTCCAGACTTGGTTTCCAGATAGTGATACAATCTTCCAGGATGACAATGCCCCTGTCCACACTGCCCTGTGTATTGAATCTTGGTTCAATGGGCATTATTATTAAAGGGGTTGGCCACTTTATAGTAAAATCATTCAGTGTACAGTAGTACTAGTAAGTGTACTTACTGTGTATACTGACAGCAGCTTCCTGTATACTTATACTTACTGCACCTACTGACAGCAGTTCCCTATGTGCCTCATAGACCTAAAATCAGATTCCCCTCCTCCAGGCTGTGCTGTCCTGCTCTGTGGTGTTTCTGTCCATAAGATGGCTGACATGGAGGAGCATGTGACCATGTGACCATTCTCCGCCCCCTAGTGTCCACCACTGAGCCTGTTTATGTCTATAGAGGACACTGGGAGGGGGGGGGGGGCGGAGCATGGTCACATGCTCCTCCATGTCCGCCATCTTCTGGACATAAACACCACAGAGCAGGGCAGCACAGCCTGGTGGAGGGGAGTCTGGTTTTAGCTCTATGAGGTACACAGGGAGCTGCTGTCAGCAAGTAATGTGAATATACTTACTTATACTACACACAAAATAATTTTATTATAAAGTGGACAACCTCTTTAATGAAGTGAAGCATTTACCCTGGCCTCTCAGTCACCAGCAGTGGCGTAGCCATAGGGGTCGCAGGGGTCGCCATGGCGACCGGGCCCCTACGCTAGGGGGGCCTGCACGGCCCCCCTTGCCACTCCCTCCTGTACTCCCCCAATCCGGGGGGGCCACAGCAGGGGCGGGCTGGGCCGGGGGGCATATGCCCCCCGGCCCGGTCCCCCCCGCGCAGTTAAATGGCCTCGGCCGCCGGTCCTCTTTAAGTTCAGTTAGCTTCCGGGATGCCAGCCCTGGCCGGAAGCTGACTGGTGCAGGACCGCGGCGCCCTGACTTCTCCTCGCTTCTCCTCGGCAGCTGACATGTGACGTCATCACGTCACATGTCAGCCACCGTGCAGTAGAGAGGAGAAATCCGGGTGCCGCGGTCCTGCATCAGTGAGCTTCCGGCCAGGGCCGGCATCCCGGAACCTCGCTGAACTGAAGAGAAGCTGCCAGGCCTGAGGGAGATCAAGGATCCAGGTGAGGTGAGTTTATTTTGTTTTGTTTTTTTCATTTTTTACATCAATGTTGCGATGTGGGGGGCTGCACAAGGGGTCTATACTGGGGGGGCTGCACAAGGGGTTTTTACTATGAGGGGGGGCTGCACAAGGGGTTTTTACTATGAGGGGGGCTGCACAATGGGTTTTTACTATGAGGGGGGCTGCACAGGGGGTCTATACAATGGGGGGGGGGTCTGCACAGGGGGTCTATACAGTGAGGGGGGTCTGCACAGGGGGTCTATACTGTGGGGGGGGGCTACACAGGGGGTCTATACTATGTGGGGGCTACACAGGGGTCTATATCTACATTATTACTGTGTTGTCTGTGGCGTTACGTAGGACTGCAGGTGACTACTACATTATCTGTACTCAGAGATATCACTGTGTTATCTGTGGTGTTACATAGGACTGCAGGTGACATCTACTGCATTATCTGTACTCAGAGATATCACTGTGTTATCTGTGGTGTTACATAGGACTGCAGGTGACTACTACATTATCTGTATTCAGAGATATCACTGTGTTATCTGTGGTGTTACATAGGACTGCAGGTGACTACTACATTATCTGTACTCAGAGATATCACTGTGTTATCTGTGGTGTTACATAGGACTGCAGGTGACATCTACTACATTATCTGTACTCAGAGATATCACTGTGTTATCTGTGGTGTTACATAGGACTGCAGGTGACATCTACTACATTATCTGTACTCAGAGGGATATCACTGTGTTATCTGTGGTGTTACATAGGACTGCAGGTGACATCTACTACATTATCTGTACTCAGATATCACTGTGTTATCTGTGGTGTTACATAGGACTGCAGGTAACATCTACTGCATTATTTGTACTCAGATATATCACTGTGTTATCTGTGGTGTTACATTTACATAGGACTGCAGGTGACTACTACATTATCTGTACTCAGAGGGATATCACTGTGTTATCTGTGGTGTTACATAGGACTGCAGGTGACATCAGGTGACTTCTCCAGGTTGCAGAAGTTCAAACTTGGAGAGTCAAAGATTGGAATACAATGATTAGACAATGACACAGTACAGTCCATTGATTATAGGGGGCAGTAGTGCAGTACATGAGGTGGAGGCAGTGTAATTGGACATTAGACATTAGAGTAATTGGATATAACGTTAGATAGGACTTTGCCTGATCGGGGGGAGATGGGGGGCCCCAAGCTAACATTTTGCACCAGGGCCCATCAGCCTTTAGCTACGCCCCTGGTCACCAGATTACAATATTATTGATCCTGTGTGGGGCACTCCTGAGAACAAGGTTAGGCTCACTGCCTGCTTCTGAGAAGGAATAAGCATCTTTATTAGTTGAAGAGGAAAACAAATAGATTTAAAGTGTACCTGTTATTCTAAGTTTCAAAATCTAAAATAACAGTAGGTGTGATATAAAGTAAGTTTGCAATTTACTTTCTTTTTTTTTCTTATCATGCTGTAAAACAAAGCTGAACTTACTTGCATCCAGTCTCCTGAAGCTTTTTAGACTTGTGCTGGTTGAAAAAAAGAGACTAAACACATGGGGGGAGATTTATGAAAGGGAGTAAATATACACCTGGTGTAAACAGCCCACAGCAACCAATCACAGCTCCTCTTATATTTTACCAGAGCTGAAAGCTGAGCTGTGATTGGTTGCTGTGGGCAGTTTACACCAGGTGTATATTTACTCCCTTTCATAAATCTCCCCCATGAAGTCCTGGCCAGTACAGTCACAGCTCAATGTGTCCATCAATCACATGACTGCCTTCTCTGCGCTTAGATGACCTGGGAAAAACGTGACTTCCTGTGCTTAGACTCCTTGAAAAAAAGAAAAAGAGTCAAAGGAAGTGCGGTGTTTTCCATGATAACTAAAACAATAAAATAATGAATGCAAATTGCAAACTTGCTTTTTATCACATCTACTGCTGATTTAGAGTTTGAAAGTTATAACGACAGTGACACTTTAAATGCTGTTTGTGATACATATTTGTCTATTTCTGTATTTCAGTTGTATTATGTCGAAAAGTGTTCCAACCCCATATTAATTAAAAAAAAAAAAAAAAGAATGTCTGATTTTTCCAGTGTTTGGAGGACTTTTTAGCTGTTTTGTCCAACCTCCGTATGCTCAGCCACTTTTCCAACTTCACTTCAATACAGTCATCCTGGTAGAGATGGACAAATGATAGAGGTTTTTCACTCTAAAGAACTTTGGACCTTAGACCCCCAGCAATGTAATAGTTGTACCTATCCTGTGACTATGTTATCAGATGAAGTAAAAAAGAAGCATCTCTGACTGTCCTTAGAAAAAGATTCTGCTTCTGTCCCAGACCCCTGTCTACTTGGTAATACATAGACATAAATCAGACATTACAGAGATATACATATAGTTATCCATACATGAGGAGTGAGGTCCCTGCTCGCATGCATCAGCTTACAGACTATTAGGAGGGGGTGCGAGACAAAATGGCAGAGGGGCAAAGTCCTTCCTTTTTAGCATGGTCCGGCCATCTTTATAAATAAGGCAGTGCAAGTAAAGGTGGGTAAACCGGCCACCAACCAATGCCTGCCTGCTACAGGTCTAAGGGCTTAGGTGCCTGGCGTATGTATTGGGGGGAGGGGGGTATCAAATTAGGGAACCTGGTAAGCCTGCTTGAATAGATGAGTTTTGAGGGCACGTTTGAAGCTTTGGGTATTTGTGGTAAGTATAACAGTCTTGGGTAATGTATTCCATAGAACTGGTGCAGCTCGGGTGAAGTCCTGGAGACGGAAGTGAGAGGTGCGGATTAAGGTGGATGTTAGTCGTAAGTCGTTAGAGGAGCGTAAGGCACGGGTAGGACTGTAGACAGAGATGAGGGAGGAGATATAGGGAGGTGCAGCACTAGGGAGAGCCTTGTGGGTGAGCAGGAGGACTTTATATTGTATCCTGTGTTTAATAGGGAGCCAGTTTAGTGACTGGCACAGGGGGGAGGCATTGGTATAGCGGCTGGACAGGGAGATGAGCCTGGCCGCTGTATTAAGAATGGACTGGAGAGAGGAGAGTTTAGAGGAAGGAAGGCCGATCAGTAGGGAACTGCAGTAGTCTAGATGGGAATGAATCAGAGCGACAATGAGAGTTTTAGCAGATTCGACTGCAAGAAAGGGATGGATTTTAGAGATGTTTTTTAGATGCAGATTACAGGAACGTGAAAGAGATTTAATATGAGGAGTGAAGGAGAGATCCGAGTCAAACATAACCCCAAGGCAGCGAGCTTGTTGTGTAGGGGTTATGGTCGCACCACAGACAGAGATGGAGATGTCAGGTTGGGGGCGGTTAGCAGAGGGAGGGAAGACAAGAAGCTCAGTCTTAGCAGGGTTGAGTTTTAGGAATAGGGAGGACATAGCGTTAGAGACGGCAGACAGACAGTTACCGGTGTTCTGTAGAAGTGCGGGGGTGATAACACGGGAGGAGGTATATAGCTGGGTATCATCAGCATAGAGATGGTACTGAAAACCAAACTTACTGATGATTTGTCCGATGGGTAAAGTGTAAAGTGAGAAAAGGAGAGGGCCCAGGACTGATCCCTGAGGAACCCCGACTGTAAGGGGAAGAGAAGATGACGTGGAGCCAGAAAGTGATACACTAAAGGAGCGGTCAGAGAGATAGGAGGAAAACCAGGAAAGAGAAAAATCCTTGAGGCCAATAGAGCGGAGCGTGGAGAAAAGGAGCTGGTGGTCTACAGTGCCTCAAAAGCTTCAGATAGATCCAGGAGAATGAGAAAAGAGAAGTCACCTTTAGATTTGGCAGGGATGAGATCATTAGCGACTTTATTAAGGGCAGTTTCTGTAGAGTGGTGAGGACGGAAACCGGACTAAAGGGGGTCAAGAAGAGAGTTGTCAGAGAGGTAGCGGGTTAGGCGGGAATAGGCCAGGCATTCTAAGAGTATAGAGATAAAAGGAAGATTAGAGACAGGTCGATAGTTGGCTGTACAGGATGGGTCTAGGGAGGATTTTTTCAGTAATGGAATGATGACATAGTATTTGAAAGTCGAGGGGAAGAAGCCAGAGGAGAGGAAGAGGTTGAAGATTTTAATTGGGTAGTAGTGAGAGAAGGAGAGAGAAAGTGGACAAGGTGTGAGGGAATAGGGTCACTAGGGAAGGTGGTGGGGCGAGAGGAGGAGAGGAGTCTAGAGACTTCCTCCTCTGTTACAGGTGCAAATGCTGAGAGAGAAGAGGAGGAAATACAAGAGGGAATAGGATCAACATTACTTGGGGCCTGGGAGGTGATCTCCTGATGGATGGTATCTATCTTTTCCTTGAAGTAGGATGCTAGGTCTTTATCGCAGAGGATAGTTATGGGTGTCTGAACTTTGGGTTTGAGGAGGGAGTTGAGGGTATCAAAGAGACGTTTTGGGTTATGAGATAGAGAAGAAATGAGTGAGGTAAAATAGGATAGGATAGGCAGAATGAAGACCAGAGTAGTAGCTTCTTAGCACAAATTTATAATGTAGGAGGTCTGCTACAGTTTTAGACTTCCTCCACAAACGTTCAGCACACCTAGAACACGGCTGAAGAAAACGAGCTCTAGGTGTGTGCCAGGGTTGTGGTTGTCTGCGTTTTGCTGATTGAGGTGTGAGGGGTGCCATTTTGTCAAGGGTTGTTTTGAGGGTGTCGTGATAGTATTTGGCAGCCAGATTGGGACAGGAGAGCGAAGAGATAGGAGGCAGTGATGACTGTACAGAGTCTGTAAGTTGTTAGGTGTTGATGGCACGTAAGTTTCTGTACATGACTGAGGTTGGGGTGTCAGGACCAGAAGGAGATTTAGTGATTAAAAAGGAGAGAAGTTTGTGGTCTGAGTACTTGGTTCCTTGTAATGGTATGGTAATACTGTATTGTGCACGCTCACCTCTGCTCCTCTTCTTCCCTTCTCACAGCATGCAGTCTCACACAAAGCAGTAACTGCAGCTGCACCTTCCTCCTCCCAGACTAATCTTTATTACTTTAAATCAACAATTTGGAAAGTTGAACTGGTTTCTAAGCACTTAGGGCCAGTTCACATGGAGTAAAACTGGTGGAATTTCACGGTGGAGAGAGAAGGCACGTGAGCCCTCTCATAAACTGCCTGTATGACACGGAGGCTGCCAGAGAGTTCAGCCGTGGAATTCCGCCAGTTTTACTCCGTGTGAAATGGCCCTTAGACAAAGCCATCAGGCAGGGAAAGAAGAGCTACAGGTTACTGGAAACCCCCCTCACCGTAACAATTTAGAAAGTTGAACTGGTTTCGAAACACGTAGGGCCAGTTTACATGAAGTACAACTGGTGGAATTTTGTGGCAGAACTCTCTGCTGCGGAATCCCGCCAGCCTCTTTGTCATACAGGCAGTCTATGGGAGGGCTCTTGCCTCCTCTCTCCGCACCTCTCCACTTGGAAGAATTGAAACTTCAATTCTTCGGCGCAAAGAGAGGAGGCGCGTGACCCCCTCCATAAACTGCCTGTATGACACAGAGTTTGGCCGCGGAATTACACCAGTTTTACTCCGTGTGAACTTGCCCTAACACAAAGCCATCAGGCAGGGAAAGTAGAGCTACAGGTTACTGGAAGCCCCCCTCACCCTAGAAATACACATTGCAGAGCTTTACATATTCACATGTATTACTGATTTATACAAATATAAAACTGTAATGATGGGTCTAAACTGAATATAATTCTGCATTTCACAGTAATACCAATAAACCTAAAATAAATAGAAGTAATTCGCTTCTTAAGCCATCAATTCCTCTGCATAACAACTAGAGCTGCGGGTAAAATGTCTATGACAGCAGAAGATATTCACGGTGTATTTCCCGCTGGAGCGCACACAGCCACACTGCTCTGCTCTGGATTCCATAAAAGTAATATATTTCTATATGAAATTATAAAATGACCAACATATACACAATAAAAAAGAAAATATAGACAGAAAAAATATTAACAGGTCTGGAGGCTCGGTGAAGAAACGGCAAAAATCTTTAGATTTCTAGTTTTTTGTTTTTTTTCCTTAAGATACATGGCTGCTGAAAGATTTATAACCATATAAAAAGCACTGGCTCGGATTTAAAGTTTATAGCCCAGTGTGGAAGATGCACAGCTTTAATAAAATTATCCTCAGCTTGTCTAACCGGTGAATTACACAGGGCCAAAACTTTTTTGAAGGCAAAGTTTATACAAATACAAAAAAAGTTATTTTCACGCCGCACCTCTCAGTGTCTATCTGGGGATTCCCTGACTTGCCAACATACTGTATGCCTATGACACAGTATTGCCATACATAAGCACCCATATTATACAGGGTGGTCTGAAAGTAGGTGGACAGTACGTGTAAGGCTGGGATCACAATACGTTTTTGCAATCCGTTTTTTTCCAAAAAAAAGATGGAAACAGATAAAAAGAAAACGAATACATTTGTGTACATCCATTTTGATCCGTTTTTCCATTGACCTCCATTAAAAAAAATCTATTGGTACCTTGATTGCGCATATGTAACTTTTTGATCGCTTTTTATTACAATTTTTCTGGATTTGATGCGACCAAAAATGGGCAATTTTGCACTTTGGGATTTTTTTTTGCGCTTACGCCATTTACCGTGCGAGATCAGGAATGTGATAAATTAATAGTATGGGCGATTACTCACGAGGTGTAAATTACGTTTATTTATTACATAGGAAAAGGGGGGTGATTCAGACTTTTATTAGGGGAGGGGGCTTTTGATTGAAAAAAATCACTTTTTTTTTTTTACTTTTACACTTATACTAGAAGCGTCCCTGGGGGACTTCTAGTATAAGTGCACTGATCTCTCTACTGTATGCTGCATAGATATGCAGCATAGATCAATGAGATCGGCACTCGTTTGCTTTCGGCTGCTGCAGCCGAAAACAAATGAGTGCTGAGCCGGGATCTGCGCCATTTTGGCGGAGACCCCGGTCGGCACCAGACAAGGAGATTGCTCCGGGGGGGCGATCTCCGCCACTAGACACCAGGAAACGGCTGCATACGGTAATCAGATACAGCTGTCAATTTTGACAGCTGCATCTGATTACCTGATTAGCGGGCACGGCGATCACACCGTGCCTGCTAATAGCCACGGTCCCGGGCTACATGCGGCACCTGGGATCATGGCGGTTCAGAGCGGGGTCGCCCTTTGTCGTTAAGGGTTAACAATGATTTTAAGGGTCACATCTAAATCAACGACACGTAAAATGATTTTTCGATTGTTGCCTTCAATTACTCGGAACAATTATTGTTTAAATTTGAACAATATAATGATTTTCTGCCCGATAATCGTTAGGGCCCTTATTACACTTATACTTTTGTGGTGGATTATGGAGCTCACCCAATCGACAAGTGACAGATGATGTCAGTGAAGATAAGGTTCGGGTGTGATGGAAAAGCACTGCCTGACTCCTTTGTTCTTGGAGGGAAAGGCAGCAGTCAGAGCCATGCCAACTGTTCCTGTGTTTGAGGAGGACGGAAGACGGTCTGGAGAAATAGTGATCACTGAACAGTCAGTTATTAAAAGTATATGGGGACATTTACACTTTTTGAATGTCAGTAACAGGCTGTCTATATAATATACAGATGTATCAGGTCCTCAAGGGGACGAAGCACTGTGTTTGTGCTCCTCACAATAATAAGAGTCCTGAATGGAAGAAATCCCTCTATTGGGTTACTTGGCCATGGGTTTTCTAAATCCGACAACTGTGTTAATAAATGGAGGTCCACAATTAAGACCCCCTTCTCGTAGACTGAGTATATAGCTTAATGTCTGTTAGGAAGGAACCATTCAGTTAAATGGGCACCATGTATTGCTTCATATACCTTACAATAACATTGATCATCCAGCCTTCACTTTCCCTGGCAAAGACAGTTGATCACCAAGAGTCTCAGTTGTGCACCCCCCATGACTACAGTAACTCATTCATTGCTGGTCCACCCATGAATTAGAAATTAGAGGTAAAGAGAAAAAAAAACCCTTTGAAATAACAGAGCATATCTACATAGTGCTGTCCTTCTGCAATAATCCTTGTGGGACAAACTGTCAATAAGGCAATAGGTCAGTAGGTGCTATCGATATATCCATGGCCTCCTGTCTATACATATGTGAATAAGCCGACAACTCTTGCAGCCAACAATGGCATGGACCCTGAATTTATTATCTGTTTTATAGTCATCACGCATCACTCAATTTCACAGTGCTTGCACAATATTCTACCAACTATCCTTTAATTATTGACTCTGAAAATAATAGACTCATTTATTATAGGTTTGTATATTTCTCTATGTAATTGTTTTGAATGTTGCACCCTTTAGCTACTCTTCAAGATCTCATATTTACATGGTGGTTGGACTCGAAGCTTGCTACAAACAATGCCACTGTTCTTCCAGATCCGGATTCCAGTTATCACCTTTTGATTCTAAAATTGTTAAATGGAACAGTCATTGTAGCAGAGATTTCACTGCTTATCCGATAGAAGGACCAA
This sequence comes from Dendropsophus ebraccatus, assembly GCF_027789765.1. Classification (NCBI taxonomy): domain Eukaryota; kingdom Metazoa; phylum Chordata; class Amphibia; order Anura; family Hylidae; genus Dendropsophus; species Dendropsophus ebraccatus. The sequence goes on along the minus strand of NC_091454.1, from coordinate 191,587,656 downwards.
TGGGAGGTGTAAATCTGGTTTTCCATCTATGATGTTACTAATAGATTAACATTAAAGGTCTGGAATAGAAGACGATGTATGAATATAACGTAAAATTGAAACGCACTCTCATTAAGCTTCTTGTTACTCCTTAAGGACCAAGGAATACACACCATAGAGATAGGTAATGGTTGCCTCTAGGTCTTAAAAGAGAGAAGCCAAGCCTTGGTTGCATGTCATTTACTACTAAGTAAGAAAAAATAGAAATGGAGTCCCCTCTACAGATGAAAACAAATAGCATGGAAATGACCAATGGGTCATAAAAAGGATATGGAGAGAAAAGAAAAGACACCAAAGCCCCATGCTCTATGTGATTTAGGATTATCTATAACCATTATAATGCTATGTCCTCAATGTTTTTTCTTGTTCATTTAGAATTTTTTAAATGACGTCCGTTATTTTGAGGATTGGCCGTCTGTCAGTGTAGTGACGGCTGTTGGTACATTATTGTAGTTCAGGTGGACTGATTGGCCATTGTATGTGTCTTTAATTGGAAAGTCTATTGAATTTAATAGTTATAAGGGAGAAAGGATGGTGAAAAGTGAAAAACTGCATGTGAATAACAAAAAATAACGTCCGTTGTTTGCAAAGGACATACGAAAATGACTGACATCATTTTTGATCATTATTTGGCATCTGCACAGATAACATCCGTTATTTAATACATTGTGTGCATTGGGTGTCCATCATTCCATTGACTTCAATGCATTGCATTGCAGTCAGTTAAATCGCAGCAATAACGGACGTCTTTTTTTCACATTGTGTGAATATAGCCTAGTGGACATTTTTATTGTTGCAATGGAGCTCTTCTTTCCATCACTTTAAATACTCATGGCTATTTTTTACAATAAGCATATATATATATATTGACCAATAAACCATCATATCCTGAGTAACCAACATTATAATATTATACCAGTATATCCTCAGTATTATCATAATTCACAATGATAATGTTTTTAACCTCTTAAGGACTCATGCCATACCCCTACGTCATGGAGTCCTCCGGTGCTTTGAAGTGAGCTCCAGAGCTGAGCTATGTAAAATGCATATCGCTGTATTCAGACCGACCTACTGTATAGAATAAAGATAAAATGTCAGTTTTACTGTAAAGTGCATTACGTAAACAGAAACCCCCCTCACAATTTGCAGAATTGTATTTTTCCCCTATTTTACCCTATAAATGATATTTTGAGGGTTCCATCATACATGGTATGGTAGACCAAAAGGTGCCTTTACAAAGTACATCTGTTCCTAAAAAAACAAGCCCTTATATGGCAAAAATTGTCCCAATCCTTAAAGGGGAACTCCAGGTAGAGGTTAAAAAAAAGAAACTTCTGCAGAAGCATAAAGCATTGCTTACAAATCTATCCCAGTTTTGAAACTACCAAAAAATCCATTTGTTTGGGGGGGGGGTTCTGTATTGTGTGTTCTGTCCTTCCTGGTTGAGCAGTTCCCAGAATGCAGTGCTTTCCCTCAGCTGATCACCACAGTCCCCCACCCATCACAATCAGTAAAATTAGTGCTGCCCCTGTTTCTGGCCATTTGGAGATGGTGTATCACTCAGGGGATTGGGGGATCCAGCCAAGCCTCCTGTAACATCACACCCTGTCTGCATCATCAGCCTGTGCTCAGCAAACACACACAATGTGAGACATGGAGGCATGGAATATTTGTCTCCTAAGGTGGGAGAGCAGAAGGAGCAGGAGACAATGTGGATTGGCACAGGGGCCATTTTTTTTCACTTCCTGGATTTTTATCTGCTACCAGTGTGGCAGAACCCTACAGATACGGTAATAAATTGTATACTCTCATATAATTAACTTTTAATGTACTTTTAATAGAAAACAAGTTTTCCTTATCCGGTGTTCCCCTTTAAGGCCATTTTGGGCTCTGTCCTTAAGGGGTTAATTGTTTCACTCCTGCTAGTTTTAGAATTGGGCTTATAATCCATTGTTTCCAGGACAAACTACTGTCTGAAATGAAACATTTGTCATCCACGTTATATTCAAGGTTTAACTTCTATTTCCGTGGGAATGATAAAACCAAATTAAAATGTTCCCTATAAATCGAGAGCGTGCTCTGAAGGGTGCTTTAAGGATTCTCTAGCTGCTAAAATTTACCATTCGGTGACTGAGCAGTTATTCTTATAGTCATAAAAAGGGAAAATCTTTAGTCAGCACTGAAGTTTCTTCCCTTATGGATGGGCTCATGCTCTGGCTTTTGGTATAGATCATCTTTATTTAGCAATGTTTCACACACACACACATACACACACACACACAATTGTGAGCAATGGCCCGTGAACGCATTGTAAGCTAGCAGTAGCATCTGATCATAAGTTTCTATAGTTATGAAGAATTTTCATTCTGAGCACTCACGGCACCGGTATTACATCCTAAGCATTCTATGATGGAGAAGCTAAAATAACTTACCATAGACCTGTAATTCCCAACCTTTTTACCATGGGTAAACCCTACAATTTCTCTCCCTTTGGAATCCCTATGACTACCTTAAAGTGATTGCCTTTGTTGTTGCTTTCTTCCAGTAGATCATACTGACACACACCAATTTTGTTACTGTCCTTTAAAAAAAACTTTTGATATGCCATAGAAATATTCCATCAAATAAAATGTCCAACTGCATTGGTCACAAATGTATGTAGAGAAGCCTTTGCAGTAGTAGAGGTGGGACGCATGCCTGTCTCCAATCCCAAATGGAGAACGTACGATATCAAAAAATGAAGTGATCTGGGAGCATCCTACAGAGAAGGTAAAGTGGCAATGTTTTGCCCCTATTGGGTCTTTCTCAAGCCTTTGAGAAAGACCCAATGGGGTTAAAATGTGTCCACTGTGTATAATGCTTGAATGAACCTCAACTTATCTTTACTGTTGGATGTTGTCAAATCACTTTATTTTGGGATATTTTTAGAGATATGTCAAAAGATTAGATTGGTTCAGACCCGTAGATTAGAGTGTTCAGACCCGCATTGATTGTAAGAACGAGCTCTAGCTTATGTTTTAAGCCCAACTCATCACACGACATGGAGCCAGGAGAGGACTAGACTTCTCCCGGCTCGTTCTCACGATTGGTACAGGTGTGAACACTCAGATACAGACCAATCAAAACTTTTGACATCTCTCCAGACATCCAGAGAGGAAGTAATTCGGCTTCTTCAAGCAGCTTACACAGTGGCAACATTTCGACCTCTGGGGGTCTTAAGCCTGTCATGTCTCTATGACATGTTAAAAGTTTCTTGAAATGACGGGAGGTGGACGGTAGGTGCCTGACTGTTGATGTCTGCCCTTTTTATGTGATACAGTTTCACGAAAATAGAGAAGTCCATAAAAAGTATACACGGGTGAGTGCCACTGTTTTTCTACTTGCTACATGATTGACTTATTTCCCCCTGTTTTGGTGATGAAGTGAAACTAAACACTTACTGTAGAGTTGCCCACTGATTACAGTTGATCACCCAGGGTTCTTGTGATCACTTCATTGTCAGGGGATCCATCTAACAAGTAGAGATTGTCCAAATAAGAAAATCTCTTCAGTATTTGGGAGTCCATTACATAAAATATTGGAATTGTTAGTCCCCTTGGTTCCTGTGAAATAAATTTTTTTATTTCGGCAATCTCAATGGTTGTTTATTGACAACCTTGTAAGTGAGCTTTAAAAAGTTACCATTATTTGAACTAACTTTTTCCATTTCATACAGACATGTCAAAAATTTTGATTGATTGGTATCTGGGTGTTCAGATCTGCCAGGCTCGCTGCTCTCCCCCTATCTTACTGCAGGAGGTGGGCTACATAGATTTTCTATAGAATCTGTCTCTTGCAATGAGGTGGGAGGAGTAGCAGGCTGGAGAAAGAAGCGCTCTGCTGAGTGCTTCTCTCAGCTAATTCTAGTGTGGACACTCAAATGGATCAAAACTTTGGATAAGTGAATGACATGTCAAATGTTTTTTTTTTTTTTCTTCAAATAATAGTACTGCATGACTAATGTTCAGATAAGAAGATATAGTAGAAGATGTTAGTTTTAGGATCAGTCCCTTAGGATAACATTTTATTATGGTGGACTAGTAAAGATTTTGATGTAGCCCTTTTAATTTAAAGATCTCCAGACTTTATTTCTTACTTTTTGCAATGTGGTGTTATTTAACATGGGATCAAGAATGCAAAATGCAAACACTAGAAAGGTGTCAGCTCCCTAGATAAAGCCAAATCTACATAGCCTGAAAATATTCCTTCCAGATGGTGGCTGAATTGTAAATGCTCTGTAAACACATCCCTCCCAAGCACAGGAGTCTATGGCATCACTGATATTGAATTTGCCTTTGAGCAGGTAAAGATTAAAAAAAAAAAAAAAAAAAAAAAAAAAGAAATTAAATGGAAATGCATTATCCTCCGCTTCACAATCCATTTATCTCCCGGACTCGGAACCGTGACTTCCTCTAACAAAATGGTGAAAATGGTTGCATCTTAAGTCCTAGTACATGTAACATCCAAAGGGTCTTTGGCTTGACGGGAGGGGCGGCAGGCATATATTTTCCATTTTCACTTTTATCCTTTCACTTCTTTTATTCTTTTATTCATGAGCAATATCTCATAGCAGGTTCCTGAAATACGGGGACGTATCATGAGCCAAGGGTAAAACACTGATGTGATATGGGCCATGATGAACACTGCAATGGATGACTTTGGATGACAAGACTCTGTACTGGGTAAAGAGCTAATCCTTTAAAAGACAGATAATATTGGGGTTAGACTGAGGTCAATGGGGTTAGATGAGAATAACATCAGCAGGTACTACTCACTCTCCATCGCTTCATGTACTGTAGTCTATCTTGTGCCCTCATGTTCCTCCACTCCATCTTCTGTGCTTCTGACACATTCCATGCCCTGTCTGGCCCCACCAGAACTATGGGAGTGTTGCTGGTCTATATACCCCTTGCAAAAGTCTGTACTCCAAGTAAAAGTGGTAATGAAGTTGTACCTAAGTTTTGCCACTAGATGCCGCTACTATATGTATCTGTACTTGTATATTGCACAGCTGTATTGAACAAGGGGTTATTGTTTGTTGGTAATCTGCGCACCAATAAGAGCTCTTTCTCTTCTCCACCTATCTCTATTCTCCTTTCTTTCTCTGCACTTTTTTCTCCACCACTCACAGGAGGTATTACACACCCTGTAGGAAGTTGTCACATGGGGAGAGGAAGTACATACTCACACATAGCCAGTCCAGTGTAGTCTAGTCATGAGTGTGGTAGTGGACAGACGTATGGGAAGCACTGAGACTGTTTTCTTCTCCAAAGCAACACTTACCCTTATTATGCAGTGCTAAACTGTTCAGGAGATCAAGTCAGCGATAACCCCAATCCACAACGTGAACATCTCTAAAAGTGCAGGACAGTATCCTGAAACAAGAGGAACTGATCCGAATAGAACAAAGTTGGTACAAGCCTATGTACTCTATCTCGCAGTGCAGGTGTAACCAGGTAATTTGGCCACCTTGCTCAACTCAGGTAATAAGGTCTGGGGCTTGTGTCACCCTAGGAGGATGGGTCACCCGACACTGTAGGGCAACAGGTGGTACAGCGACAACAAAGGTCAAAACACGGGCACAAGTAGTCTTCTATTCTCAAGTCTATTGTTCCGGCACCTACACCGTCACTATTCCATCCTTGGGTCATCTCCCAATTCTGCGGGTGGTGCTATCGATAGTCTGGTGGGTCACAGCTCCACTCCGGACCACCGTGATAATTACTCAAGGGACCCCCTCACGGCCCAGCAGGTCACCTACCACAGGGGAAAGGGTATAGCCAGTCATCCTAAAATCAAAGCAGGTGTGCCTTTATACCTGTGTGCTCTAACGACACTGGCGTCACAACAGTACAATAACAGGCTGAGCTATACTTCGACCAACCACCCCAGTAGTGTAGTCACACAGCACCATCTGGCAAGTGACCGGTCGAGCGCCCCAGGGGTGCACCACAGGGGACCTTTACTAAAAAGTATAGCGTGTGTGACTCCTAGCAATGCCAATGGGAATGTATCTTAGTAAAAAGTCACAAAATTGTCGCAAAAAGTAAAAAATTGGGTAAACACATTCACCAGGTACTGACCAGACATACAACTGCACCAGTTTGTGCAACTTTTTAAAGTTGCAAATGATAAATTGGGCGTTAATCCTGGATTATGCAAATTGTGGGGGGAAATACTCATAACAGACAGATTGCAAAAATTACAAAGTGATGCTAATGCCACCAGGAACACTTCAGGTGATGTTTTTTATCTACTAGCCAAGTGTACACATAGATAAAGTCTGTAACACTTTCCTTTTTTCGGCGATCCCATATATTTTTTTTTACTGTATTTGTAATTAATTAAAATAATGACCTTTACTTTACTTGAAGAAATGTTTCATGCAGTCGGAATGTTCAGCTACTAAAGAAAAAATTTGCCCATATAGCAGTCCTACCGGAACTTGCCACTAAGGACACTGTTCACACCATTGTTATAATCCAGATACTGTGAATCAATAGTAGTGGTGCTCGGAAATCCGCACTAACATAGTCCAATGTACTTTCACTAGGTATAAACAATTAAGGCACTTGATATCTTGATAGATGATAGCTGCAAATCCTGTGAATTGGTTTTAATAAATTACATCTATCAGGTTGTTTTCTTTCATATCGGTAATTTGTCTATTTGCTGTGTTGTGAAAACAATGGCTGAGCGTCCTAAAGTGGGAGGATTTCCAATCAATTCTACCAAGGTTGTACTGAATAATATAGATGACCTACAAGGTTGTATGCTGTAATATAGTACCAACAATTGCCATAGATTAGGCTGGGTTCACACTGCGTTTTTGCTGTCCACTTAACATATCTATTTAATGGAAAAAACTGATGTAGTTGTGTGCATTCATTTGGAACTGTTTTTCCATTGACTTCCATTATTTAAAAAAAAAAGATCAAAACGGATGCAAAAAAATGCATCCGTTTTTTTTTCCCATTAAACTGATATGTTAAATGGATAGCAAAAATGCAGTGTAAGGCTATGTTCACACTGCGTATGATTCCGTCCGTAGTGCAAACCGCGAATACACGCACATAGTTTTGAGGTTGATGCGTTCGATTGAAAATATACGATATACACCCGCACAATGCACACTATGTATGAGCTTACGGCCGGATCGTATACAGCGCTGTGAAAAATTAACAAGACCATTGTTTGAGGACGGAAATGTTGCAACTCACGGCCGTGGATTTCCTTGCGGAGTACTTATTTCCGTACGGTGTACGGAGTACTTATTTCAGCCAAATTGAACTTGATTTTTCGATCCAAAAGGTTCTGTGAGTTTTATTGGGCTGGGCAAAGTTTTCCAAGTAAATGACCTGCCTCAGATAGCTACGAAACAAGCTAGGGAAGCATAACTGTATGTTCGCGGTTCGTACACATCCGGCCGCTTGTCGATTTTTCCCACGCCCGTAGTTTCAGCCGCACATGTACGGCGGCGTACGAACTACGGACGGAATCATACGCAGTGTGAACATAGCCTAAACCTGGCCTTACGTACAGAATGGATGAATAAATTATATATGTTACATACAGAACCACCTAACATTATAAATCACATATACAAACTACAAGCAGGGTTCACTTATGTTTCTTTCATCCATTTTTTTCATAGGTTTTTACAAAAAACTGATGCATTTATGTGTATCCGTTTTTCCATTGAATTCCATTATACAAAAAAAGTATCAAAACGCATCAGTTTTTTTTAACGCACACAAAAATAAGGTCAGCTACGTTTTTGTGTACGCTAAAAAAACTGATGCGTTTTGATCCTTTCTTTAATAATGGAAGTCAATAGAAAAACGGATCAAAATAAATGCACACAAACACATCCGTTTTTCCATCTGTTTTTGCAAAAAAACGTTGTGTGAACCCGGCCTTATGTAGGAAGCCAGTTAATGTTACCGTTACATAAAGAATTGGTAATTTATATGTTGTACACAGAAACAATGAATCTTTATGGGTTTATAATTCCAATTTTATAGGTTATATAAAGGACCTCTGAATCATATGGTTTATATATGGAGCTAATGTCATAGATTATGAACAGGATAAACTAATGTTATAAGTTACAGGCCGAAGCATTGAATACATTGTAGGTTTGGTGCACACACGGCTGTACGTCTGACCAACGCATAGACTGAGCATTGAATGTTTGACGGTGTTAATATTAATATAGCAGATAGATATTCCTATGTATATGTCTGCACGGTAGAGATCATCCTGAACAGTCTGGCTGGATTTAAATTATTTAAAGTAAGAACATGAAAGATCAATTATACTTCTGTTATTGGATTAGGGAGGAAGCATGATTTATAATTACATCTTAGAAGAATTAAAGATGAGCCATTTGTATCCCAGGCGACTCCAGCGCCCACCAGCACCTGCCACTATCCACTTAATGCAATTCCTATTAATATAAGGCTCAGCTTTTCTGTGACAACCTTGGCCGAATTAAAGTGTAATGGGGAGCAGAATTGCGGTGTGGATAGAGAAATAAAGCCAATCTGGAAGTTACATTTATTTCAGGGAGACATAGCTTAAAATGAAATGCCCTGAGGGGAAAATAATATCATTCTAAAAAAAAAAAAAGACCGATAAATTGTATATTTGTGTATAATTTATCAATTCTCTAATATTCTCACTAAGGACATTACCTTGGAAAAGATATGGAATCTTACAAATATAGGCTATGTTCACACTACGTATATTTCAGGCCGTGGTGCGAACCGCAAATATACGCCCGTAGTTTTGAGGTTGATGCGTACCCTGGAAAGTATACGATATACGCCCGCACAGTGCACACTACGTATGAGCCTACGGCCGGATCGTTTACGTCACCGTGAAAAAAGAACAAGACCATTGTTTGAGGCCAGAACTGTTCCAACTCACGGCCGTGGATTTCAATGCGGCCCCGTACGGAATACTTTTTTCAGCCAAATCCAACTTGATTTTTATATTAAAAGGTTCTGTGTGGTTTACTGGGCTGGGCGAAGATTTTCAAGTAAATGACCTGCTTCAGAATGCTTCGAAACAAGCTAGGAAGCATAACTATAGTATGGGCGTATGTTCGCAATTCTTCCGCTGCAATTCCCGGTACTGTAATTTTGTATAAGTTTACATACTCGCAGCCGAATTTTCATTCCGCTTTGGGTATGTTAAGCACTATCCCCCTTAACCCACGGCGGCCTGGTGGTGAATACTTTACTGGCCCGCATTCTGGCTTGTTCTGTGGCTCCCACTATCCTGATGTCCCACTCAGCCAATCAGTACGCTGTCCCACTTCAGCCACTGGTTGGCTGAGTGGGACGTCAGGGAGCCAGGAGTCACAGAAGCAGCCCGGAGGGCGGGTGGGTAAAGTATTCACTGAAGTAATGAAAATTTTGCTGCGAGTATGTAAACATATTCAAACTGACAGTGCCGGGAATTGCAGCAGATTTCGTTTCGGAACATGTGAACCCAGCCTTAGGCTCTACCTATACAGGAATCCCGATACTATGGAAAGTCTCATAGGTAAACTTATATCAGAGCATCCTAATATCTAGGTCTGAACAGAAGAACTCCTTTTGTCTTCCAGGTGGAGAATAAACATTTTGTAGAAAAAAAAATAAAAAAAATATATATATATACATATATATATGAAGTCATAGTGGTTCTGTATTAAAGAGATATAGGCATTCCATGGTCCACCATAGAGTATCCCAGTATGGTGCCATATAGATGCTTTTGGCAAAATATGTAACAATACTTTCCATCCAACACTGGTGTAGCCGATGCTTCTTTGGGCCCCCTTAGGTCTCAGTACCTGTGTGGGATGGTCACCTTTATACCCCCCATATAGCTATAGTGAAGTGAATGTACCACTAGGTACATCACTTTGGGTTTTTTATATGAATAGACCAGTGCGGGCGCAGGGATGCTGCTGCTGCGGTCCTTTATTTATTTATTTTTTTTAAATGCTGCCCAGTTCCCATGCATGACACCAGTCTTTACCCTAGCACCGGCCGGGCATAAAGCACTGGGGACAGGCCTGACAGCCCCCTGTGTGACGAAACCCCCTCCCCTCTGTGACACGCTCCATTGATTCTAATGGAGCCATGTCCCAGAGGGGAAATTGTCCCACGAGAGGGGGGACCTGGTGGCAGCAGGCCCGCCCTCAGTGCTTCATGCCCGGCTAATACTCGGGAATAGACCGGAACTGGGAGGTAGTTATAAAAAAGGACCGCAGCACCGGCATCCTCACACCTGCACCTGTCTTTTCATGTAATAAAACCAAAAGAGATGTACCTAGTGTATTACAGATATATTCCCCCTGGAAGAAACAGCTGTATTACTGTTGCGAGCATTAGACCTTAGCTTGATATGCAAAGTGTAAAATATACACAACAGCATCAACAAGTGTAACACAGGCAAATTATCTGAGATGTTCCCCAAGAAAGCTGCCAATGCAGCAAAAGGAAACTTAATGTATTGGGAGGTGATATCATACTTTGTGATATGCTGCGCTAACAGGATCAATAACGGCCTATGGAGAAGATTAGGATAATCTCAAACACCCAATGTAAACTAAAGCACCAGTATCTGCTCCACTTTTAAGCTGAATTAACACTCAAGTCTGATTCCAACTGTGTCTTGGAGCGTGAACACAACACATTATTTTTCATTGTTACCCATTTAGTTAAAGGCATCAGTATGCAGTGTTTAGTATGTAAAATGTATGGCTGTGTGTAAACGCATGTACTAACTAGTGGTTACTTTCTACAAGTTGCCAAAACTCCACCAATCCAGACTATATCAGGTGATGCATACCCGGGGATTCCCTGCAGATAACTCCACACCTGCATAAGCTGGTTTAAAGTGAATGTACCATTAGTACATTTGCTTTAAGTTGCACACATGGATACAACGGCCTTGGCGTGGAGGTGCCAGTGCTGTGTTCCTTTTTTTGAACCGCGGCCAGTCTCCCGTGTATGGTGGTGCTATTCTATTCCCGGGCACTGGCCGGAGTGAAGCACTGGAGGCGGGCAGGCCCGGCCCCAGTGGGAGGAAACCCCCGCCCCTCTATGACACGGCTCCATTGATTCTAATTGATTTTTATCCATGTGAGAAACTTAAAGGGTCACTGTCGTGAATTTTCTTTTTGCAGAAATCAATAGTACAGGCGATTTTAAGAAACGTTGTAATTGGGTTTATTAGCCGAAAAATGAATTTTTATCATGAAAAAGCAGTTTGAAGGGAAATAAGAAAGCAAAACAGGACAACAAAGAGTTAATTAAAAGCTACATCACAGGCTCTCTCCTCTGACAGTCACCACTGACTTCTCTGACCTCTGAATAGCACTCTGAATAGCTCCCCCGCTGAGGAATCCACTGTTCTCTGTTTTCTGCTGCCGACATTTCTGCTCCGTCTCTTTTCCCCCCTCCCCTCTTTATAGAACAGACAGGACGAGTCTGATTGAGATTTCCTGATTCTGAGCAGTGCATGACAGAAAGGAGAGGAGGGAGGGGGGGGGGACCTGGGAAAAGGCTTTTTGAATGCAGATAATGGCATATTTGACTAATAAACCCAATTACAAAGTTTCTTAGAATCGCCTGGACTATTGATTTCTGCAAAAAAATTCACGACAGTGACTCTTTAAAGCAAATGTACTGATGATACACTCGCTCTAAAGGTGAAGCCTGCGTAATTCCTTAGACCTTGCTTGCGTTATTGTATTTTGGGTAACAGAGGGTCCACTGCTACTGAAGCTGGGTAATAGATGCTAAAAGCGAATGTACCAGTACATAACATAGTATAAGTTTTTGATACTCACCGATTGGCTCTGCCACGCTGATTCCAGCAGTGCCGTTCATCTGGAGATCCATTGCCCCATTCTGTAGGTATTACAGGTTTTTGTTATAAATAGATGAGCATTTTTGGTGCACTGAAAGCAGGCCTAGTGCACTGAATTCTCCTCCCATTGCCTCATTTCAGTTGCGTCATCATTGGGAGAAGAATTCAGTGCACTAGGGGCGTAATGCCGGCCTCCAATGCACCATTCATGCTCATCTACAAATAACAAAAATACAGGCATAACTACAGAATGGGGCAGCGGATCTCCAGCAGAGTAAGTATGAAAAACTTCTACCACCATACTGTATATGGTGGTACATTCAATTTATAGACTGGTGTTAACTTTAGTCAGTGCATAGCGGGGAAGGATGAGGGAGGGGGTGCAAGTGTGATCAATAGCCCATAGTCTTTAGTTTATTTAATCTCTGGCTTGACATTAAAGTGGAATGAATTTAACCTGCTGATAGCTCCCTATTGTGCATGAGGCACTGAGGATAAAAGTATGTCTCTTACCTTCATCCTCAGCACTGTTCCTGTGCAGTTTGTTGTGAAATCTGCTGCCTGGTAAGGCAGTTAGGAGCACTGGGGCGGGGCTACTGCCCCTGAGCACTTATCCATCCCCAGCCAGCCCACCCCTTCTCATGATTCAATGAAGCAGACGGGTAGGGGTGGGCCAGATCGGTTCTTGGGGGCGATAGTCCCACCCACAGTGATACCTTACCGGGCAGCGGATTTCACAACAAACAACACAGGAAAGGTACCAATGATGATGGTAAGAGGCATATCTTCATCCTCACTGCCTTGTGTGCATAAGGGAACTGTCAGCAGGTTAGATTCATCTAACCTGCTGATAGTTTCCCTTTGAACTATACTTTATCGCAGTCATCTGAATACAACTTCAGAATTGACCTTTACGAGACTCTTCATCTTTTTCTTTTTCTTCGCTTTATTATTTTCTCGTCACATGCAACTTTTCCATTTGTTGTAGTTGTCTTTGACTCCTGGCAAACCTATAATTCTTATTACTACTTCAAGGTGTTCTGCTTCCAGTTAAGGCCTTTAGACATCACAATGTCATATTCCTGATGGCTGTAATAGCTTCTTCCCATCATGTTGGTAACTTTAGATTTTCCTCTTTTTTCTTTTTCAAGTCTTCCCGGAATATTTATTTAGCATCAGCTGAATGTTACCATACCATATCATTTCAGACAGAAGAACATACTTGATTCCTTCAAGGATCCCCTTCTTTGACTTGACATCCACTCAAATCCTGAAAGTTTCTGTCAACACTTATGTTCAAAGGAATGTTTCTTTTTAGCGCTTCCTTATTGTTCGCCTTTACCAGAAAATAACATAGTACCTTGGATTATTCTGATCTTTAGCAATATACATTGTAACATGCAGAGATCTTTTCTTGGTCTTTCATCCTTGTTTACTATGTGTGAATTTGCTTTGATTTTCTTAGGCACTTTTTAATTATTAAACCATATGGGCAGAGGAGTCTACGATTTACATGTCCACGCCAGGAGCAATAAATATAGCAATACATCTGGTAATCTATAATCTCCATTACCTTTAACCCTCATCAGTATATCAGATTTCTCATGTCATCTGCAACCCTGATTCCTTGATCAGTATTCATATAATATGGAGCCTGGGCGTAAAACCAAATCATTATGTCTAAGGTCCCGTTCATTAGGAGATCCAGGAAAGTGTTCCAATGTGATCAGTGTTGTTTGTAGAGAAGGGAGACGCTCTGTCTTCACTTTATATACTAACATCAAAAACGATGCTGACAGCTAGCCTCCGGTTATGTTCACACATAGTATTCCTGTCAGTCTTTTGGTCAGTCTTTTTTGAACCAAGGAGTGGTTTGAAATCACAGAAGCTGTACAGCTCTTTCCATTATAATTTTGCCCCTCAGTTCCACTCCTGATTTTGGTTAAAGGGGTATTCCACTCAAATATGACTTTTGATATGCTGCTGTCCATGGTGAGGCTAACAATTTCTTCCATACTTATTATCTATTCAGTCTCCTTCCCCCAGTTTTGAGCTGCTTTCTGCTGAAAACACAAAGATGTGAGCTTGTCTCTCTGTCCCCCCCTCCTCCCCGCTCGCTTCCGAGATAGCTGAACAACAAGTCTCTGGCTCTGGAAAATGCCTTTTAAGTTCTACAGCATGGAGTATGAAGAGGTCACAAGGCTGCTGTTAAGAAAGGCAGCAGGACTTTTAAAGGGGTTATCCAGCGCTACAAAAACATGGCCACTTTTGCCTCTTGTCTCCAGTTTGGGTTGGGTTTGAAACTCAGTTCCATTGAAGTAAATGGAGCACCTGACCTGAAGACAAGAGTAGGGGCAAAAGTGGCCATATTTTTGTAGCGTTGGATAACCCCTTTAAAAGTCATGTTATCTTTCTTAACAGCAGCCACCTGACCTCTTCATACTCCATGATGTAGAACTTAAAAGGCATTCTCCTATATTAAGAAATGATGGATTACTGTCAGAATATGTCATCACTTATTACAGAAGACTGCTCAGCCACTGCTTGACCACTGACCAATCCTCAGGACTAAAGGCAAGATTCCCTGCAGCAGTTTCTTTGCAATGCTTATTGCTTAGGAACCATCCAGCCGTACTGCTGGGAATCAAGACATACTCCCATTTACAGATGAGCAAAGCAGGGGAAATTAGTTTCACGAGCTTCGCTAATTTCCGGTCAAACTCGTTTAGATTTGCGAAATAAAACAGCTAAAACTATAGTAGCTACAATTCTGAGACTATTACAGAAGGGCAAATTTGTTAAAGCATGTTGTTGTAAAAGTGTAAAATATTGGAAAATCACAATTAAAAATAAAAAAGAGTAAATCAGCCAATTTCCACCATTCCTCTCCCCTCTGTCCCTATATCACTCTCTTAGTCTCTCCCTGCTCTGCTCTAACTGCCTGCTGCCATCCTGCTCTCAGCCAAATGGCCACCTCCGTTACGGAACCTCCTTATATAGAGGGGGAGGTACTGACATCACCCACAATCAGCCTTCCTATTCTTTCCTCTCCTCTCTGTCCCTAAATCACTCTGTTAGGGTATGTGGCGGAATCCCGCCTGACTTAGTGTGACACTATTTTTCTATGGGAGGGCTCACGTTCCTCCGCTCAAAGGATTGACGTGAATTTTTTGAGCAGAGGCGCGCAAACCCTCCCATAGACACACTGTTTGACACTGAGGCAGGCGGTATTTCATGGCAGAGAGCTCCACCGTGGAATTCCACCACATTTGCTCAGTGTAAACATTAGAGATGAGGGAATAGTGAAATATTCGATTCAATCGGATTCGATCGAATAGCTCCCGATATTCGACTATTCGATTGAATATCGAATCCCATTATAGTCTATGGGAGAAAAATCCTTGGGACCTGAAAATCAATATTCGACGAATTGGAGGTCACCAAGTCCAAGACATCTTTAGAAAGTGATGCAAACACCTCTGGAATGCATCTGGGAAAGCAGGAAAGCAGTATTACAGGGCACGATATTACTGGGGTTAGTGATCTCCGGCAATAATGCCGATTACTGTAATAGTTAATATTTAATTAATAAAACAAAGTTTTGTTCTAAAAAAGTCACTTTCATTGTTCAATAGCTTAATTAAAACAAATCCATGCTTTTGCAATTAAATACACAGTTAATAAAAATTATTTATTTTTTTATTTATTTACAGTATATTTAATTGCAAAAGTATGTATTCGTTTTAATTAAGCTATTAAGATCTGTAAAGATGCTGCATACTGTAAGGTGCACAACACCGCTCACAATGATGGGTGTTGTGCTCCTGTTTGTGTGTTCTTTTGTGTGTTTCTCCCTTTTTGTTTTTCAGATCGTCGATGACCAGCGGTTGTTGGGATTTTTTTTTTATAAAATGGTCAACAAGGGGTGTGGGAGTGTTTTTATTTGAATAAAAAATATTTTTCACTTGTGTCTTGTCTTTATTTCTTTACTATATAGACTTAGTAGTGGAAGCCGTCTAATAGACAGAATCCATTACTAAGTCAGGGCCTAGTGTTAGCCGGTATAAAATGGCTAACACTAACCCCCCATTATTACCCCAGTACCCAATGCCACCAGGGGTAATGGGAAGAGCCGGGTCCCGGAGCGTCAAAATTGGCGCTCCTGGACTGGGCGGCAGCAGGCTGGTAAGATTAAGGCTGGGGAGGGCCTAAACCAATGGCCCTTCCTACCCTGGTGTAACCAGGCTGCTGTTGCTTGGTTTTTAACCCGGCTGGTTATAAAAATAGGGTGAACCCTACACGTTGTTTTTTTTTTTTTGTTTTTTTATTAAAAAAAAAAACAACAAAAAAAACATGCCCTTGGGGGCCAGACTGATGTCAGACTGCACCCATACCAGCAAGAAAGGGGTTAAGTGACCCCCCTTCCTTGCTGGGATGGGTGTAGTGCAGGGGGGGGGGGGGGGAGGAGAGCTTTCTTCTCACCCTTGGATGTGTTCTTTTTCTTCAGCTGTATTACCGGCAATAGGTTTTGCCGGCAATAGAGCTTCCTGTAGTAGTTAATATTTAATTAATAAAAAACATTTTCGTTCTAATAAAGTTATTTTCGTTGTTCAATAGCCTAATTAAAACGAATACATACTTTTGCAATTAAATATACTGTAAATATATATATATATATATATATATATATATATACACACATTTATTTATATATTTTTTTTTTTATTAACAAAATATTTAATTGCAAAAGAATGGATTCGTTTTAATTAAGCTATTGAACAACAAAAATTACTTTTTTAGAACAAAACTTTGTTTTATTAATTAAATATTAACTATTACTGGAATCTGCATTATTGCCGGGGATCACTTACCCCGGTAATACCGATCCCTGTAATATTGCTTCCCTGCTTTTCCAGGGAGCAGTAAACTTTATTAAAACAGCTAAATAATTGTTTAGCTGTTTTAGTAAAGTTAATTAAGATACGAATATTCAATCACATATTCCATCGAACTCAAATCTTTCGAATACTGCAGTATTCGATCGAATAGCTATTCGATTGAATACTATTCGCTCATCTCTAGTAAACATACCCTTTGTCTCTATTTGCTTTGCTCTAACTGCCTGCTGCCATCCTGCTCTCTCCTCCACACACAGCCGACTGGCCGTCTCCTTTACTGAACCGCCTTATATACATTAGAGGGGGAGGAGCTGACATCACAGAGGAGCCTGCACCTGATTGGACGGGTGCTAGGGAGTATGGTCATTCCCTTTCTTCCACCCAGTGATGCTCCAGACAGCATGTGCGGCCGCCATTTTGTTTATTTGCGATTTTCCTTACAAATCGGCGGAAATTCGCTTTGCAGAACAAAGCTAATCGACAGCACGATTTGCAGCGAATCATGATTCGCCAGTTTCGCTTCTGCGATGCCATGGCCCCTAGGGGCCACTCCGCAGTGTAGGTGTTGTGGAATGGCAGGAACCGGGATAGCTGTGGGGTGGAGTATTGTCACGGTATAGGCACAAGGGTGGCACAGCTGCGGACCGGTGTACTGACCATGCGGAGACACTGGGCATGCGATTCCGCGTTGCACTTAGTCGGGGCACCAGATAAGAGACCAATGCCAGGGTTCAGTAACAATGGTGGCTACAATTTTATTGTAACTGTGGTAACTATTAGCAACAGTCTCATCCGGATGCAACCGGGAATATAGCAGGCTTGTACAGGGCAGAGTAGAAGTAGTGCTGCAATAGGCTATTGACAGAACGTGCCGGATGATAGGAGTAGTGGTGATGAGAGAGTAGGGATGCTGGGTGGAATAGATTGAGAGTGAATACTTGCGGTAGAACAGCTTGAGTTGATGAGGAAGTTGATGAGAAACGACACTCAGATGAGAGAACACTCCTGGCACTTGAGACAGGCGGATAGCCGATGACTGGAACAGCAACATGCACAGACCTCTCTTCTGAAGGTGAAGAGGGACACAGACAGCCTCCTTCCCTGGTGGTGGAAAGGAGAACACACACAGACAACCTATCCCCTCTGTGGCAGGGAATAGACTGACTTGCAAGAGGAAGTCACATGGTAACCCCTGGCCAAAGCTCGACGGCCATTGGAGGTACCATGGTAAAGGGGCATGGTCACGTGATCAGCAGCCTTTTGCATACCACTGCACAGAAATATACATGAACATAAGAGTTATAGGGACTATACAACAAACAGTTGCAGTGCATATAGTTTCCAGGACAGGCATGGCTATAGCAACAGAGGTAGACTTAATATGAGAAACAGACAGCCTGTTTGGGACACTGCACTTCTCTCATCTCTGCTCCCATTCAAGTAAATAGGGCATGTTACACTTCCTGCAAGCAGGTAGTATTGTGGTGCAATTGAAGTCCTGGCTGTTGGATCTTCACTGATCAGGATATGATCAGAATACGACATCATTTCTTTTTATTGCTCCCACAAATCCCATAACCCCAGCTTTATCACGCCATTCGGCAGAATATAGTGCTACATATACCTCACTGTTAAAAAAGAAGAATGGTTGCTAAGCAAGGAGCGTTCATTATGCATCTGTGATGCTGCGTCTTCCTCTTTCCTGTTGTTTCTCTGTTTCAATGCAGGAACAGCAGGCGATGTGTTTATAGATGGTATAATGCACCCCCCGATGGACTTCAAAGGAAGAAAGAAAGGACACCTATGGAAAGTGTCTATAGCATAAGGCCTTATAACACATACCTCATATACTATTCATGAAGAAGAAAGGAGATATAAATTAAATTGAAGTTCTACCATAGCAAAGATGTTCTGCAGCAGCTGCAAACACACTTTAATCTCTGTTTCTGCTCCCCTGTCCTCAAATATGTTCTCTTTAACTATCCCATTATAACATGATGTTCTTTATATGGGATAAGATATATTACAATAATTTGCTACATTGTATCAGCTGCTTTTTATGTTGTAGGATGAATCCGCAGCAGAGCTCATTAGCTACTTGGACATAATTCCTTTGAGTATTTGTTAAGGAGATTGTCAGCTATCGGAGATCTTAGCATGCGAAGTACTGTTAGATCAGTGAGACATGATTATATCATGCTGTGCGGGAGCCATGCAACATATCCATCACATAGAATGTATAATGCTTCCTGGGAATTTACAGTAGGGGGTCAGCTGTTTAGAATGGTCAGATATATGGTCTCGTCCTCATTTGCAGAAGCAATAGATGCTATAATTGAGCACTTGTTCCCAGAAGCTGAGACGGCAGTATACGGAAGGGCTGGTTCTTTTGATGAATAATGGCTGATGTTTTGCCAACCAAACATTATTATAAATTTAAGCTAATAAGTACTGTTTTGTGTGCTCCCATCTATAGATTTGTATTAAGGATCATTTACCAAAGGTTTCTGCAAGAGTGACATCTGCAGGGAGAAAGAAGCAACAGAATTATAGAAGCACAGTGTATTTAAAGGGGTATTCCACTCAAACATGACTTTTCATATGTTGCTGCCCATGGTGAGACTAGCAATTCATTCCATACTTGTTATTACCTATTCAGTCTCCTTACCCCCAGTTCTGAGCTGCTGCTTTCGGGTAAAGACACAAAAACTGTGTGTGAGTTTTTCTCTATCTCACCCTCTTCCCTTCCAAAATGGCTGATGTAAACAAGTTCCTGGCAGGCTGTATCTGCAACTGTAGGTGCTTTTTTGTGAACAAGTTCCTGGCAGGCTGTATGTGCTATTTTGTAACGCTTAATCTGAGGTCAAGTTGCTGATGAACTGACCTTGATTGGCACTGTTGCTTCAACAGACTTTACATAGATCAAGAAAACAAGCAAATATGAGGAACTTTGTAATATATCTTAGCAGACAAAAATGCTTCCTTCTCCTGTTATCAAGTATCTTCCACAACTTGCTGTCACCCACTCTGGTACATCAGCTTAGAAACAACTTTTGTTTACTGGTTATGACTCAGGGACTAGACTACAAGCAATACAATATATGTGTAGAGTCCAGCAGCACTAGACAGTCCTTAGATATACACGAAGGGGGATGCACGCTGGAATCCACCCATGCTGGAACCCCCTGGCTAGTGTATACAACGGAAAAAGTTTAATCCAACAGCATCCAAAGTTGAAAAATCTTCAATTCTTTATTGGCTCACAAGTAAAAATACAACGTTTAGACTCATACTTGACAAAGACTCATGGTGAGTCGAAACGTCATATTTTTACTTGTGAGCCAATAAAGATTTGAAGATTTTTCAACTTTGAAAGCCGTTGGATTCAACTTTTTACAAGCAATACAAGTCTATGGTAGAGGGAGATGGGATGGGGAGTGCCTGGGAACACACTGCAAAGAGAGAAAAAAACTTCTAAAAGACAACTAAGGAAATCTGATTAATAATGTCATATAGAAGATAAATAATGGTCGGATATAGTGCTGCTCCTCATGTACACACACTGCACTTGAAACGACAGGTATGCTTTGTCACTGTCGTATTTTTTTTTGGGGGGGGGCAGAGATCAATATTACAAGCGATTTTAAGAAACTTTGTAATTGGGTTTATTAGGCAAATATGCCATTATCTGCATTAAAAAAGACTTGTAAGACCTGTGTAACCTATGGAGGGGGGAGGAGGGAGATTAGTCGCCAGCAGAGAGCAGAGAGCAAAGAATTACACAGTGAGAGCTGTGTGAAAGCCGGTATTCAGAGGTCAGAGAGGTTAGTGCTGACTTCAGAGGAGATAACCCGGTGATGTGGCTGTAAATTAACTCATTGTTGTCCTGTTTTGGTGCCTCATCTCCCTCCACCCCTCCCCTCTCCATAAGAGAACCACGAGGACAGGGGGGAGAGCTCCAAACTGCTTTTTCATGATAGAAATGCTTTTTTTGGCTTATAAACCCCAATAACAAAGTTTCTTAAAATCGCCTGTACTATTGATTTCTGCAAAAAAAAAAATTAAACGACAGTGACACTTTAAGGTTGCTTTATATAAACGTGATGCCGTTATATTCCTGTGTTTGTATTATAGCTGCATGTCCCAGCCCAATGACGGCATTGTAGCCATGTTAGTCATTCTAGTTATGGTTCTGACATTGGCGCATATGATGGGAGATTTTCCATGTATACGCAGTGTAAATTTAATGATCACCTGCAGCATGTACTATAACATTTTGCAGGGGGGATATATAAGAGTCACCCCGAGAAGTCTTCATCAGTTTTACGATATCTAAACAACAAATGGATAGTGTAATTGGTGCAGCTGGCATGCTCATTCCTCCTGTAATAACACTCTTTGTTGCTAGGTACATTGAACACGTAGTCTGAGAACGCCGAGCTACACAGAAGAATTTTGCTGAGATTCTATTCTTCCTAATTACTTTTATAATTAGCACAAGGAAAAGTAGCGACAAAGTGTCCAAAGGATTATAGTGGCCACAAGATCACCTCCAGAATGACAGGAAGGCTCTGGGTTACCGATCTCACAGCAAGAAGCATTAATAACCGTTCAGGATTTATTTCCATATGTCCAGTTGGTGGGTTTGTTTCTAACCAAGCTCTATCCATTACTAAATGCCGCACATTTGGCCATAGAGCAAACCTATATATGTGATAAAATCTTATTACAAGCACAGTAGAAACATACTTTTAAGCATTTTTAAAGGGGTACTCCAGGCGGGAGGGCTTTTTTTTTTTTTTTAGCTATGGCCGAGGAGGGGGTGTATGAAGGCAACAATGTCCACTTACCTCCCTGGTACCGGTGCTGGGTCCTGCATCGCACTGCTCCGGTCTGCAGTGCCTGGCCGTTTCCTGGTCTGTGACATGGTTCAAGAAGTGACGTTTCCAGCCTGCTCAGTGGAAGAGGCAGGGTCCTGCTACTGCTGCTGAATGGCTGAGCATGCTGGATTCGACACATCTTAGGTGGACGTCGTTGCCTTAACCCCCCCTTTCCCGGCCATAGCTAAAAAAAAATCCCACCGAAGTATCCGAAGTATCTTCCGAAGGCCCCGGGCCTACCATGGATAAGCCTCCAGAGGCTTGGCAGTATAGGCTGCCTGTCAGCATGCATACACACTGAAATGGTAGTGCAGTGTATTGTATGGCTTTGTTCACACAACATTTTTTTCAGCTCAGTTTAAAATGACGTCTGTTATTTTGAGTCTAAAATAATGGACGTTATTTAGCAGCCTGGCCTGGTGTTTGCACATTATTTTAGTTTGGGTTACTAATTGGCCTTTGGGTGTGTCTTAATTGAAAAGTCCATTGAATGTAATAGTAAAGACGGAGAAAGAACGGTGGAAAAAGAAAAACTGTGTATGAACTACTAATAAAAAAGTCTGCTGTTTGCAAAAGACGTCCCAAAATAATGATCATGTTCATTATTTTGACGCCCGTGGCAAAAAAGTCCATTATTTAATACATTGTGTGCATTGGACGTCCGCCTTCCCATTGACTTCAATGCATTGCCATTGCAGTCAGTTAAAGCGTGGCAAAAACGGACGTTATTTTAAATATTAAAATCTGCTGCTTTTTCTCTATTTTTGACGTTGTGTAAACATACTGTAGCCTATCAGTGATCAGAAGATCAGTAGTCAATATACACAAGTGTACACTAAAGCCCCTATTACATGGGGCGACTGGAGGAGCAAACGAGCGCTGTCATGTCAGCTGAACGTTGCCTTCTATTACACAAGACGAATACGGCCGATAATTGTTTTGAATAATAAGGCCTTAAAAGTGTAAAAGTGAAGTAAATGTGCAATACATTTTAAAAATACCCCCCCTCCTACCCAAATAATAAAATGTCCTTTATTCCCATACACAATAAATTGTTACATAAAATAACCTTCACATTACATCGATCTATAAATTACATGAATCACCCACGGCAATACAAAGTAAAAGTTGTCCTGCAAAAAACTAGACATCATATGACTACATGGACAAAGATAAAACAACGGTATAGATCTTGGAGGACGGCAATGAAAAAAGTAAAAAAATAGCTTGGTCATTAATTCAGTCTTTGTAGATTTGCCTGCCACATCTGCTGGACATTTGTTCCAAGCATCTACTACTTATTCAGTAATGTAATATTTTCTTGTATTGCTTCTGACCTTTACCCCAACTAACCTCTCACTGTGTCCCCTTGTTCAACGCTCCCCTCCTGAGCCTTATTTAGTGCTTGAACATACTTAAAGGTTTCAATCATGTCCCCCCTTTCCCTTCTTTCCTCCAGACTATACAGATCCAAATCCCTAAGTCTTTCCTGATATGGTTTATGCCTCACACCCTCCACCATTTTTGTAGCTCATCTTTGGACCCGTTCTATTTTATCAATATTCTTTTTGTAGATGAGGTCTCCAGAACTGGACACAGTATTCCAGATGTGGCCTAATCAGAGCTCTATACAGCGGGATCACAATCCCCCTCTTCCTACTGGTTATACCTCTAGCTATACAGCCCAGCATACGATTTGCTTTGCCCACCACCTGGCTGCACTGGTGACTCATTTTAAGAAATCACTACCCCTAAATCCTTCTCTTCTGAAGTCTTTGCTAACACAGAACTGCCAATATGATACTGGGACAGAGGACTCCTTTTCACCAATGCATTATTTTACATTTAAAAACATTTAACTGCACTTTCCATTGTTCTGACTACTTATCTAGAAAAATTCACATTGTGCTAACCCAGTACGTCTTATGCATGTGTTGGCATCTTGTCAAAAAGGAGTGCTGACAGAAAAGCTTGTATAAGATGAACTCCAGCTGAAGCTACAGTGTTGTTTGGTTAAGCAAAAATTCAATGATCCAATGCACACCCAAGCTTATTTCAGCTTGCAGTACCTAATACAACCACTACACTTTGTATGGCACTGTGCCTGGTAAACAGTGTGCCTAGCAATAAGTCAGCTGATTACAGAAGTCAGTCTCCAAAGATAGGTTATCAATATCAAAAACCCTTTATGCTATCTCATGGCATTGCATCCTGAACGTCAAGAATTTTCCTGTATAGAGATGTGCTAGAATGATGATATCTAGATATGATTTAGTAACAAATGTTCTGTGGATAGTGTCTTCATAACATATGCTTAATGGTTGCAACTTCTCCTGGTTATTGAATGGATGCTATAAATATGCGGGCATTGAACGTGCCTCCAGCTGTTTTCATTACCTTGGTTAATTTTTGAGCAGTAAACTCCAATATACAGTCACACAGAGCGTGCTATGGCCTAGGCACTTTTACTCTAGTTGTTGGCTATGGCACAGAGGGGGACAGCTCTTACAAATTGGAACACTGTTTGAAGCCTTCTCTTTCCCAGTCATTCTGCGCGCCTTATTTCTCAATAATTTGAAGGACCTTGAACTAAAGCTGTAAAAGCTTTATCAGAGCTTTCCATATATTACCAGCCACTTATAATACTGCAGTCTTCCCTTGAAGTAAAGGTGGTAAAATATGTAACAAACTATAAATATGCTTTTATTAGGTGAATGATCTACATGAATGTACAGTTCTTCTCTCCCATGAATCTGATCACTTCCAGTCTTGTTCCTTGTTGTTTACCACACTCCCCCATGCTTGTATACTGTATACAGTAGAGATGTGCTGTCAATGATTCTGGAGCAGACAAGGAGAGTGCAGTTGAACTGAACATGTATGGCCATCTCAGTGGTCATAACCAAGGGAAACAGGGCAAAACAAAGAAGGCACATGGAGGACTATTTAGTAGATATGTATCTCTCAAACAGAACCTTTAAAATATGCTTAATTTCACATAATGCATCAGTATAGACCTATGGGAAATCTTCTTTTCGCACCAACCCTGGGTGCAACTGCTGCCTTTTTACCCCCATAGGTAAGCTCCTGATTAGGATGCTACCATTGTAATTGATGGCCGTGTCTTCAGTCTACAAATGCTTTTGCCTATAAGTGCTATGGAGGCGGGTCTGGCAATGATGATCCCTCCAGCCACTCTGATTTACAAGCCGAGCTTTATTAGTCTTGCAGCTCTATTAGTCCCCAGTCAGGGCCTAGCTTGTCAATCAGAGTGGCTGTAGGTGCAGGTGGTATTTAAAGGAGCAGCGCAGCAATGTTAGGATCATCAGTGCCACAGACATGCCCCCCTGGCACTCAGGAAGGAAGAGCTAAAGAATTTTCATCTGAAAAAAGAAACAGATATCCATTACAATGGTACCATGAGCAATGGTACCATTCCCGTGGGCCAGAGGTTTTACATGAGATTCAGGCAGTTTCCCTTTAAATTACATTTAAAGTGGTAGTGCGGTGGTAAAGAATTATTCACAGACTAACACACATTACAAAGTTATACAACTTTGTAATGTATGTTATGTCTGTGAATGGCCCCCTTCCCCGTGTCCCACCACCCCCACCTGTGTACCCGGAAGTGTGGTGCGCTATACTCACCTGTCACGTGCCGACACCCGTCTCCGATCTTCAGCGAGTGACATCTTCTTCGGGCGGACAGCGAACAGCTCCGACTGTCCCGAATGCCGGCCGCCCTCTGCAGCGTCATCCGATGCTCAGCCGCAATTGGCTGAGCATAACTGTGCTCAGCCAATCGCGGCTGAGCACAGTTGTGACGCGGCGGAGGGGGGACGGTCGGCAGTGACTTGGCCGCCCGTCCGAAGATGATGTTTGGCACAAGATGGCGGACGGCCCTCGACATGGATCAGGTAATGTATAATGCACCACACTTCCGGGTACACGGGTAGGGGTGGTGGGACACGGCGAATCGGGCGATTAACAGACATAACATACATTACAAAGTTGTATAACTTTGTAATGTGTGTTATTCTGTGAATAATTTCTGAGCGCCGCACTACCCCTTTAAGAATTCACTTGTTTCACATGCCTGCATGGACGTCATTCCTATCTTGGTTGGCTAGGATAAAAAAAAAAAAAAAAAAAAAAAACAGGCATGTAATGTACTGTATCATTCCCTAGATACAAAGTACCATTCTATCTACAAGTCACATGTCAGCACATGTTTGGACTCTCTTTTTCCGAAAACAATAAGAAATAAAAAGGACAAGATAAGGCAGATAGGAAAGTTTCCAATTCAACACGGCAGAGTACACAAAGTAATCACATTTTACAGAATCAAAGACCCTGACTACTATGTCGGAGAATGAATTGAACTGTGTTTAGGACCATTGGGATTGACTATTATCTTTCAGACTGGGTCACAGCATCAAAGAATGGTTTCCCCACAGAGGTGACTGAGGCTAATGGAGATAGAAATTTCAACGTCATTTGTACAAGGGAAAAAAAATATACAAAAAAGAATCCACAACTGCGTCCTCTATTCAGTTTTTGTTTACTGGTCATAGGAGCATAAAAACTAAAATGATGGAGTACTGGATCTGATGCATGACAGAAAACAATGGTGCCCGGTGAACCCCACTGACCTAATATGGGGTCCAACAAGTTCCATCACGGTGTCCATTATATTAATGGGACAAAAAAACACTGCATGCTGAGTTATTCTCCTTGTCATATATGATCTGCAATGTAACCTCTATATGAAATGTTAACCCAGCCCCAGTCTTAAGTGGTGGTCGTGGCTTCCCCTTTAAGTCCACTTTTGCTATGTTGCTGCCCATGGTGAGACTAACAATTCCTTCCATACTTGTTATTATCTATTCAGTCTCCTTTCCCTAGTTCTCAGCTGCTGCTTTCTGCTGAAGACATAAAAATATATGTGTGAGCTTTTCTCTCTGTCTCCACCTCCTCCCCCCTCCCTTCTGAGATGTCTGAGGTAAACAAGTTCTTGAATAGCTTTATCTGAAACTTTGTAGCTGCTTTGTAATGCTGGGATGGTTAATGACAGTGAGTTCATCAGCAACTCAACCTCAGATTAACCATCCCAGCATTACAAATAAGCTACAAAGTTGCAGATAAAGCCAGTCAGGGACTTGTTTACATCAGCAATCTCAGAAGGGAGGGGAAGGTGGAGACGGAGAGAAAAGCTCACACACAGAGGTTTGTGTTTTCAGCAGAAAGCATCAGCTCAGAGCTAGGGGAAGGAGACTGAATAGATAATAAGGAAGGAATTGTTAGTTTTACCATGGGCAGCAACGGGACAACGCATTTGCACTGGCAGCTGATGCTGCTGGGTGCTGACAAGGGCCCTTTCACTGTGAGCGCACTGACTGGCCGGGTTTGTTTGCAGCCCCTTCCCCTGCCCCGGACACTGAAGGGCCACAGAGGAAATGCACAGACTTGTGGTGCAGGCATCCTGTTCAAGTTTACTGTTCCAGCCACGCAGCACTGGCACACTCCTCTCCTGCTTGGCCCAGATGGGATGTCATGTCCAAAGCCAAGAAGGAGAGAAGAGTGCAGGCGCAGCAGTGTAGAACAGGAAGCACCTGAAGCCTGTACTTGGAAACAGCAGGTCCAGGAGGAGACTGGGGGGGGAGCGAGGTGAGAGGTGAGTATCCTTCTGGGTTTTTTATTTTACACACAGAAGGTACTACACGGGGGGGGGGGGGGGGGGCTACACAATGTCGGGGCTACACAGGGGGGGACAACATTATGTGGGGGCTAAAAAGTGAGGCTATAATAGGTGTGGGCTATACTATCTGGGGGCTATACTATATGGGGGCTACAAAGGCAGACTATACTAAGTAGGGACTGCACATTTGTTTCTTATATAATGGCAATAGGTGATGCAGCTATGTTATGGTGATGCAACTCAAAAGTTGAGAGGTATAACATAGATAGAAGATATATAGATAGATAGATAGATGATAGTTAGAGAGAAGGATAGATAGATAGATAGATAGATAGATAGATAGATAGATAACAGTTAGATAGATAGATAGATAGATAGATATGAGAGAGATAAAGATATGATAAGATAGATAGATAGATAGATAGACAGACATTGGAGGGCATATGATAACAGTAAAAATGGAGAGAATAGTGAGAATTTTTGTCAATTAGGTCAATGTACCCTATGACAGTATGGAAGACAGATGGAAACAGTCCAAGAAACCAAGTTCATCCCCTTAGCCACCTGTTACTCACCATTAACCTCCTCAGTTGCCAAGTAATTCCGGCAGTGCACGATGGCATGATAGTGTATCACCCTAGAACAGGTCCTTCTTGGCTGTAATGATGAGCGTTCCTTGAACGCAATTAAATAGGATAATTTATCAGCTTAAAATACCAGATGTATTAGTCTTCGCAGGGATTGTCTACCATAAATTTTCGTAAGGAAACATACTGCGAGAGTTTAATTACTGTGAGCTCAGAGTCAAATACAATTGTCTAGAAGATTTGTTAGAAGCAGAAGAAACCGCCTGCAATACATTATAATGAATATCTATGGGCAGCAAGAAAATGCATACACATGCTATAGAAAATAATCTGAGGTTGGCATAAACACAGATACAATAAATGATCCATTATGTGTAGAGTATATACGCTTAAGCAATCTACAGCTGTGATATAGGGGGAGGGGAAGCCATTTGGTAGCTTTACATTAAAGCAAATATTCATTCAAGGAGATGGCCCTGGATATTGTAGGTAGATGACATTCCATTTTTAGGCTATGTTCACACTAGGTTAGTTTTGTAATAATCACGGCCATTGTAACAATGGTCGTGATTACAACGGAACTTAAAGAGTGCTGCCTTCTAAGAAATCCCGGCTGGAGTGTATACACATAGTATACACCCTGGTCGGGATCCCTAGCGGTGCCGCAAGAAACTGACATGTTAGTGCATACAATGGAGCGTGCGGCTCTTTGTGAGCAGTGGGGAATTCGGATGCGGGCGCACGCTAATGTGCCCACCTCTAAATTCAACGGCAGTGAAGATCGTCAGCCGGGATGATCTTCTCTGACACAGGTTGTTCCATGACCTGGCCAGGTCACAGAACGTCCGGTGTCTTACTACATGGGAACATGGCCTAATCATGTATTGTTCTGGATAGATACAACTGCATGTTACAGTAACTGCCGCCCACTACAATAAATCGCTATTGAAAGTTTATTCGGTTCATTAAATAAATAGCTTATTTAAATGTTGTTTGGCAGAAAACACTTTTTGTGGCCGGAGCGGCTGCTTCATCGCTTTATATAATACAATAGAACAAATAAAGCCATATAATGTTGAGATGCGAGAAAGAAACATCAACCTTTTAAAAAAGATAATTGGGTTCAAAGTTCAGGGACAAGGTATAATGGCACAGCACAACCTGATGAAGTGGACGATTCAGCCACAAATATGTTTTCTGTTAAATATACATTGGTGGAGTTATTTACTGGAAGGAAAAGTCGGGCGAATAAAAAACAAAAAAAACAATGATAATTAAAGAGTAAGGGGGAACATAATAGACAACCATTGCTTCCCTCTCCCTGTGCCTTTGCAGTGCTGGATTGCCACTCTGGGCCCCCTGCCGGGCTCTAGGACTCCTTAACAATGTCAGAACCTGGTTGAAGGACTGCCTACTCAGCCAGTCAGTGACTGGGGCGGGACACCACTGTAGTCACTGATTGGCTGAGCAGGCAATTCATCAGCCGGGTCGGACATTTCCCCCCCATGTCATGACATCATTAGAACTCGAGGGGGAAAATGCCTTCCAGCAGGGTCCCCAAGCCTATCATGTGGGGCTTCACAGGCACTGGGAGAGGTAAGTAATGATTATTTATTATGTTCCCCCTGCCCCTTTTAGATGACAATTTTTTTTTAATTGCCAGACTGCTCTTTTAAAGCATACCTGTCATCAGACATGTCAAAAGTTATTGATCGCAGCGGGTCTCTGCTGAAACCTGCTCTGATCAGGAGATCCTCCTGATCAGAGTGGGTCTTGGCAGTGAGACCGCTGTGATCAATAACCTTTGACATGTCTGATGACACGTCAAAAGTTATTTGTAGTGACAGTGCCCATTTAAAATGTACCATCAGGTACATCGCTTTAAAATTTTTACATGAATAGACCGGTGCCATGCAGGGATGCCGGTGCCACAGTCCTTTTTTTGAACCGTTTTTTGAACCGTGGCCTGGTTCCTACACACAGCTCCAGTCTATTCCTGGGCACCGGCCGGCTCGAAGCACTTGAGGGGGGCCTGCCCGCCCCCAGTGTGATGAAACCTCCTCCCCTCTGTGATGCAGCTCCATTACTCCATTAGAATCATAGCTGGCACCAGTCTATTGATGTAAAAATCTTAAAGTGATGTACCTAATGGTACATTTGCTTTAAAGGGTTTTTTTTTGGTTTTTTTGGAGACTTAAATTGGCGGCCTATCCTCCAGATAGGTCATTAATATGTGATCGGCAGGGTGCAAACACCCGTCATCCCCATCAATCAGCTGTTCGCAGAGCTGCAGTTCCAGCATACTGTATACTCAATGACGGGGGCCGGTAGCAGATCTCTGCATCTATTGTGTATTGGTGGCACCAGATTACTGCTGTGCGGTTCCAATTCACAACTGGAGAGTTGACTACTGGTAGAAGCATTGTGGCATAAGTGCAACGGGGCAAAAGTGAGTAGTTAAAAAACTGCAGTAGTTTGAAAACTGCAGGAGATTCTTATTGTGTATTGTTCAGTACTTGCTTTCACTTGTTCTTAAATGATGTCTGGTTTGGTGCAGTGTAATTCTTGTTTGGCTGCAGTTTTCCGTAGAACCCTTTGGGACTTGGGGTGCTGTCCAGTTTGCATGCAGATGTCTGGTTTACGTTGTGAAATTTCTAGGCTGCAGTCCTTAGTCTGTACACTTCAATCTGATGTGATGAGACAATCCCAGCCAGGAGTTTCTGTGCAGCCCTGTTACCAGCCACCACTCCCTCAAAGACCTCAGAGGTAAAGGGCGGTTTGGAAAACAGTTGGATCAGGTAGATTGCAAGCTGTGGAGCAGAAGCATAGCACGTTTGGCCTCTCTGTGCAGAATAGTTTTAGTGTTCTTGCTGATATAGATAGAGATGCTGTTGCTGTTGGAGACATGGCTGCTCAGGTGATTCCCAATGGGGATGTTGTTTTGGATGGGCCACTGAGGGCAGAAGGAAAGGTTAGTAAGGAGAGAAGGCATCCTCTTGTTGGTGACTCAATTGTTAGAGGTGATGTTGTTGGACAGGAGGAGGATGTGTTTAGAGAGGTGAGATGTCTCCCAGGTGCTACTGTCAGGAGGGATAGGAGACGGATTGTGAACATTGTGAAGGCTGCTAGTATAGATAGCAAGGTTGATCTGGTGGTTCATCTTGGAACCAATGACTTGTCCCAAGGAGATGTGGATTTGGTTAAAAAGGAATTCCAAACTTTTAGCCTGGAGTTGAGCAAGATAACGGATTCTGTGACATTTTCAGAGGTTTTGCCGGTCTGTAACCAGAACAACAAGGCATGTCGTATCTCAGAGTTTAATGCACGGTTAAGGCAGTGGTATAAGGCTGAAGGTTTTGGGTTTGTTAGTCATAGCTTTTGTAAGTGGTGCAAAAAGGAGATGTTCAAGAGGGATGGTTTGCACCCATCACACATAGGTACACAGGTACTTGGTGAGGAATTCAGATTGTTTTTGGACAGACATTTAAACTAAATGAAGGGGGCAGAAGTATAATAGAGGAGGAGGATTTCTGTCCCCGTCCAGTAAAGACAAATAAGTGTATTCGGATTGGTGAAAGCGCAGTGGTTGGTGCTGTAGACACAGTGGTTGGTGCAGTTGTTGGTACTGTAGATGCAATGGTTGGTGCAGTTATTGTTGGTAAGGAAGATGCTGTTGGTACGGTAGATGAAGTTGGGAATAAAGGTATTATGACGTTTAGTAATCTTCGGGCAATGTGTACGAATGCTCGCAGCTTAGGAAACAAGATCTGTGAGCTGACGGCCATTATGTCTAGAGATGATTTGGACCTTGTTGCTGTAACAGAGACCTGGTTCAGAGTCTAATGATTGGGACATAGTTATACCGGGATATATTTTGTGCAGGAAAGAGAAGGGGAGGTGGGGTAGCCATTTATGTTAGGCATAGTCTTAAATCGACAGTCATCCAAAATACATATAAAGAGCTGGAGACTCTCTGGGTTTGCATGCAGTCCAAAGAGGGATCTGTTATTAGGATAGGTGTTATCTATAGGCCTCCGGGGAAAAGTGAGGACTATGATAACATGCTGATCAATGAAATTACTAAAATGTCATTAAAGGGGGACATTGTAGTTATGGGTGACTTCAACATGCCAGATTTCTGACAGTCTTAAAATGAGTTACCAGTTGCAGCCAGGCGGTAGGGAAAGCAAATCGTATGCTGGGCTGTATAGCTAGAGGTATAACCAGTAGGAAGAAGGAGATTGTGATCCCACTGTATAGAGCTTTGGTGAGACCACATCTGGAATACTGTGTCCAGTTCTGGAGACCTCACCTAAAAAGGACATTGATAAAAATAGAACGGGTCCAAAGACGGGCTACAAAAATGGTGGAGGGTGTGAGGCACAAACCATATCAGGAAAGACTTAGGATTTGAATCTGTATAGTCTGGAGGAAAGAAGGGAAAGGGGGGACATGATTGAAACCTTTAAGTATATTAAAGGACTAAATAAGGTTCAGGAGGGAAGTGTTTTTAGCAAAAAACTGAGTTCAAGAACAAGAGGACACAGTGAGAGGTTAGTTGGGGGAAAAATCAGAAGCAACGTGAGAAAATATTATTTTACTGAAAGAGTAGTAGATACCTGGAACAAACTTCCAGCAGAGGTGGTTGGTAAATCTACAATAACAGAATTTAAACACGCCTGGGATAAACATAAATCTATCCTAAGATAATAAGAAAGAAAATACTTAAATGGCAGACTAGATGGACCCAGTGGTCTTATTCTGACGACAATCTTCTATGTTTCTATCCACACAACAATAATTTGGACACTTATAACTTTTTAAATGCGTTTCTGTATTTTGCAAATAGTAACAAATGTAAAAAAAAAGTAATTCCTATACAAATGCATATCACCCAAGTGCACGTGTCAGACTCCCTTGGTTTCCTATTTATTTCAGTTCCAGGTACATCCAGATGCAGTGGCTCTGCCAAACTACCAATCAGTTGGGGTGCCCTTTGTTGGCACCACTCCAATCAATCAGCCTACTTTTAGGATCATCAATGTGAAAGTTCTGGAAGACCCCTTTAACAAATGGAATAAGATGACCACACTGTATCTTCAATAGTGATTTAGGTTTTTTTTTTCTATTATTCCACAACCCTAGCATTATTTTACATTTTTAATCTTTTTATTTAAAAATTGTTACATTCAGATTAATTGTGTGGTAGTAATTAAAGGGATATTCCACTCAAACATAACTTTTCATATGTTGCTGCCCATGGTGAGGCTAACAATTCTTTCCATATTTGTTATTATCTATTTAGTCTGCTTCCCCCAGTTCTGCGCTGCTGTTTTCTGCTGAAGACACAAAAAAACTTTGTGTGAGCCTTTCTCTTTTTCTTCCCTTCCTCCCCATCCCTTCCTGACAGGCTGTATCTGCAACTTTCTAGCTTCTTTGTAATGCTTGGAGGGTTAATCTGAGGTCAAGTTGCTGATGAAATAACTGTGATTATCCCTCCCGGCATTACAAAGTTGCTACAAAGTTGTAGACAGGGACTTGTTTACATGAGGAAGAGAGGTGGTTGAGAGCAGAGACAGACTGAACAGCTTACACACAGTTTTTGTGTCTTCAGCAGAAAGCAGCAGCTCAATAGGGAGAAGGAGACTGAATAGATAATAGTAAGTATGGAAGGAATTTTAAGTCTCACCATGGGCAGCAACATAAGAAAAGTTATGTTTCAGTGGAATACCCAGTGGCGTCGCTAGGCAGTTTTATCCGGGGCTCCTGCCCCGGATAAAATGCCTGCTGCCCCGAATGTTTTCTTCCCCTGCATCTCCTATAGACTGTCAGTGAGTGAGTGCACTCCTGTCCCCTGCAGTCAGAGTCAGTGTGTGCCGGTGCAAGCTGTTATCTGACTGGGCCCTGGTTCAGGCACTTACCCAGTCAGATGCCAGTCAGTGCGGGCACACTGCACACTGAATGTGACTGTCCTGGCCCTGCAGCAGGATGTGCAGCAGTCAGTGAGTGCAAGCTGTCATCTGATGGGGCTCTTACCTTACCCAGTCAGATGACAGCCATTGCGGGGCCCCTGCTCCTGGAGAGGCCCAGTAGGCTGCCTCATGCTGCAGTCTGGGATCCTGCTCCCTCCACATAATATGTTTCCTGCTCTCCTCTGCTGTCGGGAGGAGGGGGAGGGGCGGGAGGACACAGGAGAGCCAGGGCCATGAGGAAGAGGGAGGCTGGACAGGAGCTGAGGACAACCTGATAAAAAGTAAGTGTCTATGTGAGTGTGTGTGCCTGCCTGCCTGTCCGTGTATGAGAACTGTGGATGTCTCTATGCAGTGTGCAAGTGTATGTGTGTAAAGTGTGCTTATGTATGTAAGGTGCACAGTGTGTGTAGTAAACGTGTAAAGGATGTATGAATGCATGTACAGTATATGATATATGAGCAGTAAGTGTATGCATGTACAGTATACGATATATGAGCAGTAACAGTAAGTGTATGCATGTACAGTATATGATATATGAGCAGTAAGTGTATGCATGTACAGTATACGATATATGAGCAGTAAGTGTATGCATGTACAGTATACGATATATGAGCAGTAACAGTAAGTGTATGCATGTACAGTATATGATATATGAGCAGTAAGTGTATGCATGTACAGTATATGATATATGAGCAGTAAGTGTATGCATGTACAGTATATGATATATGAGAAGTAAGTGTATGCATGTACAGTATGTGCATATGGTGTATGCATATGTGTACAGTATGTGTATGTGATATATGTGCAGTATGTGTATATGATGTATGTATATGGTGTATGTGTGTATATGATGTATAGAGTGTATGCATGTACAGTGTTGGTGTATATGATATATGTATATGGTGTATGCATGTATAGTATGTGTGTAAGTATGTGATGTATGTGCAGTGTGTTTAGGGTGTGTGTGTATGCATATGGGGTGTATATGATGTATACACAGGGGGACTACCAGCAGGAGATATTAAACCACCTTTGATGGCGGCCGGATGGGGGTGGCCGCTAGGTGAGGTAATGTGTATGTGTGGAGGATGGCCGCCAAATGAGGTAGTGTGTGTGTGTGTGTGTGGGGGGGGGGGGGGTGTCAGCCAGGTGTGGTAGTGTGTGTGTGTATGTGTCAGGTGGGGTAGTGTGTGTGTGGGTCAGGTGGGGTAGTGTGTGTGTGGGTCAGGTGGGGTAGTGTGTGTGTGTGTGTGTGTGTGTGTATGAGTCAGGTGGGGTAGTGTGTGTGTGTATGAGTCAGATGGGGTAGTGTGTGTGTGTGTATGGGTCAGGTGGGGTAGTGTGTGTGTGGGTCAGGTGGGGTAGTGTGTGTGTGTGTGTATGGGTCAGGTGGGGTAGTGTGTGTGTATGAGTCAGGGGGGTAGTGTGTGTGTGTGTGTGTTTGTATGGGTCAGGTGGGGTAGTGTTTGTATGGGTCAGGTGGGGTAGTGTGTGTATGGGTCAGGTGGGGTAGTGTGTGTGTGTGTGTATGGGTCAGGTGGGGTAGTGTGTGTGTGTGTGTATGGGTCAGGTGGGGTAGTGTGTGTGTGTATGGGTCAGGTGGGGTAGTGTGTGTATGGGTCAGGTGGGGTAGTGTTTGTGTGTGTATGAGTCAGGTGGGGTAGTGTGTGTGTGTATGAGTCAGATGGGGTAGTGTGTGTGTGTGTGTGTATGGGTCAGGTGGGGTAGTGTGTGTGTGGGTCAGGTGGGGTAGTGTGTGTGTGTATGGGTCAGGTGGGGTAGTGTGTGTGTATGAGTCAGGGGGGTAGTGTGTGTGTGTGTTTGTATGGGTCAGGTGGGGTAGTGTTTGTATGGGTCAGGTGGGGTAGTGTGTGTATGGGTCAGGTGGGGTAGTGTGTGTATGGGTCAGGTGGGGTAGTGTGTGTATGGGTCAGGTGGGGTAGTGTGTGTATGGGTCAGGTGAGGTAGTGTGTGTGTATGAGTCAGGTGGGGTAGTGTGTGTGTGTGTGTGTGTGTGTGTGTGTGTGTTTGTATGGGTCAGGTGGGGTAGTGTGTGTATGGGTCAGGTGGGGTAGTGTGTGTGTGTATGGGTCAGGTGGGGTAGTGTGTGTATGGGTCAGGTGGGGTAGTGTGTATGTATGGGTCAGGTGGGGTAGTGTGTGTGTGTATGAGTCAGGTGGGGTAGTGTGTGTGTGTGTTTGTATGGGTCAGGTGGGGTAGTGTGTGTATGGGTCAGGTGGGGTAGTGTGTGTGTGTATGGGTCAGGTGGGGTAGTGTGTGTGTGTGTGTATGGGTCAGGTGGGGTAGTGTGTGTGTATGGGTCAGGTGGGGTAGTGTGTGTGTGTATGAGTCAGGTGGGGTAGTGTGTGTGTGTATGAGTCAGGTGGGGTAGTGTGTGTGTATGGGTCAGGTGGGGTAGTGTGTGTGTATGGGTCAGGTGGGGTAGTGTGTGTGTATGGGTTAGGTGGGGTAGTGTGTGTGTATGGGTCAGGTGGGGTAGTGTGTGTGTATGGGTCAGGTGGGGTAGTGTGTGTGTATGGGTCAGGTGGGGTAGTGTGTGTGTATGGGTCAGGTGGGGTAGTGTGTGTGTATGGGTCAGGTGGGGTAGTGTGTGTGTATGGGTCAGGTGGGGTAGTGTGTGTGTATGGGTCAGGTGGGGTAGTGTGTGTGTATGGGTCAGGTGGGGTAGTGTGTGTGTATGGGTCAGGTGGGGTAGTGTGTGTGTATGAGTCAGGTGGGGTAGTGTGTGTGTATGAGTCAGGTGGGGTAGTGTGTGTGTATGGGTCAGGTGGGGTAGTGTGTGTGTATGGGTCAGGTGGGGTAGTGTGTGTGTATGGGTTAGGTGGGGTAGTGTGTGTGTATGGGTCAGGTGGGGTAGTGTGTGTGTATGGGTCAGGTGGGGTAGTGTGTGTGTATGGGTTAGGTGGGGGTAGTGTGTGTGTGTGTGTGTGGGGGGGGTTACTGCAGGCAGAGAGGGGGAAATATATTACTATAGTGGATACAGCAGATGCATTATTACTATATAGGGAAAAAAGCAGGGGACATTATTACTATGGAGGGACACAGCAAGAAAATCTTCTTAGAAATGCTTTTACTTGGCAATTTTTCACCACTGGGGTGTACTGCGACTGGTGACAGTGACCCTGACAGGAGCTCAGGCCAGGTGGCTGCCTCTTTCTGTTTAGCCACAGTTGTTATGAGTGGCAGCAATAGAGCTTGGCTAATAGAGCGGTCATTGAGGTTACTAACTTCTGCACTGGGCTCCTTCGCTATCCATTTATGACGACACTCAGAGGGCCCGGGCCCCGGATGTTTTAGGACCCTAGCAACGCCCCTGGGAATACCCCTTTAAGTTATAAAGCATTCAGGCATATACAAATGGATAATAAAATGGAACTTTTCTACAATGATGACACTGCTATGTCATATTGTATATGCCTCTGTCATATTTTAGCTTATATAATAGATAGGCAGAATAATGAGGTCCCATTTATATGGTGATATAACCGTATATACAGCCTGTTTTGTGTCTACTTCTTCCATTTACTGACTGTAACAGGTAAAAATCCATATGTATGTAGAACTTTACAGGTATCAAAATAACCTGAGAATCCAGCTGGACGTTATCTGGATGTAATAAGTAGTCTCCTCTACTGTACCACATCATTCATTGCTGGATATAAGTTTGCTCATAAATGATGATCAATCATCTTTTTAGCCTGAACTGATTGGCAGATGGTACATAACAGAGTCAGGGCTTTGACTGGTTATTTTATTGCTGGAGGATTTATACATGAATGTCTATGGAATTTTAATTCAATTTCCTGACAACCGCCGAGTATTTTTATGTTGCTGCAGTCGACTTCCAGTAAAATATGGATTCGCTTATTAAATTACAATTTGTAGCGATAAATCTATCAATCTCCAGCTGACTCTATACTAGTGGTAACTAGTGGCGAACCAATATTCTATTAGTGGAGATTACTCAAGGGACAAAGCTTCATCCATGGCTCATGTATGTATAGGCTTCGGGCTGCTACTCATATGTTTGTATAGACTACTAATGTCTAGATGAGACACGTTGGTTTTAAAAGACAATTCTAACTAGATAAATTAAAAGTTATGTTTAATACAGACATCTCTACATGTTTTGGAGTGCTGAATTAGACACTTCCCCTTTCTGCCTCTACTGTGAATCCACGCCCGCCCGTGCCTGGGATCCGTGCACCTACCCATCTTTCAATGCAATCAGGAACAAGCTGTCCACAAACACGAGGTGAGCTGATCCACCCTACGTTTCTTTAGTATTGAACAGGACAAACCCTATACTATACCTCCACTCAGTAAGACCCATATGTTACCAATTAATGGGAAGCTATATACATGGAAAGTGCCTCTAGCTGGGAGCACATGGAGTGAGCTTCTAGATCTGTTCACACTGGTGTTGGTTGGAGGCCATCGCCTCTGCTTGTTGTGACTGTGGGGTGATGCGGCCCTGGCCTAGGGGCCTTGGTCTTGCGGCATCAGGGTTGCTGAACTGTTGGGTCCCCCCCCCCAACGGGAGCTGGCTTAGCGGTGGTGGTGGTCACCGACCGGCACTGCGGTATTGTTAGAATAGGAACTCATGTCTATCAGAAGACCTGCACATGGTACATGAGGCAATATGGTTTGATTAAATTATAAACTAACTTCTGATGTTGTTTTTTAATGTAGCTGAAAAGCTTTAGTATCAACTATGTGTGAAAGGTGCAGCCATTGTCTTGTTCTCCAGGCTTGTGCAGACCCTATATTATGCCTACACTACCATATACCATATATTATACCTACACTTTAGATATGCCTCTCCTGTTAAGATCACCTTACCATGGTGGAATAGTACATGCAGTTTGATCAAATGCCAGTTGCTATTTGACTTTTACAGTTACCTATACTTTTGATATTTTATGGTATTTGGAGTGAACTTTCTGTAGAGATATCATTTCACTTTGTGGCTAAGTTCACATGCGTTCACACCAAGGGATTTTGTGGCCGTCATTGGAATCAATAGAGCATCTGTCAGCTGTATCCATATTAAACCACTCGTACTTATGCTACTAACATTTTGTTGTCTATAGATGTGATGCTCATTCTATATTGTGGATAATGTTTGCAGATTTTGAATATAACAATGAAAGGCAATGAACAGCTGGACAACTTGGCTTCTCCTGATAGATGTTCTCACTTATTACAAGGTTTAACGCATTGTGCATGTGTGAGGAGTATGTATCCCACAAACACAGGCTGTATTACATAACAGCCAAAGTACCTCCCCATAAAACAGCAGTATGTCCTATGGAAATGGTGTGATAGTGTTCTTCATGAGCAGCACCTTCAGAATGTCCTCCATAACAATGCCAGAAGAGTGTCCGTCATTAAAAGTGTTAACAGTGCCCCCATAAACAGCAGTGTGTACCCCCATTCCTGTAGAAACAGTACCAGAGTGTCTACTATAAAAGTGACAGCAGTCACCACCATAACCAGTGCCAACAGAGTGTCCCCTATAAACAGTGCCAGTAAAGTTTTTCCCATAAACGATGGTTTCCCCAACAAAGCGAACAGTGTCTATACAAACAGTGCCATCAGACTGCCTCCTCATAAACAGTGCCAGCAGAGTGTGCCCCATAAACAGTGCCAGCAGAGTGTGCCCCATAAACAGTGCCAGCAGACTGCCTCCTCATAAACAGTGCCAGCAGAGTGTGCCCCATAAACAGTGCCAGCAGAGTGTGCCCCATAAACAGTGCCAGCAGAGTGTGCCCCATAAACAGTGCCAGCAGACTGCCTCCTCATAAACAGTGTAGCAAAGTGTGCCCCATAAACAGTGCCAGCAGACTGCCTCCTCATAAACAGTGCTAGCAAAGTGTGCCCCATAAACAGTGCCAGAAGAGTGTTCCCCATAAACAGTGCCAGCAGAGGGTCCATCATAAACAGTGCCAGTAGACTGTTTCCCATTGAACAGTCCAAATTACTTCACACCTCTTGTATAAGCAGCATAAGGGTTAATATTTGCATGTGCCTTGTAGACTAACTAAGCACTCTAGGGAGTTCCTGCTGTTCTCTGGATGACTCACTCCTCTGAAGTGCTGAAAACTCCTCTTGTGGCCGTTCACTCAGTCTCCCTACTTCTCCTCCCCCCCCACCCATCGGAGACAGCTCCAATGTGATCTCCATCGCTGCAGTGTGAGATGGGATCCGGTGTGGATTTTCCCAAAAATCTGAGTCCGATCGGATTCGGAGTATTTTGGAAATCCGCTCCGAATTTTTTTCCCCTTGCTTTCTAAAATGGCAGACGCCATTCTAGAAAGCAGGAAGTGTTCCGGGCGGGAAAAGCGCTTTCCCATGATGCCTGTAACACATCCAATCAGTAGGGATCTTGTACTGGCCCACCCCCTGTGTGACGTCGGTATTGCTTTAAAAGGAGTGGTCACATGACCGCACCACGCAGTGTGTAGAGGGAGAGGGAGAGAGGAAGCAAGCTGCTGTTGTGTACTACAGACTACTGAGAAGATATGGTGGGAAAGGAAAGGAAAGATTAGGAAAGCGGAGAGGAGAAACATCTAGTGATTGAGAGAGAAATATAGAGAGGGCGAAAGTTAGATAGATTAGGCATTGGAAAAGGGTGCACGGAACCAAAACGTGCAGTACAGATATACAAGTCCTATACTTCTGATAGTGTGTATATCACATCTGTCTTATACTGAGAGACTAAAATACCTGTTGCAGATGTATAGCATTGCATCTTGTAAAAAGTGCTATATACCCAATTTCTATACTGGGACCCTTCTGATTGAAAGTGTGTATATCACATCTATCTTATCCTGAGAGACTAAAATCCCTGGTTCAGGTGTATAGCATTGTATCTTTAAAAAAGTGCTATATATATATATATATATATTTGCTGGCTTATATATATATATATATATATATATATATATATACCTAAATTCCATACTTGGACCCTTCTGATTGAAAGTCTGTATATCTGTCAGGCTGGGGAGACACAGACAAGCCAGTGCACCCTGAAACTTGCCCCAACCAATGTTCCCTGCCTACTTGCCACGGACGACCCTAAACGGTCGCGGACAACCACGGAGTCGGTCCCTACACTGAGTAGGTGAAGACACAAGACATAGACAGACAAACAAAACACAATGGAGGATAGTCAGCTAACAGAGTCAAAACCAAACGGACAACGCAGTACAAAATCAGAAGGAGAGCGGATAGTCAAATGTCAAGCAAGAGGTCAGAACACGGGCAGAGCAATAGCAAGGGGATTAGGACAGGGAACGCTTGGAAAGGAGCAGGGGAGCTGGGACTAGTGTGAACTAATAGCCAGCAAGGAAATGAGGAGCTGGCTGCTTTTTATCCAGGATCAGAGCCTAGGTCCAACAGCTGATTGGAGCAGCCCTGATCCCAGCACCAAGCTCAGCTGAACAGACCTAGCAGTGCAGTAACCCTTGCACTGCCAGAAGTCTGACAGGCAAGGCCGGTATGGCTGAAAAGTAAAACACAGTTCAGACACAATTCATTCAGTGTAAACACAGACAGAAATTCAGAGCTTCCTTGGCCGCCCGGCACGGACCGAGGAGCGCAAAGTCACATTCCTAACAATATCACATCCGTCTTATCCTGAGAGACTAAAATACCTGGTTCAGGTGTATAGCGCTGTATCTTAAAAAAAGTGCTATATATATATATATATATATATATATATATATATATATATATATATATACCCAATTTCCATACTTGGACCCTTCTGATTGAAATTGTGTATATCACATCCATCTTGTCCTGAGAGACTAAAATACCTGGTTCAGGTGTATAGCATTATATCTAAAAAAAAAGTGATATATACCCAATTGTTGACTACTGTTGCTCCTGCCTGGCCTCCATGTTGGCTACTGCTGCTCCTGCCTGGCTTCCATGTTGGCTACTGCTGATCCTGCCTGTCCTCCATGTTGGCTACTTCTGCTCCTGTACTGGTCTCAAATGACTATTGCTGGACCTCCACTGGCCTCCAATGACTACTGCTGCTCCTTCACTGCATTTATGACCTTTTTCCTGCATAGACCCTATAATGGTGAGTTTCCTGCATAGACCCTGTAATGGTGAGTTTCCTGCATAGACCCTGTAATGGTGAATATTGAAGTCTAAAAAACAAATTTTTACT
This sequence comes from Dendropsophus ebraccatus, assembly GCF_027789765.1. Classification (NCBI taxonomy): domain Eukaryota; kingdom Metazoa; phylum Chordata; class Amphibia; order Anura; family Hylidae; genus Dendropsophus; species Dendropsophus ebraccatus. The sequence continues at coordinate 191,545,460 of NC_091454.1, read as the reverse complement.
TTGAGATATCGAAAAGATAATGATGTTACTGACATGTAGAGCCCTAAATTCAACCAAATACACTACCCCCGTATCATATAGATGCTTTAAAGGACAACTCCTGCGCTAAGGAAAAAAAACAAAAACCAATCAGAAACATAGTGTATACACTTATCATCCCTCCTGAGCTGTCACTGTTTGAATTTCCCTCCGTCTGTGTACCTTCTGATTTCTAGTCTTGTTCTTCATTTCTTCCTTGCTTCCTGGTTTCAGCTTCCCATGATGCACTTTGGCTGCAGTGACAAGCCAGCCCCCTGCTGTGACACTGCAAGTGCCTGCCCCTCCATTCACTACAACTCACATCATACACTAAACATGACCCCTCTCTGGCTCTCTTCAGTCAGGCTGCTATATACACACACTGAAGCTGCACACACATACTTTCACCTCACTGTAGTGTACATTCTGCAGGATGGCCGTCCCTAATTAGGTCAGGGCAGCAGGGGAGAGATAAGACGTCTGTGTAGTGACATGACATCACTCACTCACTGAGTCCACTCTGCAGCAAGAGGGAGTATGGGGGAGGGGGTCCTGTAGCTGGTTATGTGCCGGGAGTCACGAGTCATTATTGAGTTGCAGAATGTCAGATGGCTTACAGTTGCTCAGCCAATGGGAGCTGAGCAAGCTGAGTCACCTGACCAGGCAGGGGAGGGGGAGGCTGGTGTAACAGGACCTAGCCCCGCCCTCCTGCTGATGACACATCGTCACTAGAAGGAGCTGATAGAGGAGCCTGGTGACGACACCAGTAATTAGGTATGAAGGAGTTTCTTACACTTCCTGGTGGGGGGTTGAGGGGGGAAAAGATAGGGAAGGAGGACAGAAAGGTGATTAAAGTATATTACAGTGTTATATTACTTTGTAATGTGCTTCAATTACTGGCAAAAAGTATTTCATGGGAGTTGTCCTTTAAACTATGAAATCCGAAGAAATCCGAAATTCGGTCGGACCGAATTTTCCGTAAAAATCTAAAAGTCCGGTCGGACCGAACTTTTGAAAAGTTCGCTTATCTCTAGTGATGAGGTGCATGTAAGATGCCCTCTGTACCATGCTTATCAGGAACTAAAACACAGGGGCAGGTTTGCATAGGGACAACCAAAGAGGCACATGGCATGCTGGAAGATGTAGTTTCCTAGCTGACCTCCTCCTTTTCCATAAAGATGGAAACGAGGAATGGCGGCACCTACAAGCGCAGGATAGATTTCAAAATACTCACAGGGGAGCAGTGGGAGCTTTTTTGAGGGGAGGTCATGAGCAAAATACCCCTTTTAGGTCCCCATTCACCTTAGACTTTAAACAGCTCACGGCAGATTTGCCCATAAATCTAAGGTGTAAGGGGCTGCCTGACAACCACCAACAGATAATGTCGGTGGTGATAGGGGTCGGCCGTAAAGGAAAATCATACCCTTTTGTGTACAGAGAGATAAGTTGCAGCGAGAGTAGGCAGAGGGCAGGAGACATAACTCATAGCTGGATGATCGTTCCGCCATTAGGCTATGTTCACACGTCGTGAGAGACCAAGCACGGATCATCCCGGCCGGTACTTAAGCTCGCTTCACTGTGTGAACTGACAGGGTTTCCTACGGCCGCAATTCATTGAATTGCGGCCGTAGAAAACTGACATGTCAGTTATTTGCGGTCCCGTGCAGGATCCCGGCCAGAGCGTATACGATGTGTTTACGCTCCGGCCGGGATCCCATAGAACATTAGGCATTAGGCATTGTTCACCCGTACACTACGTACTTTTGCGTAGTGTGAACATAGCGTTAGATATTTAAGTGTAGTCTGAGAGAAGAACACTGAGCAAGGGACTGTCTGCACACACAAATCTCTTCTGAGGCCTACAGCTGGGGATCTGTCAAGTTGTTGAAGGTTTCCTTCTTATGTATCTCTGGGTATCATGTGACCGACCAGAGTTTGTGAATAGTAGTACAAGCATTGCACCACAGTAAAGCAAATCTGTGTGGATCCTCCTAAGCAGGATTCATGGTAACTGGACTGTGTCACCTGTGTGTATCCTGCATATTATCCACATTCACATTAGTGAATTATTACACATTCACTTGCTAATAGCCCTCTGGAGACTTACGCTTCAATAAATCTGCTGCAGAAGCCACTTTGAAAGGGACAGTGACCAAATATTCACTTCTCTGTACTAAAGACTGTGACGCCCCGCTCTGTGCTAATAGAACTGTATCGTACCATTGTAGACAGGCTTGAAAGCCCTTATCAGCTCCATGAAGTGATAATGAGTTTGTCGCATTAAGCACATAGTTCATACTGGACCGTCCTCCACTGTCAGCTGAAGAATTGTGTAAGTAATTCAAGATACTAATAAAAAAAAAGTCAAGGTTATCTGGAGCGTCATATAGCTATGAGTATTTGTACTGTAGGTTTCATAACAATTTTAGATGCAGACGTTTTATTTAGGTAAATGTAATTACGCTTTGTTTTATAAACCTTAGAGACAAGATATCTTTTATGAAGCATTGTAGCAAGAGTCCTGCCAGGGCCCTGCTCTAACAGCACTGGTTGGTAAAGAAATAGGTGGTAGGGCTGGCTTAAAGGGGTTGGCCACTTTATAGTAAAATTGCTCAGTGTACAGTATTAGTAAGTGTACTCACTGTATATACTGACAGCAGCTCCCTGTGTACCTCATAGAGCTAATATCAGACTCTCCTCCTCCAGGCTGGGCTGCCCTGCTCTGTGGTGTTTTGGTCCATAAGATTCCTTACATGGAGGAGCATGTGACCAGGCCCCGCCCCCTAGTGTCCACCACTGAGCCTGTATATGTCTATGGAGAACACAGTGGACAGGGCATGGTCACATGCTCCTCCATGTCAGCCATTTTGTGGACTGAAACAAAACAGGGCAGGGCAGCCCAGCCTGGAGAAGGGGAGTCTGATTTTAGCTCCATGAGGTACACAGGGAACTGCTGTCAGTATATACAGTGAGCACACTTACTAATACTTTGTACTGACCTATTTTACTATAAAGTGGCCAACCCCTTTAAAGGGAACCCATCACCATGAAAATGCTACCTAAGCTATTGGCATCATGTTATAGAGCAGTAGGAGCTGAGCGGATTGATATATATCTGTATGGGAAAATATTCATTATAACTTGTAATTTATTGATTGAAATCTCTGATGTTTCTATGCTAAAGAGTCCAGTCCATTGAGTGACACCACCCACTGGACTCCTTTACAAGGAATGATCAGGGATTTCTAACAACGTTTTACAAGTTATACAGAATCTTTTCCCTCAAAGTTATATATCAATCTGCTCCGTTCTTTCTCCTCTATAACATGATGGCCATAGATTAGATAGCATTGTCTTGGTGACAGGTCCCCTTTAAAGTGTCACTGTCATGATGGAGAAAAAAAATTAAAAGCCTAGCAGATATATAGTTAATATATATAATGCTTGCCGTATGTATGCCTATTTAGTTCCCCATCATGCTGCTTATGCTTCTGCATTTCACTCTGAGCTAGTGGGCGGCATTTGATGTTTGCCTTAGAACAGTTTGTTTACTCAGCTGCAGCAGTGTGCAAGGGTGTGTACAAGGGTGTGTACAGGGCGCATACGGCTGCTAGCCAATCAGCATTTATCTTCACTGGTCCAGTCTGTACACAGCCAGGGGACACCTGACATCACTTCCTGCATTTGGCCTTTTTTCTGCTTTTACTAAAGACTAATTGGTCTTAGTGACGGAGCCTCAATTACAATTTTCCATTAAAGGAGACACCTAGTGGCTGATCTTATAGCTTTGTATTTCATATTGAAAACAGGCCGTAAAATAAATAAAGTAAATTGCAAAGATGTTATATTTAAATGTAAGATATAAAGTGCTGAACTTATTGCACGTCTCTGAATATTTGCAGGTGCAGCAGACCTACAGTGGCCAGGGCATAGAGAATCTATCCAGATAATAGTTGAATAGTGTTTTATGGCAATTTGGAGTGCCTGATCCAACTATTATTTAAAGGGGCTATCCAGCATTAGAAAAATATGGCCACTTTCTACCAGAAACAGCACTACTCTTGTCTCCAGTTTGGGTGCAGGTTTTGCAACTCAGTTCCATTGACGTGTATGGAGCTTAATTGCAAACTGCACCTGAACTAGAGACAAACGTCATGTTTTCTCTGGAAGAAAAAGTGGCCATGTTTTCTAACAATGGATAACTCCTTTTAAGGTGATTTCATGTATGGGAAATAGCACCACCCCATGTCCCTAAGTTTGTGTGGTATTGCAATTAAAGAAGTCCAGCAAAAATTTTTATTAAAGTATTTTATTGCCCCCCAAATGTTATACAAATCCCCAATATACACTTATTATGGGAAATGCTTATAAAGGGCTTTTCCCTGCACTTACTACTGCATAACATGGTGATGTCACTTCCTGGATAACATGGTGATGTCACTTCCTGGATAACATGGTGATGTCACTTCCTGGATAACATGGTGATGTCACGACCCGACTCCCAGAGCTGTGCGGGCTGTGGCTGCTGGAGAGAATGATGGCAGGGGGACACTGAGGGACACAGGGCACTGGAGGGACACTGAGCATCCCCTGCCATCATCCAATCCAGCAGCCACAGCCCGCACAGCTCTGGGAGTCGGGTCGTGACATCACCATGTTATCCAGGAAGTGACATTACCATGTTATCCAGGAAGTGACATCACCATGTTATCCAGGAAGTGAAGCCTTGATGCAGTAGTAAGTGCAGGGAAAAAAAGCACTTTATAAGCATTTCCCATAATAAGTGTATATTGGGGATTTGTATAACTTTTGGGGGGGCAATACAATAGTGTAATAAAAATTTTCGACTGACTTCTCCTTTTAAGGTCAATTAACGTCAATGAACCATATCCAAACAGGGGACAAGTGTGGTGATGTTTCTGGAACAAGGCGGCCATGTATTTCTAAGCCAGAATAAACTTCTTAATGTAATATTGTCTTTTTATGTATTCACTCATGGTGGTCATGTGTCAAGAAGAGGGGCAACAGGTGTTAAATCACTGTGCCAAGTTTGGCTTTGGCCCACTATTGAAAGTGTTGCCTAAGTAGCCCACCTTATCTTTTTTACCCTTTAACCTCCATGGCTGCATACAGCTGCATTTGGCTACTAGGTGACTACCTCTGAGAGCAGTCACAGTGTTAGTGGTGATACCTCAGCAGACCAGGAGAAACCAGTGCAAAGCACCAAGGGGTCAGACAGGGACAAGATTGGGTAAATGGCCCAGTTCATACACAATAGGGGCAACACTGTATAGTGAAACGAGACAAAACACGGATGGGAAACAAGTTGCGGTTATACACTAAAACAAATCCCCATTCAATGGTACTATTACATGAAGCGATATTTCGACAATCAATGATTAACGATAAACGAACTGAAGCGACCACTATAGCGAATGACCTGAAATCGTTCACCCAATTACACGGAAAGATGATCGTTAATTATGACCTTTATTGCTTTTGTCCTGTCGACGCCACTGCGTTCGCCACTACTGCAAATGACCGAACAACGTCTTATTAAATGCGAACGATTTGTAAACAATCAAAGATAAAAGTAGGTCCAAATTCTATTAAACGACCAATGATTTCGCGTTGGTCGTTTAATCGTTGTCTGCTGTTACACTAAACGATTATCATTCTAAACCAAACAATTTAACAATTTTTCGAACGTTTATCGTTTTGTGTATTACCACCCTAAGAAACCCCTCTGGCTTAAGGGTCTGGTTGCATCTGTGACCAATGTGACCCATGTATCTAAGCCACTGAGCTCAAATATGTTCTCCTGGTGCTGTATCTATAATTTTGCATCATGGAAACCTTAAGCTTTGTAAGCTGTATACAATAGAAATATGAATAACGTAAGAGATCAAGTGGCAAATAAGACCTTCCTGCCCCAGAGCACTTGAATGTTTGGTAAACGCTTCAGTCTTAGTGAAAGATGATTCTTCTTTGAATTTTCCTCCACTTGTACTGGAGGCAATGTGCAATGTGTTACTGCTGCTTCAGACAGGCTAGAATCTAACTAACAAGGAAAATGTACAATAATACAGAACCAATGGTACTATAGCCGGTAATGGGCCTTTGGCCAAAGCTTTGGATACAGGTCTAGGGCAGAACTTTCCATATGGGAGGAAAGCTTAGCAAGTAGTCTGAGAGGGATAAGTGCTGAAAGGACAGCTCCCGAAGCCTGAGACACTATAGTACTAATAGAAATAATAGTCACACATAGAACTAATTCTCACACATCGCATTATTGCTGTCAGAGGTGCTATCAGATCGTACGTCATGGTTTTACAGTATATGTCCAGTTACTTAACAAAATAGCCAGCGCTGTCAGTATGGCGTACACTTACATTTCATTAATCTCCTGTGGTTTCCTGACGGAATGCAGAGCCCGTGCTATGTGTCTAATGTATTCCGTACATCCAGTGTAATAAGAGCCGTACAATATGGCAGAGGCCATGATCTCTCTTTATTTCTGCAAACCGCAGGAAATCTATGCTGCCATAGCTTTGAAGGAAAGAATGTCATATTAATTATATATATATATATATATATATATATATATATATATATATATATATATATATGATAATTGCAGGGAAGGAATAAAGTGAAGGTCCTTTTGATGGCTGTTTTACAGAATTCATTAGGAGATGATTAAAAAGAAGCACCCAAATATACAGCAATGTAAGGAAATTGGTCCCTTGAGACATTAAAGCCTCTGATACTAACATATAGAGTTACTTCCCTGAATATACAGCACATAAGTGACTGTTAGAGGGCTCATAGTTAGGGGGCTTTATACTCAATGTAGGAGATTTTTATTTAGTTTTTATATATTAAAGGGGTACTTCAGGGAAATAAAATGTCTTTAAATCAACTGGTGTCAAAAAGTTATATAGATTTGATATAACAGTACCTATCAGCTGCTGTAAGTTTTGCAGGAAGTGGTGTATTCTTTTTAGTCTGATGCAGCTCTCTGTGCTGCCACCTCTGTCCAAAGCAATAGCAAATAAGAAAAAACCTTTTCTTCTCTGGACAGTTCCTGTCATGGACAGGGGTGGCAGCAGAGAGCATAAGAATACACCACTTCCAGCAGAGCATACAGCGGCTCATAAGTACTGGAAGACTTGATTTAAAAAAAAAATAGTTAATAGTTATTTACAAATCTGTATAACTTTCTAGTATCAGGAAGTATTGTTTTTTCCTTCTGGAATACCCCTTTAAGCATCCTAAAGAAGGCGAGAGCCATTAAGGTGACATATCTGTGCAGATGCAGTATTCAGGGTACAAAGATCCAAAAAGATTTCAGTAAATTGCAAGGATCAAAATCCACGTCAAGTCGGTAGATAGGAAACTGACACTCTACGAGAAGAATGTCTCTAGTGTAATGTGCGATAAATCTAGGTTGGAGATGAAAATAGGTTACAGAAATCTAGAAAGTTTGTTGTTAGGCAACAAACTACTGTTATATCTGCAAATGACAGCTAAGCGACAAGGCAAGAACTTAAGAACACTGTATCTAGGGAACTATGGTTATACCATAAGAATGACAGAAGAATGAGCAGCACACAGGGTCCTTATGTTATCTGTACCATAAGGGTGAAGGCCCCCCATGTGCTTGCTGTATGGTCATTATAAAGGATAACATATAGGGGGAGAATTAAGAAGGTTCCCTTCTCCCTGGCGTACACCTGCCATATCCAAAGCTCGCCAGAAGCAGATCAGAGGAGCGTGACAAGGCGGGGAGGAGGCATGGCCTCCTCCCGCGCCTCATTTATTTACGTCTGCTGGCAGGCGTTGGTCATGATCCAAGTCTACACCTGCTGCAAGCCTGGTTATCTCTACCTTGGGGGTGAAAGCACCCACGTGCTTGCTGTATGGTCAATATATACTGTAGGATAACATATATATTTTTGAAGGTTCCGCCCGAGGCGTACGCCAGGGAGAGGGCGCAGGTGTAAATTTGGTATGCCGGGCGCAGGTTTGAGGGGCCGGCCCGATTCACTAAGAGGCAAGCACCTCTTAGTGAATGTCGCAGGGAGAAAGGGGGCAGGGCTTAATACGTTTTCATACCATTGGTGGGGTATTATGGACCCCAACTGCTGAACCCCTGAATGGAGGGGATTTAGCTATTTGCCATCAGCATGCATGTAGCCTGAGAGTATGGAGTTCATTTGGTCTCCAAGGATCAAAACCAACAGCATAGGCTAGTAATAGTAGTACTAACCAGTATGCAGATAACCAATGGGTTGACATTTTATATGAGATTACCATTATAAACTTCCCGCAGTGCTATAGAAAAAGAGAAGTAGACCCCCCCCCCAAAGTAAACTGGTCTAACCCATAGCAATAAGATGTGCATCCATTCCAGTATCCATGCAGATGTTATATAGCATTGGGGAATTTCTCCTATAAGAGCCTAATCCCTCTGTACATACTGTAGGTGGTGGTTCCAATATCAGAACTGTCTTCAGGATGAAATCTCTATGTCTATGGCAACAGCTAAATATACATTCTACACTCATTTACATATTTTCTGAGAAGGAAAACCTGAACATTCTTATAACAGGGTTAGGGATTTTCTGACCCTTAAAAATGATGTGTAAATGGCGTACATGGTGTAAGATAAGTCATTTATTAATGTACTGTCTTTAGCTACAGTAAAACGCTTTGTAAGTCAGTCATATAACTAAGCACCTAGTGTTTTCCTTCTGATGGTGGAGTTCCTATAAAATGAAAGTATAATTATTCCCCTTACATCTTCCCCTTTCACTTGTCTAAGGGATGTTTCACCAATCACATGACTCTTATCTAAAATTGATTTGAACCTCGGTAAATCCTAGGTTCGATCGAACTCGAACATTCCCGAACCTTCCGCATTAGATTCCTGATGCCTTCCTGGTCCGTGCAGAAGGAGGAGACTGCCCGGGTACCGTCTGGAATTCTGGGATTCAGCCTAGGTAATAGGCTGAATGCAGGAATTCCAGGCAGTACCCAGGCTGTCTCCTCCTTCCCCACGGACCGGGAAGGCATCAGGAATCTAATGCGGAAGGTTCGGGAATGTTCGAGTTCTATAGAACCTAGGATTTACCGAGTTTCGATCAACTCTACTCTTATCCACATTGCTCTTTTCCCTTTCTTCCTCTTTTTGGAGGGATTGTGTTTCACATGCTGGGCAGCAGAAAAGTTTGTCTAGAGGAGGTATAAATTTTTAAATAAATCACTAATTGTTGTGACAGCTTTATTACCTTCTGTGTATAGATTTACAGTTGTGCTCAAATCAACATTTAGAGGAGACGTCCTGTTAAATTTTAAAAAGGCAAAAAGCCAAGTGGAGGGAGAGGAGTCAGCGGCACGGGTGTGAGAGGGGTCAGTGGCACAGGAGGGAGAGGGGTGAGCGGCATGGGAGGAAGACTGGTGATCACCACTGGACAATCACGGGGAGGAAGGGGGTGAGCAGCGGCAGGTGGTGGACGGCCTTTCTTTCAGGGGGTGCCTTACTTTTGGGGTGGGGGTGCCTTATTTTCGGGGGTTGCCTTACTTTGGGATTCTTGGTAGATTAGTTGGGGTATCTTATTTAAGGAGGATGCCTTATTTTCGAGGAAACACGGTATCTTAGCACTGTTAGCAGACCCCTCTGGCAGCACACTCAATAAGGACCGCACTTTTTAGCACCTTCTATTATAGACTTTGGGCCATGCTGATGCTAGATGCCTGCTCCTGACTAGACACCAGGAAGTGCTGATATCTGCTGACCAATGCTATGAGGAGGGTTTGTGAACATTGCCTCAATGGCCTGCCATACAAGAGACCAGCAAACCATCACAATTAGTATGGGTTGGTAAGGCTTCTGCCCTTAAGCAGTCCATACATTTTTAATAAATGTTGGCTGAGCAATTCATCACCATACACATGTATATTTGGCACGGCTGAATGTTCAGGTTTTCCCTGTAAGGGAAATGAGGGGCATGCTGCAGATGGCTATTATCCCTCTAAGAACAATACGGTCAGGCATCAATCCATCATGCCCGTCCTTTCTTGCCACTATAATATGTTGGTGGAGAGTTGGGAAGCCACCACACACCTCATACTCATTCAAACCCGCTGGTGACGGCTGGTGCTGCCAACTTTAGTATATGGCACCTGGGCACCTTTACAGCTCTTTAGAAATGCTATACTGTGGGTAAATGTGTACGGTATTACCTTATATCTTGTAATAGAGGAACCATTCAGGCAGCTGTAAATAGAGTGTGAAAGGAATCATGGGAACTGTAGGGCTTCATATTGGTATTCCCACATACAGCAAGCACTGGCAGCATCAAAACAAAGGTGCTATACAGAGCCGGCAACATTAATAATAGTTAAACTAGTTACCTCTAATCTATACTGCCACCTAGTGAGCATTCATTCCTACTTTTATATGATTTTTATTTCCATGGAAAACCCTTTCCATAAATATACAAGAGAGAGAAAGGGGCAGGTCTGGAGACAGCAGATCTGTCATCGTGTTTGCTTTGCATGAGTTGCTGGCAGAACATGAGAGCAGCACAGAGCTCTGTATACTGTTATCTTACCAGGATAAAGCCTGTGCACTTCATTAATTCTGCAAGATCCTTTGGATTATTTCAAACAGCAATGTCAAGAAGACGACAGAACGGAAGCTGCTTCAAGAATAGGCTGGTGTGACATGAAGTACGTATGTCTTACTGGTGACTGACAATTGACTGATTGGAGTTGCAAAACAATATACAAGAAGATTATCGTTTCCTATTTCCCTGCAGACTTAAGGAGATGGCAGATTCTGGAGAAACATAATTCATGTAGTCAACAGGAGCAGAGGCGTAGACTAATATTATATATTAGCAGCGTTTAACCTCTGAATGTACATCCCACAGTCATCTTGGATGATTGCAGGTTGGGTAAGGTAGTACGACCTGCAGACGAGTATGACATACTCTAAACAGATGTAGCAGAGCTGAATTATATGTTAGAACAGGGGTAGGGAACCTTGGCTCTCCAGCTGTTGCAAAAGTACAACTCCCGTCATGCCTGGAGCTTTGGCTGTCCAGGCATGATGGGAGTTGTAGTTTTGCAACAGCTGGAGAGCCAAGGTTCCCTACCCCTGTGTTAGAATAATAAAGTTTGCCATCAACATGGCAAAATATATGCGTTTTTGTCTATCTACCTATCTTAGATAATAATAATAAGAAGAAGAAGTAGAAGAATAATAAATAAATAAATATAAAAAAATGTTGTAAATAAATAAATAAATAAATAAATAAATAATATTATATAAATATAATAAAAATAAATAAAAAAAATATAAATAATATCCGGAAACACAATAGACAGTAAAGTATACATTAATAAGAAGAAGATAAATTGATTGATTGATGAATAGACAAAAAGATTGATAGTAAACAGATACAATATGCATTGACCAATAGCTTTATATACATCTGCATAACCCAACAAAAAAGTTTAGCCGTCCTATCTTACTTTTTGGGTCATTGACTGCAGTAAAACAAGAATGACAACATAGAAGTCCTAACATTCTTTTAATCCAGGGACATCAGAATCAGGACCTCTGGGGACCATAGTCCCCATGCACCAAGCTGGAACTGTCCAAAGAGAGATGACACAGGAGATGTCCAGACATATTGTTGTCTACACGTCAGGGATGGTAGAGGAGTACACAGTGTGTTGCTTATAGACAAAGAATAATCAATAGATATCATAATCTGCTTTCGTAAAGAGTTTCTGCAGCAGCTGTTATCTGAGAGTGGACAGGCAATGGGATCTACAGATGACTTTTCCATAAAAGTATGTTTTTTGTGAATGTTACAAGATCCTTTAAATTTCCTAGTGAATAATCTTCACATTCCATGTAAACAAGACCTTACATGCTGCAAACCCTCTGTGCATGGCGAGTCCAGCAGAGCTTTACATTGTGTCTGTATCTATACGGTGTCTGCTGGATAAGAGAGGAGGATATGTATGGAAATTGCTGTGCATGCAAACTCATTCATAAACACATTTGGGGTAACACCATGACTTTAAGGCTATCAGCATAACATCTTACCTCCCAGCCATTCAGATGAGATGTTCTGCAGCAAAGTGAAAGGGATGCAAAAGAAAGTTACCAACAAGTCACTGCAAGCCATAGAACAGATAAAGATATTTGTAGCCGTCCTCATTGCCTTCTTCCTGATGATGATATATACCACTAGACTGTTGCCGAACAAAGCCAGGACGAAGATGATAATGTACAAGATCAGAAATACCACCTTGGCATTGAGGGGCAGCTCCGGGATGTAAACTAAAGGCTTAAGACCATAAGCTGCAATGAACTCCAGTCTGCTCATGTTGTGTTCCTTTAACAACTGATTGAAAGCTTCAGGAGTAATATTGAGTCTTCTGTCCATGGTGCTGAAGTTCCCTGAAGAAGCCAACTCTGAACAAAGAGAAGAGCACAACTGCTCCACAAAGCTGTCTCACATGGTGGTTCCTGAGCCCATGTGACCATAGGATAGAGGCATGGCGGCAAATGCTCAAAAAGTTTCAGTGGCATAATAGCACTGGATTTCCAGCCATCAATCAGTACTCCAATTAATCTAGGAAGCAAGCACGTTCTTCATAGACCCCTTCCCCTGGTCTGGCTTAGCTGACACTTTTCCATAGTGATGAACTGAATGTATTCTCTTTCTACAGGTCAGCCTTGCACATGTGTCTCCTCCTCCTCTTCCTCAGGACTGGGAATTTGTGCTTTCCCCTCCTTCGACTCCCCTACGAGATGCTGCCTGCTCTGGTCTTGTACTGCACTCCTTGTTGGCAGAAGAGGGACTGTCTGCTTACTGCACAGCTGCCTGCAGCCCAAGACACAATAGGATTCTATCCGCTGGCAGAGTAATTGTAAGTCAGTGAAGAAGATCCTTGCTTTTTCACACTAGAGGTCTGGCGTAAATATTGCTGGATGTATGTGTGACTGAACAAGCAGGAGACAGCTTAGCGTCAAAGAAGAATGAGACCACATGAAAGAGAGCTAAAGTGTGCCTGGACTTCATATGTGTTGGCATGAAATAGGTATAATCCCTGGAAAGGAGTAGAATTTCTCCAGAAATAGCACATACGTTACCCAGGGTTAGAGAAAGGAAGGTTTAACCCTTCTGCAGTTACTGAAAAGTGTTAAAAGTACTCAAAGGCAAAGTATATAACAGTACATCATCAATGCACAATGGGCTAGAAGACCGTATGCGGCAGTAGCAACCTTTAGTGAATGTCCAGTTTTCATAGAATTGTAACTACAATTCCCAGAATAGTTTATAATTAGAGATGAGCAAACCGGGTTCGGGTTCGAGTCCATCCGAACCCGAATGATCGGCATTTGATTAGCGGGGGTTGCTGAAGTTGGATAAAGCTCTAAGGTTGTCTGGAAAACATGGATACAGCCAATGACTATATCCTTGTTTTCCACATAGCCTTAGGGCTTTATCCAACTTCAGCAGCCACCGCTAATCAAATGCCGAAAGTTCGGGTTCGGATCGTCTCGAGGATGCTCGAGGTTCGCTCATCTCTACTATTTATAATCTTACCACACATGGCGCTATTATTCACTTCAATGTACAGTATAAGCAGTGTATAGTAAGTTAATTAAAAAATCAATCTATCGTAGTGTTTCCCAATCAGTGACTATGGCGGGACACTGGCCCAGTCATTAACTGGCTGAGCGGGCAATTGCTCAGCCGGCCAGTGACATGGCATCTAGAAGAGCCAGGTACGTGACCTACCCAGTTTCCAGTCGAAAATTATTTTCAACAGCTGTCAGTGGGATCGGGGACCTGCACAGAGTTGGTACGAGGAGAGGTGAGTTTACGTTGCATTTTCTCGCACCCCCTGCCTTCCTCTCTTTTTTAAATATGGTGGGACTTTTTCTGTAATATTTGGCTCAAAACTTTTTTTTAAAGAAATTCTCCCAAAGGAATTAAAATAGTAAGTAATAGTAAGAAATGAATCTGGTAGAAATTATCCTAAAAATAACAGAGGGTTAAAAGGTCGATATGCTTAGTAAAGGGGTTTCATTAGATAAGATATTCCGGGGAGTAACTTTTTAGGGCACACTCAAAGCTACCGTATTGCAGCAGATTTCACGCTGTGAGTTTTGCACTGAAATCTGCTGCAAATCTACCGTTCAGAAAGAGATATCACACTTACGGATCGGCGGCACTGTGCTGATTCCGGCGATGTCATCCATTCTGAGATACGTACCCCCATTCTCCTTCAGGGCTGGTCATTTACATATACCAGATATCAGAAAAATGGGGCAGATCCCAGAGTGAATGGCACAACTGGAATCAGTGTGGTGCCGCCGATCTGTAAGTACAAAAAACTTGTGCTGATACATTCGTATTCTGGGCGGTAGATTTCAGTGTAAAATCTGCAGCATGGATGCTGCTGCAATATGCTAGATAGGAATGTACCCTTATGAAGAAATGTACTCCGGCAGGTGTGAAAAAGCAAAAAGCTAAACTTATCCTCTTTGCTCCCAATCGGCAGCTGGTATCACAGAGCTCTGATCCCGCTGTGCACCCTCTCTGGTGTCGAGATCAGTACATACAGTGGAATAACCCATATAGGCAAACAGTAGCTGAGGCTACAACCATTGGCTGTCAGAAGGGGCAATTCCTGACGTGCATTGTGATTGGGGGCAGCTCAGGGGAGAAGAACATATGTTTTTTGTTTTTTGTTTTTTTCCCCCACCGACCTAAGCATAATTCTTCATATATCCTATATTTCATTTACAGGGTAGTGGGCTATGTCTGGTTGCCAGCACTGATGTCCTTTTGTAGTTCATCACTCACAATGAGCATTTGCAGTCTTGCTCAGTGGTTTTACTATATCAGCTCTTATTCATACTACATGTATTTGTAGTGATACAGTGCATGCTCATTTCTCACGGCAAAATGGCAGGCACATGGGATGCTCAGCAAGGCTGTCCAGTTTATCCTCTGAAAAAGATAAAAAAACAACATACTAAGTCTGGGGGAGCATGGTACAATGTTTTCAATGCTAAGCAGTGTAAACAAGTATACTATCCACTGGTTATAGATGAACAGATCTACAGAGCCACAAGTGGGGAGGGGGGTTTATTAATACAGGTATATGAGGTGTATGCGAGCAGGCCTAAATCATGATAAATGAGGCACAGGGCCCCCACCGCCCGCCCATTGGGCGAGTGGGGCATATGGCAGGCAGATTCGCTCCTTCTCCCTGACATACGCCTTTTCCTTATAAGTTTCCTCCAAGGACTTTAGCAGGCAGATTACAGAGGGAGGATAATAGCAGCGTGCCCCTAGTGGCAGGCAGGGCCATAGCTAGGGGTTCAGCCTAGGGGGGAGAGTGAGTCTCAGTGGGCCCCCAACCGATTACGTTACCTATAGGGAACCTTAGTAGAGGACAATGCTTTCCGAATAATAAATGGTATTTTCTACCACAATATTCATAGTGAACAGGGACTGAGAACAGTGGAAAAGACTTTCTACATTTTACATATATAACCATGTAAAAATTAAAGGGTCTATCAAGCATTGCAAAAACATAGCTGCCTTTTTCCAGAAACAGTGCCGCTCTCCTCCAAAGCTTGGATGTGGTAGTGCAGCTCAGTTCCACTAAAAAAGAATGGGACCAAGTTGTAATACCACAAACGACATATTGGAAGCTATGGCGCTGTTTTTGTTTTCTAATTATCCATCCATCCATTCTTCTCTCTCTTAATCTCATATCTGTCTAATATCCATTAGACAGCACGAGGACTGTACCATAGCTGATGGTCAATGACCAAATTAGAAACATCCTAAGGGTTTTCCTGCAGTACTAATAGAGTAAATGTATAGTACAAATGCTGGGTAATAGCAATAAATAGTCCCATGCAGTCTAAGGCAACTATACTAAATAATCTATATACACAAAAAGCCAGACTACTGCAACATAACTAAATGGAATAATTACTTTATTAATTCATAGAAACAATACATGACAATACATTAAAAATGTAGGAGAAATCAGCCCCGATAATTATGGTGTACAGGGTATATGCGAGCAGCCCCAATAATCATGGTGTACATGGTATATGAGAGCAGCCAATTTATGCCTCCATGTAGTATTTAGACCCAATTTTAGCCCTCATATACTTTGCAGGGTCCCTCTATGCTCTCATATAGTAAAAAGGCCACCATCTATACTCTAACATAGATTATCCCCCCTTGTTCCGCCATATAGACGAAGACCCTCCCTGTGCACCACATATAGTAGTCAGGCTCCTTTGTACCTTCATATTGAAGTTCAGCTTCTCTATGCATCCATATAGTAGTTAGGCCTTCTGTGCCCCAATATAGTTATTACTAGAAAATGTACCCGGCGCTGCCCGGGTATAAAGTGTCAGTGTGTTAATTAGATTTGTTCTAAGGTGCCCAGGAGGCCAAGCTAAAGGTATTGTTTCATCTAAGTTAATCAGTGGAATTAGTGTATACCTGTAGTGCATAGTTGGAGGGGTTCTGTATACCCACAATGTATAGTTTTTAGGGGTCTCGCATATCTGTAGTGCATAGTTGGGGGGGCTGTATACCTATAGTGTATAGTTGGGGGGGTCCTGTATACCTGTAGTGTGTAGTTGGGGGGGCTGTATACCTGTAGTGTATAGTTGAGGGAGGTCCTGTATACCTGCAGTGTACAGTTGGTGAAGGTCCTGTATCCCTTTACTGTATAGTTCGGGGGTCCTGTATACCTGTAGTATACAGTTGGTGCTGTATACCTGTAATGTATAGTTGGTGGAGGTCTTGTATACCTGTAGTTTATAGTTTAAGGGTCCTGGATACCTGTAGTGTATAATTGTTGGAGGTCTTGTATACCTGTAGTATATAGTTCGGGGGTCCTGTATACCTGTAGTGCATAGTTTGAGGGTCCTGTATAACTGTAGTATAGAGTTGGTGGAGGTCCTGTATACCTGTAGTGTATAGTTTGGGGTCCTATATACCTGTAGTATATAGATGGTGGAGTTCATGTATACCTGTAGTATATAGCTTTGGGGTCCTGTATACCTGTAGTGTATAGTTTGGGGTCCTGTATACCTGTAGTATATAGTTGGTGGAGGTCCTGTATACCTGTAGTATATAGCTTTGGGGTCCTGTATACCTGTAGTAAAGAGTTGGTGAAGGTGCTGTATACCTGTAGTATAGAGTTGGTGTAGGTCCTGTATACCTGTAGTGTATAGTTTTGAGGTCCTGTATACCTGTAGTGTATAGTTTAGGGTCCTATATACCTGTAGTATATAGTTGGTGGAGTTCCTGTATACCTCTAGTGTATAGTTTTGGGGTCCTGTATACCTGTAGTGTATAGTTTGGGGTCCTGTATACCTGTACTATATAGTTGGTGGAGGTCCTGTATACCTGAAGTATATAGTTGGTGGAGGTCCTGTATACCTGTAGTGTATAGTTTTGGGGTCCTGTATACCTGTAGTGTAAAGTTTGGGGTCCTGTATACCTGTAGTATATAGTTGGTGGAGGTCCCGTGCACTTGTAGTGTATAGTTTTGGGGTCCTGTATACCTGTAGTGTCCTGTATACCTGCAGGGTCGTATTTACCATTAGGCACCCATGGTCTGGTGCGTAGGGTAGCACCTTGCAGAGGGGCAGTACCCTCCCGTTCAGACTTGCCAGAAAATCTTTGGTCAGGTCTTGTATAGCGGTGTTATTCAGTCACAGTGTGTCGGTATTGGTCATGTCTGGTATGGCAGTGTTATCCAGTCACAGTATGGCGGTATTGGTCAGGTCTGGTGTGGCGCTGTTCTCCAGTTACAGTGTGGTGGTATTGGTCAGGTCTGGTATGGCAGTGTTATCCAGTCACAGTATGGCGGTATTGGTCAGGTCTGGTGTGGCAGTGTTATCCAGTCACAGTATGGTGGTATTGGTCAGGTATGGTATAGTGGTGTTATCCAGTCACAGCATGGCGGTATTGGTCAGGTGTGGTATGGCAGTGTTATCCAGTCACAGTATGGCGGTATTGGTCAGGTCTGGTATAGCAGTTTTTTCCAGTCATAGTATGGTGGTATTGGTCAAGTGTGTTATGACAGTGTTATCCCGTCACAGTATGGTGGTATTGGTCAGGTCTGATATGATGGTGTTATCCAGTCACAGTATGGCGGTATTGGTCAGGTCTGGTGTGGCGGTGTTACCCAGTCACAGTTTGGTGGTATTGGTCAGGTCTGGTATGGCAGTGTTATAGAGTCACAGTATAGCGGTATTGGTCAGGTCTGGTATTGCAGTGTTATCCAGCACAGTATGGCGGTATTGGTCAGGTCTGGTGTGGCAGTGTTACCCAGTCAGTTTTCTATACCTGTAGTGCCCTGTATATACATGTACTGTATAGATGGAGTAGGGGGTCCTGTATATACATGTACTGTTATACATGCTTGACAAAGATCTCAACGAGTAGATTGAAACGTTGCATACTGGGTGAATAAACACCACTTTTTGTTCACTTTAAATTGGAGTGCCGCCTCTTGCCTTGTTTGTGAATTACCTTGGAACCTGGGTCTGGAACCTTGGGGCAGAGCACCCGACTTGAGCCTTGAGCCACACAGTGCCGTTTAGCAACTTTACAGATTTCTACATGTACTGTATAGATGGAGTAGGGGGTCCTGTATATACATGTACTGTATAGATGGAGTAGGGGGTCCTGTATATACATGTACTGTATAGATGGAGTAGGGGGTCCTGTATATACATGTACTGTATAGATGGAATAGGGGGTCCTGTATATACATGTACTGTATAGATGGAGTAGGGGGTCCTGTATATACATGTACTGTATAGATGGAGTAGGGGGTCCTGTATACATGTACTGTATAGATGGAGTAGGGGGTCCTGTATATACATGTACTGTATAGATGGAGTAGGGGGTCCTGTATATACATGTACTGTATAGATGGAGTAGGGGGTCCTGTATATACATGTACTGTATGGATGGAGTAGGGGGCCCTGTATACATGTACTGTATAGATGGAGTAGGGGGTCCTGTATATACATGTACTGTATAGATGGAGTAGGGGGTCCTGTATATACATGTACTGTATAGATGGAGTAGGGGGTCCTGTATACATGTACTGTATAGATGGAGTAGGGGGTCCTGTATATACATGTACTGTATAGATGGAGTAGGGGGTCCTGTTTATACATGTACTGTATAGATGGAGTAGAGGGTCCTGTATATACATGTACTGTATAGATGGAGTAGGGGGTCTACCAGTTATTACTCTGGATCTGTTGTGAGGCAGCTTCCCTAGCAACCATTGTTCCCTGTGAAAATGAAAGCAGTAATCCTATTGGTTGCTAAGGCTCCAACTGCCGTGTCTGCTGCAGCTAATTATATCACCTGTGTTTGCAGTGAGGAGATTTTCCCATTCATCTCTATGGGGCGCCGCTCTTCCCCCTCCCCCTCCCCTCCTGTACATCTGGCGGGAACGGGACTTTCGCTAAAACCTTCCCGGGCACCCAATGTATCTGTGTGCCAAATTTGGGGTCAAACGGTTCAGACGTTTGGAACTCTATTTGGGACGGACAGACAGACAGACAGACAGACAGACTTTGATTTTTATTTTATAGACTAGAAAATGTACCCGGCGCTGCCCGGGTATAAAGTGTCAGTGTGTTAATTAGATTTGTTCTAAGGTGCCTAGGAGGCCAAGCTAAAGGTATTGTTTCATCTGAGTTAATCAGTGGAATTAGTGTATACCTGTAGTACATAGTTGGAGGGGTTCTGTATACCCACAATGTATAGTTTTTAGGGGTCTCGCATATCTGTAGTGCATAGTTGGGGGGGGCTTTATACCTATAGTGTATAGTTGGGGGGGTCCTGTATACCTGTAGTGTGTATTTGGGGGGGGGGGGGCTGTATACCTGTAGTGTATAGTTGAGGGAGGTCCTGTATACCTGCAGTGTACAGTTGGTGAAGGTCCTGTATACCTGTACTGTATAGTTCGGGGGTCCTGTATACCTGTAGTAAATAGTTGGTGCTGTATACCTGTAATATATAGTTGGTGGAGGTCTTGTATACCTGTAGTTTATAGTTTGAGGGTCCTGGATACCTGTAGTGTATAATTGGTGGACGTCTTGTATACCTGTAGTATATAGTTCGGGGGTCCTGTATACCTGTAGTAAATAGTTTGAGGGTCCTGTATAACTATAGTACAGAGTTGGTGGAGGTCCTGTATACCTGTAGTGTATAGTTTGGGGTCCTATATACCTGTAGTACATAGCTGGTGGAGTTCCTGTATACCTGTAGTATATTTGGGGTCCTGTATACTTGTAGTATAGAGTTGGTGAAGGTGCTGTATACCTGTAGTGTATAGTTTGGGGTCCTATATACCTGTAGTATATAGTTGGTTGAGTTCCTGTATACCTGTAGTGTATAGTTTTGGGGTCCTGTATACCTGTAGTGTATAGTTTGGGGTCCTGTATACCTGTAGTATATAGTTGGTGGAGGTCCTGTATACCTGAAGTATATAGTTGGTGGAGGTCCTGTATACCTGTAGTATATAGTTTTGGGGTCCTGTATACCTGTAGTGACCTGTAGTGTAAAGTTTGGGGTCCTGTATACCTGTAGTATATAGTTTTGGGGAGGTCCCGTGCACCTGTAGTGTATAGTTTTGGGGTCCTGTATACCTGTAGTGTCCTGTATACCTGCAGGGTTGTATTTACCAGTATGGCAGTGTTATTCAGTCACAGTGTGTTGGTATTGGTCATGTCTGGTATGGCGGTGTTATCCAGTCACAGTATGGCGGTATTGGTCAGGTCTGGTGTGGCGGTGTTATCCAGTCACGGTATGGTGGTATTGGTCAGGTCTGGTATAGCGGTGTTATCCAGTCACAGTATGGCAGTATTGGTCAGGTCTGATATGATGGTGTTATCCAGTCACAGTATGGCGGTATTGGTGAGGTCGAGTATGACAGTGTTATCCAGTCACAGTATGGCGGTATTGGTCAGGTCTGGTGTGGCAGTGTTATTCAGCACAGTATGGCGGTATTGGTCAGGTCTGGTGTGGCGGTGTTACCCAGTCACAGTATGGCGGTATTGGTCAGGTCTGGCAGTGTTATCCAATATGCAAAAGAACACTGCAGAGACACCATCACATGTCTCGACGTCAGTGAACTAGCCAGACCTTCCCTCCGGGAAGGAACAACCAAGCCAAAGCGTTCTCCAGTTAAGGAAACCACCTCAGCAAGGTATCCATCCACAGACAGCTGTTTCGGGGTTTTTGCCCCTCATCAGTGTGGAGTAGGTTTCTGGCTAGTGGGAGCAATGACTAGTAAGTGCATGCAAAAGGACGCTGGTTGACCTCAGGGAGATCAACCAAAACACCGCAGAGACACCATCATGTGTCTCAACGTCAGTGTATTCTAGAACATTGCCCCCTGGGAAATCAAATATGCAAAAGAACACTGCAGAGACACCATCACATGTCTCGACGTCAGTGAACTAGCCAGACCTTCCCTCCTGGAAGGAACAACCAAGCCAAAGCGTTCTCCAGTTAAGGAAACCACCTCAGCAAGGTATCCATCCACAGACAGCTGTTTCGGGGTTTTTGCCCCTCATCAGTGTGGAGTAGGTTTCTGGCTAGTGGGAGCAATGACTAGTAAGTGCATGCAAAAGGACGCTTTTGCATGCACTTACTAGTCATTGCTCCCACTAGCCAGAAACCTACTCCACACTGATGAGGGGCAAAAACCCCGAAACAGCTGTCTGTGGATGGATACCTTGCTGAGGTGGTTTCCTTAACTGGAGAACGCTTTGGCTTGGTTGTTCCTTCCCGGAGGGAAGGTCTGGCTAGTTCACTGACGTCGAGACATGTGATGGTGTCTCTGCAGTGTTCTTTTGCATATTTGATTTCCCAGGGGGCAATGTTCTAGAATACACTGACGTTGAGACACATGATGGTGTCTCTGCTGTGTTTTGGTTGATCTCCCTGAGGTCAACCAGCGTCCTTTGGCAGTGTTATCCAGTCACAGTATGGCGGTATTGGTCAGGTCTGGTGTGGCAGTGTTACCCAGTCACAGTTTGGTATACCTGTTTTACCCTGTATATACATGTACTGTATAGATGGAGTAGGGGGCCCTGTATATACATGTAATGTATAGTTGGAGTAGGGGGTCCTGTATATACATGTACTGTATAGATGGAGTAGGGGGTCCTGTATATACATCTACTGTATAGATGGAGTAGGGGGCCCTGTATATACATGTACTGTATAGATGGAGTAGGGGGTCTACCAGTTATTACTGTGGATGTTGTGAGGCAGCTTCCCTAGCAACCATTGCTCCCTGTGACAGTGAAAGCAGTAATCCTATTGGTTGCTAAGGCCCCAACTGCCGTGTCTGCTGCAGCTAATTATATCACCTGTGTTTGCAGTGAGGAGATTTTCCCATTCATCTCTATGGGGCGCCTCTCTTTCCCCTCCCCCTCCGCTCCTGTACATCTGGCGGGGACGGGACCTTCGCAATAACCTTCCCGGACACCCAATGTATCTGTGTGCCAAATTTGGGGTCAAACGGTTCAGGCGTTTGGAAGTCTATAGAGGACAGACAGACAGAAGGACAGACAGACTTTGATTTTTATGATATAGATTTCCCTCTGTTTCCATGTAGTAGTATTTAGGGTCCGCTGTGCCCTCATATAGAAGTTAGACTCCCCTCTGTGCATCTAGCTAGTATTTAGACCTCTCTTTTTGCAGACAATCCCCCCCAAAGGTAGTATCCTCCATGTAGGAATCCCCTCCAGCACCATCTCATGTAGGTAATCCCCCCGGTATGTATTGCCCATGCAACCTTCCCCAGCAGTAATCTCCCTGGTAACCCTCCTGGTGGTTAGACACCCCCACCCCCATCACCACTGTGAGTAGACTGTACCTCTAAATTAGGTACCTCCTTTTCAGTTAGCCAGCACATCCCATACCCCAACCCCCATAGATGACATCCTTCCCAGGAGTTAGCCCCACCCACCCACATAGGTCTCCTCCTCTATAACAAAGGGGAAAAAAGCCAGCCTGCTGTCTGGTTGCAGTACTGTAGTCTTCTCATGTCAACTCTCTTCCTGCTCTCTGAGCGCTCGAGTGACATCACTCATGTTCCATAGCTCTAAGGGAGGAAACCGCCTTCTGTGGCCACAACAGTAATTGGCAGGGTGGAGAGCCAATGCTTTCCTCGCCTTGTCAATCATCCTGCTGCATTCAACTGTATGTTCTCCTCGCATACAAGCGCATACAGATAAATGGTCAGACACAATATCCGGAAGCTGTGTGGGCCCCCCAGGAGCACTGGTTGCTGGCCAGGGGCCACCTACAGCCAATAGACATTTGATAAGTCTGTCTGCAAAAGCAATAGCTTTTGCGGACAGCATTAATTGGCAAAATCTTTAGTGGGCCCCCTGCCTGTGTGGGCCCAGGAGCAGCCGTCCCCTCTGCCCCCACCAAATTACGCTACTACCTAGTGGTTATTTACAACTCACATGAGCATCTTCAGTAAAATTATTACTAATCTCCAAATCGCATTTCACAAAGACAATAGACAAAACATTTTTTTTTATTTTTTTTTGCAGCTTAAACACCAAAAAAAACTTTTAACTCTTCTCTAAATTGGTTATTCAAGTAACCTTTGGGCTATTGTTTCAGTGATAAATTGAGCTTTATTTTTATTTTTTTTGTTCATTTTTTTTTAGTAATTTTTTTATTTCCTGTGATACTGAGGTAGAACGTGAAAACAGACATAAATAAGTGCTTGTTCTTAGTAAGTTTTTTTTTTTAACAATAATAAAAAGAGTTGCCCTTAAATTGTGCCCCCTTTCTGTTTCGGTCATCTAGATATAGAGGAAGTATATAGGAGCTGGGGACAAATAGTGTCATTAATAATTCATTTATTCATGCACTGCACGTGACAACTGACGAGGCCAGTGACTGTCTGAACGTGCACAGTATACAGGATGTCATTGCAGAACTTGAAGGGGTTGTTTAGCATAAACTTCTCCGGGGCTGCGGGGGACATAGCAGTGCTACATACTTACCTGTCACCCACCACCACGAATGCCGATTATTTTTCAGCATGTCTTGATCTGTAGATAATTTTTTACAAATCCTGGAAAATCCCTTTACTGAAAGGTCATTGTAGAACTGACAAGGAAAGGAAATTCAGGGAAGTGAAGCTGTTAAGAACATTCCGGTCATTGACTCAAGGATTAATACCTGGATTGATGATCCATTACAAGGACACATTTCACACCAGAGCACACTGATCCCAGATTTCTGATTTCCTAAAGTTAGCCATACACATTGGATTAACCCCTTAGTGGCCACAACACTTTTCATTGTTTCAGTTTTCCCTCTCAGTTTCGGATAGCTATTGTTCTTTTACGTCCCCAACGACTGAGCGGATTGAGGGCTTGATTTTTGTGGGACTAATTTTACTAACAGCATCCGTCATTCTACCATCACATGGAATGCAAAACGGAAGAAGAAATGGTGGGTTGAAACGGAAAAAAAGGAATGGAAAAGTTCTCAAAGTTTGCAGGATTTTATAAACATTATTTGAAAACTGACATGTTAAATTTATTTCCTAGGTATTGATACCCAATAATGTGTGACAAGGAAAATAAGATATGCATCAAAGTGAGTTGTTTTTTTTTTTTTTTTGGAATGGGAAAGGGGGTCATTTTAATATTTAGCATGGTTTTTTTTTGTATTTTTAAAAAGTTTTCTTTAATCTCCCTGAATATTCAATTTCTGTATAACTTACTCATACAGTACACTGCAATACATGTGTTGCAGTGTACCGTGTAACTGCCTGTCTCCTATAATATTCTATCCATGGTAAATGGCACAGTGTAACACATTGGGGGAGATTTATCAAAGGGTGTAAAATTTAGACTGGTGCAAACTACCCACAGCAACCAATCATAGCTCAGCTTTAGGCAGTGCTGAAAGGAAAGAGGAGCTGGGATTGGTTGCTGTGGGCAGTTAGCACCAGTCTAAATTTTACACCTTTTGATAAATCTCCCCCATTATCTATTATGGCAGCCTTCAACAAGGTCCCACAACTATGTTAAAGGGACTCTTTCAAACACCTGCCAAACTTAAGTTATTAGTGGATTATACATCAGTAGAGTATACAACGCTGATTCTATATCTGCAATTTTTATCTTTTTATGTTGTTGTATTCCTTTGCTATAAGCCACAAATAAAGGCGTGTAAGGAGTCCTCTCCATTATATTCTAAAACGAAGTAGTCCTTTTCATGCAGCAACATGCCTAGTTTGTAGGCATGGGATTCAAATTACAGATTTGGAATCAGCATTGTTTACCCTAATTAAAGTTGACTTTAGTTTATGGTTTTGAGAAGGATGGGTTAAACAAATGTGGAGCAGCAGGTGGTTCCTAAGAACCAGACAGTCGGTTTAAGGCACCGGGGAATAGGCTGAGTATATGTGGTCAAAAAGTTGGGTGATCACCAGGAGAGTTAACACAGTACCAGTGCTTAAACCGGTATTGTAGTCAGACAGGTGAAGGGTCAGGGCAGGCGTCTTCAGAGGCAGGTCAGACAATCCGAGTCAGCAACAGGAAATGAAGGCAGTACATACGAGGGTCAGACAGAAAGCATAATCCAACAAACAGGCACAGGTTACATGGCAATACAGCAGACAGACACCATCACTTGGTATGATAGACTCCAACAACGTTGGGGAGGGGCTGCTGGAGCTAGTTTAAATAGGTGCAGGTGTCTCTGGATTGGCAGATGGCAGTAGCAGATGGAGAAAAGCTGCTTCTATATATCCAGAGCAGTTGGCTGCCTGCGCACCCTAGTGGCCAAAGGTGTCACTGCATCAGAAGGTGGAAGAAGATGCCGAAAGACAAGAGCAGCCCCAGGATGAGCATGGAGCATGGCAGAGAAGCAGACAGGACAGTGCCATTGTGGTGCACGCCCGAGTGGGCGGTTGACCGGTCACTTGCGAGATGGTGATGTGTGATGCCACCACTGTGGTGGTTGGTCAAAGTATAGCTCAGCCAGATGTTATACTTTTGTAACGCCAGTGCCAGTTAGGCACACAGGTATGGGGACACACCTGCTTTTAGTTTAGCTATACCTTTTCCCCTGTGCTCGGTGACCGGCCGGGCAGTGAGGGGGTCCCTTGGGTATTTATCACAGTGGTCCGGAGTGGAGTTGTGACCCACCTAGACTATCGGCACCGCCACCATCAGTAGGGGAGATGACCCAATGATGTGGTATCTACTGTGTAGGTGCTTGAACAATAATCACTGAGTCCTGTTATCATAAATAAATCTTATTTACTGTGAAAATACTTCATACAGCTGTTGACCATTGACTGTAGATGTGACTGAACAGAATCTGTGCTGAGAGCCGTAGAATAGAAGAGTCGAGCTAACTTGGTTATGCGTTGAGAAGTAGAGTCAGCTGAGAACAGTAGAGAGTAGTTTGTGCTTCGAGTTCAGAGTAGTGAGAGGAGGTTTGTCGTGAGTCCCAACCCAGGGTAGAAGTGTGCTGTGCCGGAACTTTAGAAGAAGAAGAAGTAGAATACTGAAGACTTGAAAGTAGAAATATACTTGTGCTCGTGTTTTGACCTTAGCTGTCGTTATACCACCTGTTGCCCTACAGTGTTGTGTGACTAGTCCCATAAGGGTGACACAAGCCCCAGACCTTGTTACCTGAGATGAGCAGAGTGGTCAGGATTTCAATCCACGCTGCGAAGTAGAGTATGTAGGCTTCTAGCAACTTTGCTCTATCCAGATCAGTTCCTCTTGTTATCAGGATACTTTCCTGCACTTTTAGACGTGTTCTCGGCGTGGCTGGGTGTTTTCTCTGACTTGTCCCCTCTTGTGTAGCTTAACACTGCATAGTGTAGTGTACTTCATTACCACTTTCACTTGAAGTACAAACTTTTGTGAGGGGTGTAAGACACTAAAAAACACCCGCGGTGGGACACCATACCATCATGTCTCGTCCAGCAGCATTGCAATATAGCTTTACAGAACCTGGACAGTTGTACAGTAACACAACCTACTCTGTTTCCAAGCAGTCCTAATTGTACAGTTAAACTGCAATCTCTATAAGAAGCAGATTTACAGAGATAGAAAATAATATAACTTAATAGCTTGCAATCTAAAGAAGAGCAATAATAACCCTCATTATATGATAACCATTGTAGACCATGACTAGATAGGTAAAAAGCTGTCATCAGCATGCTGACTCATAGGATTAGAGAAAAGTCCTACTACTTGAGGATGGTGTATGCCCTTCAAGGGGACCTTCATTGTACAGAGTGCACAATCTGTGGAAATTGCTTACCTTACAGAAGAAGATTATCTCTTTGTTAATGGCTGGAATATATTTTCAGTAATAACAATTTTATATGAATTGAGGTATTATTGAAGAGTGAATCTAGATTGTTCTATAGATTTCTACTGCAAATAAGCATTGATTATCACCTGCCTTATTATTAGGAAAGTACAGAATATTGCTACATGAATATTATGTTAGAACTACTGGGAAGGGTAGTTTTTCATGATGGGTGGCAGGATGCCACTTGAAAGTGGAATGGAACACTTGTGGGCAGTCTAAGATTGGTGGTATCACAGCTTTGTCATGGATCATGAATATGAAGGGTCTCCACAGATAATCCCTTAAAGTCTATATGTCAGGCATGTTACCTGTAGTTCCACAGTTTTTCTACTGTGCCCTACCATGAAGTATAGACAGAGGGCTGTAGCAACTTTAGCTGCTCTTCATGACTAGGCCTGGCCTGAAGCCCTGTAAGGTCTTGGAATGGAACAAGACATTTCTATAAAGACCAGTCTCTTGACCAGTACAAATAAATTTAGAACCCCATAGATAGGACAATAGTTGACACTGAACTGACTGAAAAGACTGCCTGACCCCTTATAACTACACAGGAAATCCTTCTCTTAGCCAGAGAGAGGATTAGTGGCTGACCAGGGATTAAGTCCTTTAAAAAGCCTACTAACCCTATATGTGTGGGTAGTGTAGTACAATACCCCAAAGTTATTTGTAATATAAAAATGAACAGTGCTCCATAGTGTAGAAATCAGGCAGAAGGGCATCAGGAAAAAGAGAAAATGGAGATTCTTACCTGATGGTGTTGTGCAAATACAAGGCACAACATTCGACCACAGCATGCATATGAACCGCAACCACTCCCAGGCAACCACAACAGGATAGTAACAGCAACAGAATCCTCCACTCTACAACTGGGTCTAACGGGCGCAGGGCCAGGTAAAAAAGCAAGGTAAAATAAAGTACTAAAAATGTATTAAAAAACAACACAACACATTTCAGGATAGCACCAATCCCTTTCTCAAGTGTCAGCAAAAGAATCCTCCACTCCACAACTGGGTCCAAGGAGCGCAGGTCCAGGTAAAAAAGCAAGGCAAAATGAATTTGCTAAAAATTTATTAAATAATGACACAACGCGTTTAAAGGGGTAGTGCGGCGGTAAAGAATTATTCACAGAATAACACACATTACAAAGTTATACAACTTTGTAATGTATGTTATGTCTGTGAATGGCCCCCTTTCCCGTGTCCCCCCACCCCCACCCGTGTAACCGGAAGTGTGGTGCGCTATACATTACCTGTGACGTGCCGACCCCCGTCTCCGATCTTCAGTCAGTGACATCTTTTTCGGCCGGCCAGCGACGACTGTTCCAAATGCCGGCCGCCCTCTGCAGCATCATCCGATGCTCAGCCGCGATTGGCTGAGCATAACTGTACTCAGCCAATCGCGGCTGATGATCGCCAATCGCGGCTGAGCATCGGATGACGCTGCAGAGGGCGTCCGGCATTCGGAACAGCCGGAGCTGTTCGCCGGCCGGCCGAAGAAGACGTCACTGACTGAAGATCGGAGACGGGGGTCGGCACGTGACAGGTAATGTATAGCGCACCACACTTCCGGGTACACGGGTGGGGGTGGTGGGACACAGGGAAGGGGGCCATTCACAGACATAACTTTGTTATTCTGTGAATAATTCTTTACCACCGCACTACCCCTTTAAGGATTGCACCAAACCCCGTCTGACCTATTTTTAGTACTTTAATTTTTACTACTTTATTTTGCCCAGTGGTGGAGTGGAGGATTCTGTTGCCAAAGTTATTTGGTCAGCGATTTTACAATTTAACCACAAGATGCCAGGAGAATATGCTAGAACAAACTTTGAGCAACAATCACTAATTCTTCTTAAGAAGAGTCTGTCATAAAGATGTGGGGAGACTTAAAGGCCATTCTTGCTCCACTGTGAATTCTGGTACGTAAGAATATGCAAAATAGCTCTAATACCTCTTAGACAAAGTGGTGTATCTTCAGGTCATCTGTAGACAACTGTTTCGGGGTTGTTGCCCCTCTTCAGTGCAGAGCAGGGTGTTAGCAGGCTAGTGAGAGGCTTACTGATGTGGGTTAAAGGGATACTAGTTGTACATATGCATTTGACTTTTTACAGTACTCTTTACAGAACTAATACCCAGTAATAACGGTAATAAACAAGTAGCAACTAGTAACAGTCTCTATGTAGTACCCAGTATTTTCAGAGGAATCACTGACTATTTAGGCACAGCCAGCTGTCTCAGGGGTTCAGTTGAATGGTGTTCCGGTGGGCTGTACCCCAGGTTTTCTTACTCTCAGTTGTGATAATGATGTGATCACATATCTAACGAACACTGAACTAGAGGCGGGCACTCACATGGGCTACACATGGACTATACTGAGAGACATAAACAGATGTTTTTTTATGAATGGCGATACATTAAATCTCTATCAGACCCTCTCATTTCCTACCCCCAGATTCTAGTACCTTGACTATTCAGCAAACCAAAGACCTTAAACTCCTACGTACCGGCCACGGCCGCAGCAGGTGCTTTAAAACAGAGAAAATGACTTTTATTCCCCGGTTCGTGACTAGATTTGAGCGGGGAAGTAGTCATGGTGGGCGGCTCCCCGATTGTATCTAGTCACTGCGCTCTGCCTGTCAGCGCGCTCGGCGGGATGATTGACAGGCAGAGAGGCCAGTAACGGACCTCTCTGCCTGTCAATCATCCCCTCTGAGCGCGCTGACAGGCAGAGCGCAGTGACTAGATACGAGCGGGGAGCCGCCCACCATGACTACTTCCCCACTCGTATCTAGTCACGAGCCGGGGAATAAAAGTAATTTTCTCCGTTATAAAGCACCTGCTGCGGCCGTGGCCGGTACGTGACGGGACCGCTCCAGGTGCTTTATACAATGCTCAAGGGAACCATATCGCTTTAACCACCAAATGCGCTTTAACCCCTGACCTGTCAATTAATCCCAATAACATTCTAATCTCTCAGATCATATATAACCGTTTCTATCCTACTGACTTCTGAAAAGTAGAAGAAAGTGTTAGTTGCCAAAAAGAATGTAGTAAATCTGGCATATCTCTCAAATTATACCAAGCCTATAAATGCTGTATAAGCATTTTTATTCTATTCGTTATTTTATGGCAGTCACATTCCAAGAGATTTTGATGAAATGTAATAAAGCGCCAGCTCTTACCAGAAGAACTGCAAAGTTCTGCAAAAGAAGAGCTGCCATGTTTCAGCATCTTATTTTTTCTTTCTTTGAGAGTAAAGAATAAAAGAATTGGAAAAATAGTTGATTGAAGCTCAAAAAGACTTGTTGCAGCTAAGCTAATAGAGTTTATCACAAGTTCCAATGAACTTCACCATAACTTTTATAATCTTTATTTCATTTTCTGTTTCAAGCAGTGTTGTAGAGAAGAACGTTCAGCCTGATCACTCAGCCAAACGGCTGAACGTTCTTCTCTGCCCCAGTGCTTGAAACACAAGATGGAATAAAGATTATGAAATTTATGGTGAGTACCACTTTGCATTTTTTTCTTCTTTGGAACTTGTGATATACTTATGGATCTGTTCCAAAGAGGAGAGCACCGCTGATCTCTTTACTGAACTCCTGAACAAACTACCTAGCTTGCTTATTACACAGTTGCAGCCTATACTACAGGGCTTTAGCAAAGCTGGCTCAGTTTTTCCTCTGACCTTTAGTGCATAAGATAATACAGTACACTGTGATCTGGAATCCCATCAGGTGCTTGACTATTGCTGATTGACTCTGTAGATGAGGCTTTGGCTATAGACTGCTGTGGCAATGACTTTAGTGGTAGGAGTAATTTATCCAATAATATAACATATATATATTCTGCACAGTAGGATGCCTTCCATCAGGAAGCTTTCTAGTTCATTTTGGGTGGTAAAGTGAAGTCTTGGTCTTGCTTTTCCAACCAATGTCAGAGATTTCTAGCTGAGTAACATGCTGCATTGTCTTGTTGGAAGATCCGCATGTATAGGTGTGCATGACCTGCTTGGATGGATGTATACCATGTTGAGAGTGCCTTTCCCATGGGTGACACAAGAACATTCCCCAGATCATAACTAGAGATGAGCAAACTGTTGGTCCGAAAGCAGTTCGCTCTCCCGTCATGCCTGTGATCCCTGTCAGGATATTTCAGGGAATCGATGTTGAAATCCCTGGAATATCCTGGCCACATATTCGCGGGATCACAGGCATGACGAGAGAGCGCCTATGCCGTCGGACTTCGCTCATCTCTAATCATAATGCTGCCACCACCAGCTTGCGTTCATCTAGCAATGGTTGCACAATGTTTGTTCTCTGATGTTTCTCGTGTGACAAGCCAATGCCCATCCATTTGATGAAGCACAAAATGTGACTCGTCGAAGGCAACCTTTTGTCACTACGCAGAGGTCTGATTCTGATACTGCTTTGAAGCCTTTTCTGTCGATGCAACTTTGTTAGTAGAGGTGCGGTGACCATCTATCTGCTTCAGGGCCCCATATGCAGTACGGTTCACTGCACTATTATTGTAGGCACACATCTGGTAGTGCCCTGGTTGATTTTGACGGTGAGCTCCTTTACTGTCCGTCCATCCTTGTGGAGCTTCATAACTGACGTTCACTTTGCACACCAATGGCAAGTGTTGCTCTGCCATTTTCACATCACTTATTTCCTATTGTGCCATGGTTTCAAATATACCATCACCCTTGTCCTAAAAGCCAATAATCATCTATTTTTGTAACTGATAAATTGTCAGTTTTTACCCATGACAGCAATAAGGGATATATGAGCAGACAGACTATGGCACTCATATACCCACCAAGCCAACTCACGACACATAACTTCCTACATGAGTTATGTGCTGCCAATATTGAAAGTAAGAAGTGGTCATAATAATGTGACTTGATATATTGCAGGTAAATCCAGTTAAAATGTTGGCTTATTCATGCATGTCAGTGGAATGATTCGCCTTTCTACCATAGCCTTGAAACAATGAACCAAAATGGATGAATAAACCATCCCGATTTTCTTGGAAGTGCTGTGGTTCTTTCTAGTTTGCATAAAGATGGCACATGGATCAAGGTTTTTCTGCACTTTCCTGCACATACAGTAGGTATAATATATCTGTTTTCTGCACTTTCCTGCACACAGGTATAGTATATCTGTTTTTCTGCACATCCATTCACATATGTACAATATATCTGTTTTTTTGCACTTTCCTGCACATAGGTACAGTATATCTGTTTTCTGCAGTTTCCTGCACATAGGTACAGTATATCTCTTCTTCTGCAGTTTTCTGCACATAGGTACAGTATATCTGTTTTCTGCACTTTCCTACACATAGGTACAGTATATCTGTTTTTCTTCCTACACATAGGTATAGTATATCTGTTTTCTGCACTTTCCTACAAATAGGTAGAGTATACACTACCGTTCAAAAGTTTGGGGTCACCCAAACAATTTGGTGTTTTCCATGAAAAGTCACACTAATTCACCACCATACGTTGTGAAATGAATAGAAAATAGAGTCAAGACATTGACAAGGTTAGAAATAATGATTTGTATTTGAAATAACATTGTTTGTACATCAAACTTTGCTTTCATCAAAGAATCCTCCTTTTGCAGCAATTACAGCATTGCACACCTTTGGCATTCTAGCTATTAATCTGTTGAGGTAAGCTGGAGAAATTGCACCCCACGCTTCTAGAAGCAGCTCCCACAAGTTGGATTGGTTGGGATGGGCACTTCTGGCGTACCATACGGTCAAGCTGCTCCCACAACAGCTCAATGAGGTTCAGATCTGGTGACTGCGCTGGCAACTCCATTACCTGCTGTAAATAGTTCTTGCACAATTTGGAGGTGTGTTTAGGGTCATTGTCCTGTTGTAGGATTCAGAATCCCAGATGGCGTCAGGCATTCTTCCAGCATCTTTTCATTTGTTCTGCGTCTCACAAACGTTCTTCTTTGTCATCCAAACACCTCAAACTTTGATTCATCCATCCACAACACTTTTTTCCAGTCTTCCTCTGTCCAATGTCTGTGTTCTTTTGCCCATCTTAATCTTTTTCTTTTATTGGCCAGTCTGAGATATGGCTTTTTCTTTGCCACTCTGCCCTGAAGCCCAAAATCCCGCAGCCGCCTCTTCACTGTAGATGTTGACACTTGTGTTTTGCGGGTACTATTTAATGAAGATGCCAGTTGGGGACCTGTGAGGCGTCTGTTTCTCAAACTAGAGACTCTAATGTGCTTATCTTCTTGCTTAGTTGTGCAACGTGCCTTCCACTTCTTTTTCTACTCTGGTTAGAGCCTTTTTGTGCTGTCCTCTGAAGGGAGTAGTACACACCGTTGTAGGAAATCTTCAATTTCTTAGCAATTTCTCACATGGAATAGCCTTCATTTCTAAGAACAAGAATAGACTGTCGAGTTTCAGATAAAAGTTCTCTTTTTCTGGCCATTTTGAACGTTTAATTGACCCCACAAATGTGATGCTCCAGAAACACAATCTGCTCAAAGGAAGGTCAGTTTTGTAGCTTCCTACACATAGGTACAGTATATCTGTTTTCTGCACTTTCCTACACACAGGTATAGTAGATCTGTTTTCCTGCCCTTTCCTGCACAGTATATCGCCCTGTGATGTGCTGCTTTCCTGGATGTAATATATTTATATTTATTACTGTTAAAGTGAACCTTCTTTTCGGAGCCATATAAATAAACCATGGTAGTAAGTGCTCTTTCCTAGCATGTCTGTAATCTCAATCATTCTTTTTACAAGAACAACTTATTAGGGTAAGAGGCTAGCCCCATATACTGTGAATGGGCCTTGAAGCCTGTCAGCGCATTATGAAAGCTTTTCTTCTCGCTTCATCCATCACAGGATAAGTATACTGCTGCAGCACTGCAAATGGAAGACTTCTTCTACCTGCAGCTGTTCTGCTTTGCAAAAAAAAAAATTGGGGTCCTGGCCAGACCCCAATGAAACCAAGTTGTTTTCTTACAACTTAGGGTTGGGTTCACACTACGTATATTTCAGTCAGTATTGTGGTCCTCATATTGCTCATGTTCAGAGAGGAATGCCAACAAAATGTTGGAAACCCCAACTTTTAGTACAGGTTACCATCTTCTTATTTCTATAAGTGGGAGCAATTTGGCGATTTAATTAATCCACTCCATTGGCTTATAGCGCCACATGTAAATGGGTAATGCATCTGGCAGTCACTATTTCATCTACCGTCTACAGTGATGCTTGTCCCTTGATGTCTATTGTAATTTAACATGTCACTTCTGAAGATGTTCTAGTAAATGTAAAATAAAATTGTAGCTGGCAAATATCCGTTTTCCTCCCTTCAATCCTCCTCTGATGACAAATGCAGGTATCCAACAAATATTACATTACAGCCACAATTTAGTAAATAATTGTGGGTATTGACGTGTGGGAGGCGATAATGCATTGCAGTATGCCTAGCTGACAGCTCCACTTTATATGTAATAAAGATGCTATATGTTATCTCTGAGAAGTGTTTACACAAGTTATAGTCAGAGAATCTGCCCCAAAGGAGTCTTCACGTTTCATTACCTGCACAGGAAGCGTGGGTTTCTTGAATTCATTTACATTTATACCTGTCGTGTGTCTCCATCAGTCTTATCCTGATTTACTGCTGAGATAGCAAGCTCCAAGGGCCAGGGATTTCTGCCGTGACTATCATAATCACAGGCTCCATTGAGTCAGACGCTCACCATGCGACTGGCTAAAAGCCGCTATGTTAATAAGATCACACCCGATTGTAGGAGGATCTGCCGGGGTATTTTACCCAAAGGTAAGAGACTCAAATTAATTGAGGCTGTAAAAGCGCAGATTTCCCAAGTAAACAGGGGACAGGGAATAATCTCATATAATACACTGAGTTCCTATAAGTCATTATAGACAAAAGGATTGCTCTCCTGGGGCATTTGCCATGCTAAAATAAAGCAGAAGAAATCAATATGTTGGCTAACACATCAATTAGCTAATGAGTCATACGGACAGTTCAATGATATACGGATCTCTGGAGAGATCGGCAGACAGGTTGTATGTAAATTATCAGACAGAAGAAACTAAACAAGAAAAAAATCGGAGGTACCGGATGGTTAAAGTGGATTATAAATGGCATGTGGTAGTGCGGGTCTCTGAATACTTTACAGCCCATTGGACATCATTGCACAATTTCTTTTTATTTTTTTCTTGTTTTCTAAATGGAAAAAAACGTAAGGTCGTCAGGAAGACCTTCATCAGGTCAGGTCCTTCACAGAGACCTGTGTGTTAGCTGTTTGCTCCACCTCAGTGTTAAAGCAAATTAACTATCAGTACAATCGCTTAAAGATGTGCACATGGATAGAACGGCACTGGTGCGGGGAAGCCGGTGCCGTCTTTTTTTTTTTTTTTTTAACTGCAGCCCAGTTACCACGTACGGCATTGTTCTATTCCCGGGCACCGGCTGAAGTACTGGAGGCAGACCAGCCCGCCCCCAGTGGGAGGACGCCCCCGCCCATATAAGATGCGGCTCCACTGATTCTAATAAAGAGTGTCATAGAGGGGCGGTGGGTTCTATCCATGGGAAAGACTTAAAGCGAATGTACTGATGGCTCATTCGCTTTAAGGGCCTTTTACACAGGCTGAAGACTCTGCATGCAGGATGAAAAATGCATATTAGGAGTCTGAAGATGAAAGAAAGAATAAAGTTTGGAGACTGAAACTTTGTACAACGTTTTTACCCCTAGGTAGCCACAAACATATACAATTTTATGTCAAAGGTATCCATGGCCTTTGAAGGGCATGTATTGCCTAGATTTATTTGTACTGATTTGAGCCGGATACTGGAACATATTCGTTTTAATTATCTGTTTCTGTTTTCAAGCGATTCTGTACCCACAATCTGACCCCCCCAAACCGGTTGTACCTTAGGATAGCTGCTTTAAATCCAAGATCTGTCCTGGGGTCCGTTCGGCAGGTGATGCAGTTATTGTGCTAAAAAAACAATCGAGTCCAATCGTACTAACATGTAGAACCATTGTCAGTTTTACCGTATCTATTTCACCCAACAAATAATTGTTTCTAATTTCAAGGTACAGTGGTACCTCGGTTCTCAAACTGCTCAGTTCTCAAACTGCTTGGAACTCAAACTGTATTTTCAAGAAAAGTTTGCTTTGGCTCTTAAACTGTTGCTCGGTTCTCAAACTCTTTTCGCGCCCCCAGTCTTGAAGTACTCGGTATCTGAACGTTTTTGCTAGCGTGGATGGTGGGTTGTACCAGTGTGAGTGCTATATGCACTGCTGGAGTGCATATACAGTACAGTCAGTGCACCACCATCTCCCATCCCTTACAGTGCTGGGATGGGGGGACTCTATACAGTAAAGGATGAGTGAGGAGTTAGTGACTGCTGTACTATAATTGCTGGTTTTGTTGAATGTTTCTTGTGTTTAATGTCCTGTACAGTATATAGTGCTGTTCTGTCCTGTACTGCAGTGATCACAGTGGGCAATTATCAATGTAATATATGGGCACTGTAGGTAATTATTGGTGGCTGCTGGAACCAAGTAAACACATTTACATGGAAAGACACTGCTTAGTTCGCAAACTGCTCGGTTCTCAAACTGCCTTCCAGAACCAATTAAGTTCGAAAACCGAGGTACCACTGTACATTATATGGTGAAAGGGTACCAATAAAAATTACAACTTACAACAAATAAGCTATTATGTAATGCTATTAAAGGAGAAGGGCAGGGGGGAAATGATAACAACCACTAACGTGCCTCTCCATGTGTTGGTGGTGAGTGGTGGACTGGCCCTGGGACCCCCACCAGAAGACATTTTCCCCTATGTTGTGATGACGCCACGACTCGGGGGAAAAGGCCTCTCCTGGTTGTAGTACTGACCGCTCAGCCAATCAGTGACTGGAGCAGCATCCCGCCCCAGCCACTGACTGGCTGAGCGGCCAGTCCATCAGTCGGCTTGTGACGTGTCAGCTCCAGAGATCCCGAAACCCAGTGTGGGTCCCAAGGCCGGTCCCGACACTCACGACGGAGAGTAAGTTAGTTCTTGTAATCAATTTTCCCCCGTCCCTGATGGATTTTATAATCCACCGCTTCTCCTTTAACCCCTAGACGACCCAGGGCGTATAGTTACGCCATGGAAGTCTGTCCCCAGACGACCTAGGGCGTAACTGTACGCCCTGGGTGTTTCTCCCGCTATGAAGCGTGCTCCGGAGCGGAGCGCGCTTCATAGCAGGTGGGGGCCGGCTGCAGTGAGCAGCCGGGACCTCACCGGTAATGACACGCTGCAGCGATCGCGCTGCCGCGTGTCATTAACTCCTTAAACGCCGTGATCGCGGCGCGACCGCGGCGTTTAAGTGTAAGTGACAGGGGGAGTCCCCTGTCACTTACCGATCGGTACCCCCGCAGTGTGACTGCGGGGGTCCCGATCGGTAAAACGGACTGCCGGAGGTCTCTTACCTGCCTCCGTGCGGTCCGATCGGCGATCTGCTACACTGAGCCTGCACAGGCAGGCTCAATGAGCAGATCGCCGATAACACTGATCAATGCTGTGCCTATGGCATAGCAATCATCAGTGTAGAAATCAGACTAATGTATGTAAAAGTCCCCCAAAGGGACTTCAAATGTGTAAAAAAAAAAAAGTAAAAAACACCAATACACTACCCCAAAACCCCTCCCCCAATAAAAGTTGAAATCACCCCCCTTTCCCATTATGTAAATAAAACATATAAAAATAAATAAACAAATAAACATATAATATACCGTAGCGTGCGGAATTGTCCCATCTATTAAAATATAACAAGCGTCATTGCGAACGGTAAACGGCGTACACGAAAAGAGGGAAAAAAGTGCGCGGATTACCGATTTTATGTTACATTATATATAAAAAATTTTTTATAAAAAGTGATCAAAACGTCCGATCTTCACAAATATGGTATTAATAAAAACTAGAGATCATGGCGGAAAACATGACACCCCATACAGCCCCGTAGGTGAAAAAATAAAACCGTTATAAGTGTCACAATAGGCCCATTTTATTTATAATTAATTGCCAAAAAAAAGATTTCATTAAAAATTTTTTATAACATTAGAGAATCTGTGTAAACCTGCATATGGTTGTGTTCGGACTGACCTATAGAGTAATAGTATCATGTCGCTTTTACCATATAGGTTATTACGTAGACACAGGAAGCCCCCAAACGTTACCATATTGCATTCTTTTTTGCAATTTCACCAATTTATATCTTCATAAATAATATATTTGGAATTCCATCATACATGTTATGGTAAAATGAAAGACGCCATTACAAAGTACAACTATTCCTGTAACAAGCCATTACATGGCCCTGTAGATAAAAAACTGAAAGTGCTAGAGCTCTTAGAAGGGGAGGAGGGAAAAACGGAAACACTAAGGTCAAAATTTGCGCGGTCCACTGGGTCATTTTGGGCCTGGTCCTCAAAGGGTTAATGGAAGTGAGGAAGAAAACAACATAAATGGTGTAGAGTACAATAGGCGAGGAGAGGAAGGTCACAAGAACTTTTCATTCTCAACAACATGGGGTCATTTCATTATATTACAATATTTTTTAGGCCTTGCAGTAATTGTACTTGACACCTGGAGCAACGATACAAAGAACTCGAACACCATCGAGAGACGTCAAGACATTGTATGGCATATTCGGCCAGTGTGTTATGCTTTTATTATACTTTCCAGCTAATCTTTAACTTGGCTGCACTAAAGGACAACAGCAGATCTGCAAAAAATCGAACTTTAAGGGGAGTTCAAGATAATATTTTTAAAAAAAATTTTTTAGAGTACATAATAGATATGCTGTGAAATGAGGCCGGGTTGTTTTTTTCCCCAGCTACCATCATCAATTATAGATGAATGACCATGTTATTGGATAATACTATTCTCATTGGATTATCATGCCAAGGTGTATCTCACTAATTTAAAATAGTCAATTGAGGGAAGGGGATGCAGAGAGAGAAGTGGGGGGTGGGTGATTTGAAGATAAAACCTTAATAAAGTATGATTATAATAATAGTACTGGTAAATGTCAGGACTCTATTAAGAATACAGATAACAGGAGTTAGCTGATTGTGATGTAGATATTACATACATCAGACCCCATTTCCTTACATATGAATGAACAGGGTCCACACAATAAGCTGCTGCAATGCTTGTGTTCTGCTGGTATGAGAGATAATACCACAATATCCAGGCTTATTTCATTCATTCAGAGATTACCATTCTGCCTTTCAAATCATGAGACTCAATATAACGTGAACATTCTGAGCAATATTATTGTGCCCTGGATGCTAATGACTGAAAGGTATTGATCTCATGAAAGCAATCATCCGGTCAGAAATCAAGCGTGGACTGGGAGATCCTGACCTGACGTCCCTGTGCACTGTATTGTACTAGCAGTATGCAGCATTGCTAACTAATAGCAGATGTACTGATCAGCCATAGCATCAAGACTACTGACAGCTGAGGTCAATAACATTATCTCATAGGAATGGCACCTGTCAGTGGGGTGGAATACATTAGGAGGCAAGTCACCATTTAATTGTTCAGGTTGATGAGTTGCAAGTAGGAAAAAAGGACAGGCGTAAGGATCCGAGTGACTTTCAGAAGGGCTAAATTGGGATGGCTAGATGACTGGGTCATAGCACTTTCTGGGGTGAAACATGACCCAAGTAGTAAGCACAGGTTCTTCCGCTGAAGGTCAACAAAGTGAAAAGTAGATCCTACGGCAGGGATGAAGGTGTTAAGGCCCTATTACACAAAGCGATTATCAGCCACATTTGACCATCATGGCCGATAAAAGAAAGCAATGAACGATCTGCTGCTATTGTTCCATGTAACAGGAGCATCAGGAGCAGACTGCCGCTCTCTCCTATTGGCTCCCCGTGCCCCCCCCCCCCCCCACTTACCAGCTCGCTGTCGGTACGTGTAATAGCACCAGCAGTGAGCGGGGAACAAGGAGCAATCGAGAGCTGACCTGACAGGTTGGTGCTCGCTTGCTCCTGGAGATCACCCAGTGTAATAGGGGCTTTAGACCCTTTCTTATCAAACATGAAAAGGGTAGTGTTATGTAACTTGTATATACTGCAGTTCTGCTGAGCCCTGTTTCTGAAATCGTTAAGGTAGTGCCCCACTGCATCCCCCTCCCCATACTTCTGAGTAGTTCAGGTAGCAATCATGTGCATAGGAAGGCCGTGAAACTCACTTGCCATCTTGTACTGCACCTCCGCTAGTTTCCATTATATGGAGAACGCCAAGCAAAGTGCATGGTCACATGCTTCTCCTAAGGTGGGCAAGATCTCTCTGATATCGGAAACTGGACCCAGCAAGACTTTAGTATGTATAAATACCATAAGCCTTACACTACATCTTTTATATTTGATAGGGTATATTCATAGTTATACCAGACTTGGTCTCCT
Organism: Dendropsophus ebraccatus; assembly: GCF_027789765.1. NCBI lineage: Eukaryota > Metazoa > Chordata > Amphibia > Anura > Hylidae > Dendropsophus > Dendropsophus ebraccatus. Next base: position 191,504,474 of record NC_091454.1, on the reverse strand, counting down.
TACCTTATCCTACTGCGTTTTTTTGCTGCAGGTGTTTTCTTTACTCTAGAAAAGCACAAGTGATCCTGAAAAAACAAGCCTCTATTTGGCTCTGATAACAGAAAAATAAAAGTGTAGAGAGAGAGAAAAAAAAAGTGAAAGGGGGGAGGGGGGGACATTAAAGGGGTTGTCCAGGAAGCAGAAGACACCTTTACTTAAACAATTCTAATAATTTACTTTCCTTTATTTGAAGGCTGTTTCGAAAAGCCGTAACATATTTGCTATGAAGTTGGGTGAGTTTCCTGTAAAAGTAGAGATTTCATCATTTGTGTCAGGTTAGTAAGAAGACAGCATTGTAAAAAAAAAAGGCACATACATAGAAAGCCACAAGCCCAGTTCACTGATTTTGCTTTGAGATCTGCAGACTTCCAGCGATGCCTCTTGAGACGAGACCTGTGACAAAACATCTCCTGTCTAATCCAAGCATATTCTGACATTATGGCTATTCAGTTGCAAGAGTACATGCGTTATCAAGAAAGAATGCGGCAAAGAATTCTTCAAAAGAAAGACATTATTGATGGAATTTGCTAAGTATTTTCTATAGCACCGGTGTAAATTGCATTACACATATGTGTTTTCCTTAGATACAATTACAATCAATCCAGAGAATTCAAGAAATCTCTGCGTCCGGGAATATGTGCGCTGCTGCTCCTTTCCATTGATTTTTTTGCATACCCATGACCTTGCAACCTACTTCATAAGACATCCCTATGCACATACAGTACAATTCTATATGGCTTTAATTATAAATCTGGAATGTGGTGACCTTGTTGTATACCAGCTGAAAAAGAATAGGAAGATTCCTAGGAGGACCCCTGCCTTATATTGCCAATTCCACAGAAATGATTAACTTCGATTAATGAATACCAGTTAATAACATTTTGGAACGTTTCTATAGGGGCTTGAACCGGTGTACGCTTAGACTATATGTCAGCTGCTGTTTTTGTGTCTTTTGTGTCATTGGGGTTATTGCTTTTACCTGGTATTTATAGCTTAATGACCTCTTGAACTTGTAGAAGCCACAGGAGACAGACCTGCAGATTCTATAATGAGGGAGGAGAAGGACCAAGTAGTGGTCTCTGGCCCAGTGGTACCAAGTATTAAGTTCAGTAAGATCAAAAGTTATAGGTGCTGAAACCACCATTGATTAGAAATGAACTAAACTTAATGAACAGAGATTTATTAGGAACTTTGTAAAAAGTTTGTAACAAACTCGGTCCAAGATGGCGGCCGCACAATTTAATACACATATAAAACAAAAAGAGGGTATGCTCACCTGTGTGTGCTCCCCTGTTGTTCTCCTAGGGGTCTCCGTTGTTCTCCACTAATTGCAGCCATCTCCAGTCCGCTTAGTCAATCACTGACCAAGATGGGACCGAGACAAGAGTGACAGCCCGCTCAGCCAATTACTGACTGACTGAGATGGGAAGTGTTGCTGCCAATGACTGGCTGGCTGGCTCAGGCAGGAAGTGGAGGTAGCTGCGATTAGCCTGGGACACTGGGGGAGCACGGACAGGTAAGTAATGGTGAGTGAACTTGCTGCACTGCACTGAAACAGCTAAGCACCTGCAATTGTATAGCTGTTTTAGTGCAGTTTGTGGTTTAGTTTGGCTAAACACAAACTTTTCTTCAAAATTCGGCAAACCGAAAAGTGTTCTTATCTCTACCACCACTCCCTAACAACAATAATATTAATAATTTTATTTATTTAGCACCAACATATTCTGTGGCACTTTACAATTCTGGGGGTATATACACTGACAAAATCAGACATTGCAGAGATACAAATGTAACCATAAAATCAAACGTCAGAAGTGAGAGCCTTGCTCGCAAGAGCTTACAATCCATGAGATTCCAAAAACTAACAGGCACCAACGCTCCTTATTGATCATCACAGGTAATTTTAGCATTTGCAGCGATATAATCAGTATATGGACTAACAGGCAGCCTATAGAAAGCCTGGAATAACCAGGGCTTTGCACCTTCTCACCAAGGGCCACATAGAAGCCATATGGATTGCCTCTATATTATATACAGGAACCAGACGACCCCTCTAAGATACCAGCAGGACGGAGCATAAAAAAACGGGCCTTCTGGTGGTGTAATTCCTTGTCTTGATCCTAAATCTTCATGTATAACTACTAGTGTTAATATGAGTTGTCTAATCTTGAAAATCAAGTGACTTGACAATAAGTTTCTTAAGAGGTGTCCTGTTGAGATCAACTGGAATAACCTGGCAGTAAGTAATATATTTTGCTGCAGCACCTCCGCAGGACAAACTGAGTATTGTACATGCCCCCAAAATACTTTTATGTGTCCTTTATAGATCTTTTATCTACTCCATCATACATTTTCTTCGAGTTCTACAACATTGACAAAATAGTTGAAACATTTTAATGATGAACACATTTTTCTGGTTTTATTCCTTCATTGAGCAATTTTTGATTACTATTTTTCACTGGGAGGCCGGCAATATTTTCTTTGATAGCATTGAGATCCATTCTTGCAGGCTATGGGGTAGTACGGCATTACATCAATGACATCAAATTCATATGGTTATGGGATGTGGCAGCCATACCGTACTATAGAGATTTTATTAATAAAATCCATTGTAATTAAAGTTTATACACACAAAAAAAGAAACTTTTTGTTGCTTTTCTTGACTTGTGGTTAAGAGCAAAGGGGAATACTAAATGTATCAGTGCTATGACGTACAGAAAGCCGACTGCAGGCAATTTTATTTCAAGAGTTCTGATTCTTGCCATCTATTACAGATGATAGGTGATATCCTGGTAGGAGGGATGACACAACTTAAATGTACAATAACTGCTCTGAAGTGAAGATGTATCATCAAGAAGAGTAAGTAACCTGTTTTAGAAATATATCTAAAGCCAGAGACACCTATGGGGCACAGCTATTTACCGCACTACTATAGATGGAATGTGAATCTAGGATGGTGGGGTTGTTACTGATACACTGGCTTAGCAAAGCAGCAGAACAGTGCATTAACCTAAGCAATAAACTGCTGCTGGGATGAGAAGGAAGCCTTGCTCTACCTTAGATTGCATGCACACAGTTCAGGTGTGCTCTCTCCTCCTCTCCAACCCGCTTAGAAATAGTTTTCCCACCTCTCCCCACCAGGGGCGTAGCTAGGATTTATGGGGTGCCATAGCAAAAAACTGTATGGGGGCCCCATAAATCCTGCCTCCCCTCTCTCTTATAGTCACCTTGCCTGGCACAGTCACCTGGCGTCCCTTTGCTCTCCCAGTTCCCCGGCGCACAAGTGACATCACTTGTACCATGTAAACAGACCAGGCTTTGCTGGGGGAGGAAGGAAGCCCCCTTATCCCCAGGCCCTGTAGCAGTTGCGTGGTCTGCCTACATTGTAGCTACACCCCTGCTCCCTGCATTATATATGTGTGGCTCACAGCCAATAATAGGAAAGGGAAATGATGCCTTGTCTAGGCTTAGTAAACACGTGCCAATCACAGAGATCAGTGCTCATTTACAGACAGGATTGGGCTATCTAGTAAAGCCCTAAGACGCCCCCCCCCACCACCACCACCACCTCTTGCTTTCAGTCTTGCTGTCTCTGTTACTAGGGTTGGATTTCACACAGCAACTGGGAGTGAACTGCAGATTGCAGAGAAGTGAGACACCTAGTGGCCAGGACTTCACAGCTGCTTCTCTGGAGTAAGGAGTCATTTTGATAAATGAAGTGATTTACAAATACTGTATGTTGTTTAAAGTGACAGTGAACATTTAATTATGCCTGTCATATTGTTTAATTATGTTGTGCATGACTAGGGAAGGAGAAGAGAAGAGGATCTATATTTATATTCTCCCCCCGTTAGTTGTTTTTTCATCTCTTATTAGATAGGACAGTCAGCTGTGAAGCTTTTTCTCTAGTGTGCACCCTAAACTATGCAGGGGTTCCAGCTACTTTAAATTGACGCATTTAGGGATATAAAAAAAGAGTTTATTTTTCTTGTTTTCTTTCTTTCAAAATTTAGATGGTCAAGGCTCTGGCCTGTAAATTCCAAGTCTTTGATAAGAATTCGGTGAAACAATTTGCACTTCTACCAGAAATACATACAAGGATCAGCGAAGCGCGGCTGATCATAAATCTTAGCATCTGTCATGACGGCATGGCAAAAGATCGAATGGTCATTTAAGGGAGTTGATGATTTCGGGTTGGTTAGCCAGCAACACTAATAACTACCCCAGTAACATGAGGGCTATCAGCACCTGTATCTAGGAGCTAGAAAGATTTTATTGATGTTTTTGAGGATTACTGGTAAAACGCCTTCAGAGTAATTGTGGTCAACAACAATGGTCCAGTGATCTTTCTATAATTAAATGGTTGAAAGCTTTAGCTAAATGTCCTTGTCCATCCTGAAATTCATTCCTTCTCATCACACCACCATGGCTTCAACCTCATTTTATCTCGAGTGCTATTTCATTGTCACCACATGATTTATATGAGCGGGCACAAGGACTAGGGGAGAGAATAGAGATATATTCCTTATACACATCTAACTCAACAAGGAGGTTCTTGGCTATACATTGATGGTCCACAATCTGACTGATCAATTATCCATTTGATTGTTTATGTGAATTATTCCATTAGTAACATCCCAGACTAACCAGGAAGATCGTGGTGGTTTTTAAGACAAAAACAAATAAAAATCACATTAAGACTAAGGGGAAGATTTATCAAACATGGTGTAAAGTGAAATTGGCTCAGTTGCCCCTAGCAACCAATCAGATTCCATTTTTCATTCCTCACAGACTCTTTGGAAAATGGAAGGTGGAATCTGATTGGTTGCTAGGGGCAACTGAACCAGTTTCACTTTACACCATGTTTGATAAATCTCCCCCTAAGTTAACACAACGTATAAACAAGGGATGTTGTCTGCAGTGAAAATGCCGGAAATAATTGACATGCTAATTATTTCGACGGCTGTATAGAACAATGGGTGATGTTCAATACATTGTGGGATAAAAACTGTTGTTTGCATTGACTTCAATGCACTATGAAAAGAATGGCCGTTGTTTTAATGAAATCTATGTTGTGTGAACATAGCCTAAGCTTGTAAAAAGTGGAAAATGGATGGCCTGATGGCCTGGCCACCTGTAGCTTGCATCCATGATCTCAAACTTACTTATTACTTAAATTACTGTTACTACTGTACTTGGGGGTGGTGGTGTTGCAGGATATAATAGATGGGGTCCAAACCCTATAGTGACTACAGTGACTTTCTGTACTGGCTCTAAGAGAGATGTGGCCAAATGAGATAATTTACACAATGGCTTCTATATACCCTAATAATAGGCATTCCAATTCAAAAAAAGATGTACATCGAGGAATCCTATGTGTCCTATGTTATCTAATAAAGGAATAAATAAAGATGCGTCATCCTGTCAACAGGTTCTCATTAGGTAATGCATGGGAGCATAATACATCTCTCATTGTCAAGGGTATTCTCTTAAAACACATGCACTTAATAGATGTCACATCCTCTATTACTCTTCCCTAGCATTAAATCTGATGTGTGAATGCAGACAAAGGGGCATGTATACTATAAATAAACCTGATCAGATTTCACCTGTATTAGTACAAGTAGTTATCATTGTCTGCAAAAAGAAAAAATCATAAAACATTGTATATAATAAATGTAGTGTTACTGTTTTCAAGGATAAACGTGTGAAATATACAAAACCAGCCAAACGTTAACTATTGCTGAACATAAGACTGTACATTTACGTGAATCCTCCCATTGTTACACAGCTTCTTCACCAATAGCATGATATGAGGGAGCTGATACTTATCCTATTGCATGGTACTATTCTTTGCACACAATATCCATATCAGCATGGTATGTTAGCATTGTATTACTTTATTATATGGCGATACTATTTAGTTTGTGTTTGTCAGTATTATTTCTCAACATGATGGTGTATTTTTGCATAAATGGTGATGTAATGCAGTATTGCTCATGAATTGGACTGCAAAGCATTATTTATATGCAATGTATATGTCTGTTTGTTAAGCCTAAGTGTCCCACTGTGTGTTTGTACCCCTATTGTGTCTCGGACAAGTAACTCCCATGTTGCACTTATGTTGATGTATTTGTTAATGTTCATTCTGTCTCCCATTTGCAATGCTTATGTATGATATTTGCTCTGTGATATTGCTGCCATTGCTGGTATTGCTGTCAGGGTCGGAGCAAGAAATTGCATGTATTCAACAGTTACACCAACATAGGGATGGAAGACCTACTAAGTGGGAGGTCCCTGCTGTCTCTATTCTTCCTCCCTAGTAGTGATGAGCGAATAGTGAGATATTCAAATATTCGATATTCGTACGAATATCCCGCGAATATTTGATCGAATATTCGATCCCATTAAAGTCTATGGGAACAAGTATTTGATTAGTGACCATTTGGAGGGTGAAACCAGAAGCTGGGGGATTTGAACGCTTATTGAATATTTATCGAATATTTGTGGGATATTCGTACTAATATCAAATATTCGAATATCTCACTATTCGATTGAACAGTATTCGCTCATCACTACTCCCTAGGTTAGGGACAATATCCTGTTTGGAAATGAGAGGAGCCAGACAATAGATGGAACAGGACAAAATCCCAGCATACACTTCAATTAAAAGTGGTTCTATGTTTCTTGTTCAGAATGCCATTGGCTGACAGCACCACATGTTCCAGTATCCCTGTCAGGGAGTGTCATTGGGTGAGAAAGCCATATAATTTACTAGCTAGTAAGCTGCACTAGTGACTTGCTGCCCCCCAGGAGTTGTTGGCCTTTATCAGGGTAGCTGAAGTGTCTACAAATGTATTCCTGCACCCCGCAGCTGGGCACTACAGGGCATCAAATGAAATCTGGGGTTCCTTGGCTCGACACGCCAGGAATTCTATCTAGATTTTTTCAGTGGACTCCTAAAGAGGACTTTCTCTTGCTGGCAGACCAAAATGTGAGCTAGGCAAGCCAGTAGAAGAGGATGCCCTAGAGAGAATGCTTTGTAGTTCGTTGTTGGTCCATGCATACCTTTCCACGCACTTTGTTTTGTGCTGGTTTTCTCCTTTTTTTAGGGGGGTTATTTGTGTGCCATGGATGTGTTTATCTGTTACATGTTAGAAATAGCCAGGGGACTGTTACATTTTTCTTTCTCATCCTCTGTATGTCTTATATAACTCGACAGTCCACTGGTGTGAATCATGACCCTAGAGTTACAGATCAGCTTCCAGCTCTAGTAAAATAGAAGCTGAGCTGTGATTGGTTGCTGTGGGCAGTTTACACCAGTTTCTATTTTACGCCCTTCCTGTTTCCTCTCACACCCAAAGCATATAGATAAAGGGTAAGTTCACAATGAGCAAAAGAGGTGGAAATTCCAAGCAGAATCTGTGTCGCAAACTCCGCTCGAAATCCCACCAGCCCCACTTTCTTAATGTGATGTCTTGCACGCCACGGCTCTTCGCTCAAAGATTAAGAGCAAAGGCGCCAAAGACATCACAGTCTGTTCCTGGCTTTGGCTTGATAAATCTGTGTGTGTAAAGGCAGCCTTAGCCCTAATGGGGACAGGAACTAAAACTGACAACCTATGTAAAGCCCCTATTACGACTGTAAGGAGCAAACGAGCACTGGGAGCGTTCATTTACTCCTCGTTCTCCGCTCGCTATTACACATGTACACGTGGCGGCAGCAAGCGGGTGAGAGACGGGGGGGGGGGCTACCCGGGTGATCGCTAGATCGTCTGGGCAGCCCATAGCATATAGTGGCGGTCTGCTGCTGCCGTTCCTATCCCACGGAGCGATGCCAGCAGATTGTTGCTATATGAGTCCTTTGTCTTTCAACATGTTGAAAGACAAACGACTACAACGATCAGCCAACATCGTTCATGTCAGCTGATCGTTGTGTTTTATTACTCAGGACGATTATCGGCCTTAACAGCCGATATCGACCAAATACAGCCGATAATCGTTCAGTGTAATAGGGCCCTAAAGTGCTGTAATTATATCTGTGATGATAAGGAGGACAGTGCTGGAAAGTGATCTAACTTAGTAGTCAGAATAAAAACTGCACGATTCTAGGAATATTTTATAATAAAAAAGGTTAAATGGAAAATAAAAGAAGAGCATCAGCAAAAAATCATTAAAAATATGTTTGACACATTCCCTTTAAGAAATAAAAGTATAAGATATTATTAGTAAATTGACTCCATTGTTCTTTCTTTCCTCCATCTCTTTTCCATGTCCGTCAACCCTGAGTATATTACACCCATATATAATTTGCTCCCTTTTGCCTCCGGCATTGATTTGTGTAAGAACACAATGGAAGGCAGTAATACAAGGTTACCAAACCTTCACTTTTTTTGTTCACTTCTCTAACTATAGTATATAGCATACATACAATGCCTATAATATATAGAAAGAAATAAGATTTTACAGTACAATATGAGGAATCCAACAGTGTATTACCTCCTATCAAACTGAATATACAATATAATAGACAGTACAATGGTATTAGCCGCAGTGATGAACTAAGCCATTGGCAGAATCAATAGAAGTCTGAGGGTCTCAGGGGACTAAGAAAATTAGAGCAGATCTATGTGAAGTACTCAACCCTTCCGTACTAACACTGAAATAACTCAATAAGACATGGAGAGAAGAGTAAACAGGGCATATCAATACAGGGCACAGGATTACAAAGAGATACACCAAGTCAATATGTGTTAAATTCTTTAAAATAGTCTGGAGATAAAATAAAGGACAAAACTAGAGAACAAAGAACACATTAAAACCTAGAAGAGTTTGCTAAGAGGCATGACCTTGCTTTTGCTGCAAGATGTATATACTGTAGAATGGGAGAATGGAGTGGGGGTCATGTGTGCTTGCTGCCACTCTGTTCATTCTCCACAGCTATGGTGCTATGTCAGCAGAAACAAAGCTAACTGTACGGACTGACACTAAGCACTGAACTGCTGCTGCTGGGATACAGAGGAAAGCCATTATTTACCTTTCAGGACTTTTAAGAAAGCAGATGGGCTCAGTTTGCATTCACACAGTCCAGGCTCACTCTTACTTTCGCCTGCACAAAAGAATACCTAAACACTGCTCCCACTTCCTGTTCTGTCCTTAAGGAGTATTCCGCTCATGAGGAAAAAATAGAATGCTCTACAACCTTGCAGGTCATACTCACTAAGTCCCTGTGAGTACTTTGAGCCATCTCACGCCTTTCTTTTTGAACTTTTTTCTACTGCATGGGAAACTACATCTCCTGGCTTTCCAGGCGCCTCCTGTGTGCGGGCTGACAAAGGACATGTGCGGGCTGTGGGCCGACTGGGGAGTGTGTGGGCAGACGGAGAAAACAGAGATTTGCAGGCTGACGGGAGTGTGTGGGCTTACACTGGAGAGTGCAGGCAGACAGGGGACATGTGCGGGCAGACGGGAGTGTGAGGGCAGAAAGGATATATGTGCAGGCTGGCGGGGAGTGGGTGCAGACAGACAGGGGCCATGTGTGGGCAGACAGGGGACTGTGAGGGCAGACAGGGGCCATGTGTGGGCAGACAGGGGACTGTGAGGGCAGACAGGGGCCATGTGCAGTATAAGGGCTGACAGGGAAGTATGCGGGCTGATGGAGTTGACAATGTGCGGGCAGGTCAGCACTAACCTGGAACGCCGACCAATCCAGAGCAGTGATGTCAGTGGTGGGCCGGGTTGATGCTTAAGACCTGGCCCACAACAGAGACGGAGGACATGTGATCCACATCTCGGAAGGTAGGGGGGAAAGAGCAATGAACGAGATGGAGTGGACTCCATCTAACAGTTATTTATTGTTGAGAGGGGGTGAGTCTCCTGCAAAAGCTCACAAACGGTGCAAAGGCCATAATAACATCCTATTGCCTATATATATATATAACGTGTTGTACTATTAAATGATGCAAAGAAGTTTTTTAGTGGAATACCCCTTTAAAACAGGCTGGAACGAACAATTTACAGTGAACAGAAGATTGCGGGGGAAGTGAGACACCTAGTGGATGAGACTTTAGAGCTGTTCTTTTTTTAATAAATGTGGTGCAAGTTATGTAAGTCAGCCCTTGGGACAACGTTTGCCAAAATTCTGGCACATTTGCACTAGTAAATCTGCTCCAATACGGATTTCCCTAAAACACAGGACTCAAAAGTTCTATGATGTCACATTAAAAAGTGAACACAGAAAAGCTATAGTTAACATGGTCACAGCACAAGAACGTGTAATCCAACCAGAGCATAAAGAGATACATCGTCATGAGATGGAGACTTGCGACCCCACATGGCAACCAAAACTAGGATGTAGGATAAGTGGAAATTACGTGATATATGTTTCATGCCTGCATCCTCCTAGCAATCAATACTCTGAACTGCACATCTCTCTCCAGGTTAGGTGCTCTATGCTAAATGGTTCTTCAACCACCTATAGATACAATGGAAATGAACTACAGCACTCTATAAGAAGTTAAGTGAAAATATTTTTTGTTGCAAAGTAAATCATTTCTTTGTTCCAATAAAAATGCATAATGAGATATAGTATGAGACCATAAATACTATTTGGCAATGTTTCGGCCTCCCAGACCTTTCTTCAGCCATAATGTCTCTGTACCAAATATGAGAGTCAACAAAGTCTGGTGGAGTGCCACATACAATTTATTTCTCGACAAAAACAATCTACTGTACTTCTTCACCAACACAATACATTTCTCTGGCAACACAATCGACCTCTCCACAAACACAGTCTACCTCTTCACCAACACAATGTTCTTCTCCACCAACACAATATACTTCACCACTAACACAATCTTCCTCTCCACCAACACAATCTACCTCTCCAACAACACAATATATTTATCCACCAACACAATCTACCTCTCCACCAACACAATGTACTTCTCCACCAACACAATATACTTCTCCAAAAACACAATATTTTTATCCACCAACACAATCTACCTCTCCACCAACACAATGTACTTCACCACCAGCACAATATACTTCTCCAACAACACAATATATTTATCCACCAACACAATCTACCTCTCCACCAACACAATGTACTTCTCCACCAACACAATATACTTCTCCAACAACACAATATATTTATCCACCAACACAATCTACCTCTCCACCAACACAATGTACTTCACCACCAGCACAATATACTTCCCCAACAACATAATATATTTCTCCACTAACACAATATACTTCACCAACACAATGTACTGTACTTCTTCCTCAACACAATGTACTTCTCCACCAACACAATGTACTTCTCCACCAACACAATATACTTCCCCACCAACACAAAATACTTCTCTACCAACACAATGTACTTCTCTACCAACACAATGGGGGAGATTTATCAAAGGGTGTAAACTTTAGACTGGTGCAAACTGCCCCCAGCAACCAATCACAGCTCCTCTTTCCTTTCACCAGAGCTGAAAGCTGAGCTGTGATTTGTTGCTGTGGTCAGTTTGCACCAGTCTAAATTTTACACCCTTTGATAAATCTTCCCCAATGTACTTCTCCACCAACACAATATACTTCTCCACCAACACAATATACTTCTCCACCAACACAATGTACTTTTCCACCAACACAATATATTTTTCCACCAACACAATCTACCTTTCCACCAACACAATTACTTCTCCACTAACACAATCTACCTCTCCACCAACACAATGTACTTCTCCACCAATACAATGTACTTCTCCACCAACACAATTACTTCTCCACCAACACAATCTACCTCTCCACTACACAATGTAGTTTAAGAATTCGCAGCACTTCCATATAGTGAAAAAATCATCAGCAAAATATCAGCAACGTTTCTGTCTCATCACGAGACCTCTCTCAAGCTTCACAACACAATGTATTTCTCCACCAACACAATATTCAGTATCTCGCCACCAAAACAATGTACTTCTCCACCAACACAATATATTTTTCCACCAACTTAAAATATTTCTCCGCCAACAAAATCTTCCTCCCACCGACACAATATACTTTTCCACTAACACAATGTACCTCTACACCAACACAATGTGCCTCCCCATCAACACAATGAACATCTCCACCAACACAATGTACTTCTTTACCAACACAAATTACCTCCCCATCAACACAATGTACTTCTCCACCCACACAATGTACCTCTCCACCAACATAATGTACTTCTCCACCAACACAAGCAACTGTACCTCTCCACCAACAAGGGTCTACCTCTCCACCAACACATGGATGATGTCATGCATGGATGATGTCACGTCAACTACGCTAAAAACAGAGAGGAGATTGATGGCCACCAGCATGGAGTGCTATGAAGTGTGTCTGCATTTCCCCTGGAACATGTCATTTTGTGGTGATTTTTCTTTGTAGGATATAAATCACTTTCAGAAAGGGCTTCATGGTTCATGTACCGAATGTAACATATGTCAGGAGATTGAATGTCATATAACTCGAACACCTGCAAATAACTCTTGCAGGTGTTTTTCATATATGACACAGCTGATCATTATCATTCACAGCCATGAACAGACTCCAGCATTGGGGCCGATAATCTGTACGTTTACTCTCCAGAGAGATGTCTGACAGGGCAATCCATCAAAGGTTTGTCTTATTTTATGTTGTATGTGGTTGTAGAATATAACATGTATGCATATTCTCATATAGTGTGCATGTTCTGATATGTAATTCTAAGGTATATATGCTTATACCATATACTGCTATATACCAGAATTATACATAATGAAATGTAGGAATATTTTACAAGTGTACTGAATATATAACAACTCTCTAAGCACATAGTTATGTGGAAAGTCTACTTAACGTCAACTCAGAATTATGCATACGTAAAACCTTTATAGTATACTAAAATGTAATGGAGTATCTGCCCTCATTGTCTTATAAAACAGGGAATAAATTCCACCAACAGGTCTTGATTTGTAGATATCCCATATGAAGAACACAGCGGTTGCCCGGGAAGCAGCGGATGGCTGAAGCCTTCTGCTTCCGAGCAGTCACTTTCTATAATGTCTCGGAAGTATACCCCCTGAGACTGGAGAAGGCGTGGGTATATCCCCTTTAGTGTGCTAACTTGGAGAAGTGTAAGCATTTCGGTGAGCACACTACTGCCCCTGTGCCATCCTAGATAGGTGACTTGCAGTACCACTACTACTCTTACTATACACAGCAACTTGTTGGCATCTGATCACCGCACATTTGACCCCTGGGCTACAACATACATTGCAGTTTTTGAACCTATAGTAAGGAGAAAATCATAAAAAGAGTATATTATTAAAGGGGGTTTGAGGGCAAAATGAACTGATGACCTATCCTCAGAACAGGTCCTTAAAGCGTGTCTGTACTGGCTTCATGCAGTGACCTCACTCTGAACCACTGCACTCCTGGCTGCTATTAGTAGCTGGGGACCGCAGCAGTTAACGGGAGCGGTCCGATCACCTTGTCGCTAATTAGCCATTTAGATGCAGCTGTTTAAGCTGACAGCTGCATTTAAGTTGATTTTCCCCCCTATCATTGGTGGTCTCGTCGTTGCGATTTCAAATGTGCGATCTGTTCAACTTACCGAGCCGGGCCTTAGCGTCGGAATGACGCTGATCTGGGCTCGGTAAGACTTCTCGGCTGCAGCAAACTACTAATTACTGTGTGAAATAAAACGTTTTTTCATTAATAAAATATCCCCTCCCTTATAAAAATTTAAATCCCCCTTTTTTCATTTTATAAATAAAAATAAATAAACATATTTGTTATCACTGCGTGCGTAATTGCCCGAACTATTAAATTATTACATAATTTTGCGCAGTAAACGGCGTAAGTGCAAAAAAAATTCCAAAGTGCAAAAGTCACGTCAAATCCAGAAAAATTGTAATAAAAAAACGATCAAAAAGCTGCATATATGCAAACAAGCTACTAATAGAAAGTACAGATCATTGGGCAAAAAATTAAACCTCACACAGCCCCATAGACCAAAAAATAAAAGCATTATAAGAATGGTAATAGAGCGATTTTAAGGAACATTTAGTTTTTTTAAGGTTTTAATTTTTTAAAAGCTATCAAATAAAATAAAAGTTATACAAGTTGTTTATCGTTGTAATCATACCGACATGTGATTGTAATCTCTCCTACTGTAATAAAGAATTTAAGGAGGAGTTGTGCCGCACTCTGGCACTCCTCACCACTCTTTTCCTCTCCCTCTAATTCGCGAATAATCAATGCTGCCCGGCCTCCTGCTCTCTCAGCTTTCAGCCAATGTCTCTGATTGCAGATCAGTCCTCTGTTTTTTCAGTCTAGTGACCACCAGCAGGTTTTTCTTTGTTTTAAATCCCCTGATGAAAATGAAATATATGTCTTTATTTTTTTTTCTTATTATTGTATCATTTTTAACAGTGCAAAGAATTCCCTAGGGCTACATCCAACTTCATCAACCACTGGTATTCAAATGCCAGGGGGGCTATATGGTAGGGGGAGAGCGCACAGTGGGGCTATATGGGAGGGGGAGAGCGCACAGGGGGGGGGGGTCTATACGAGAGGGAGAGAGCACAGGGGGCTATATGGGAGGGGGGAGCACACAGGTAGGCTATCTGGGGGGGAGAGCGCATGAGAGGTGGAGAGTGCACAGGGGGGCTATATGGGAGGGGAGGAGCACACAGAGAGGCTATATGGGAGGGGGAGAGCGCATAGAGGGGCTATATGGGAGGGGGAGAGCGCACAGGGGGGCTATATGGAATGGGGAAAGTGCACAGAGGGGCTATATGGGAGGGGGAGGGTGCACAGGGGGCTTTATGCTATATGGGAGGGGTAGAGCACATGAGGAGCTATATACTACTTGGGGGCTATATACTAAAGGGGGAGAGCACACATGGGGGCTATATAATACTGGGGTAGAGTGCAGAGGGGGCTATATACTACTGGGGGAGAGCGCATTGGGGCTATATACTAAAGGGGGAGAGCACAGAGGGGGCTATACACTACTGGGGCAGTCACCCTCTTTGTACCTAATTTCAATGGGCCGGTGAGAGAGAAAAAAATGCCAGTTTTCCCACTAATAAGCATCAATTCTCTATGTAAATAATTCAACAAAGTTTGTGAAAAGTAACAAAACACGTTTACCACTGATGTTCAGCTCGGACCTTCACCTGACAATAGACCCCGGTAAGTGGACCTTCACTAAAAGTTGTTGAGTACCCCTGATCTATTGGATTTATTTTAAGATCATTAAAGTGAATGTACCGCTAGTACATTGCTTAGTGGTTTTTCACATGACCACATGCTGGGATGCCAGTGCTAAAGTCCTCTTTTTGAATCCACACACGGTTTATTTGCAAGCACCAGCCGGCAATGAAGCACTGGGGGTGGGTCCGCCAGCCCCCAATGTTACAATCTCTTCTCCCCTCTGTGATGCGGCTCCATTAGAATGGAGCCACACCTTAGAGGGGAGGGAAAAGCGTCACACTGAGGGCCGGCGGACCCACCCCCAATGCATCCCTGTGGCGGTTTGTTTATGTTAAAAAAAAAGGGATCTACCAGTGGTACATTCACTTTAAAGTTATTTATTTATTTTTTTTAAAGCTCTAGATAGATCGTGCTTTTAAAAAAATCTTCTTATGTTTATTCTGTGGCCATTCAAAGGGAGATGTAGAGGTCAAATAGTTCTTCCAATGTATTTGAGCCCACACGGACACTCTCAAAAACACATATTACATAACTAGATGTGCATATTCATATGTGTTTGATCTTGAAACTCTGTCCCTTTTTCTTCATGACAGCTGTGGTCCCAGCTCTAATTGATTCACAGCAGAGGCAACGTTTAATGTTACATTTATATACGCCATTTGCTGTTAAGTGTTTTATTGCGGTATGATCTGTATGTTTACGTACTCTGCTGGGGGCTAGAAGACCTTTTAAGCTTAGTGCTCTTGCACAGATTATTTTTGGTTTATGTATGTTGTAATAAAGTGTGTGTTATTTTCTAATGTTTAAGTGGGTCGCACAGTTTTTTCTTTGAGACAGTCATAGTGCTGTCTCTTCTCTCAACTTCTTGGGAAATCCCTATGAGATAAAGTGCTTCTTGATGACCTTAACTTGAGTTTCGGACCTATCGTACGTATCTATTTTTTGAAGTGCCATTTCTTGGTCGTTCTGTATGAGTGGACCTCAACCCATGACATCTGTTTTTGATAGTTCGTTCCATAACATACGGTCCGTGCACAGTGGACTTGCCACATCTTAAACCCTTTTCGCACCACGACGTACAGTTGCACCATAGTGCCGGTAAGAGGGTATGGGGGGGGGGTCACGACATTACCCACTCTATATTGGGTGATCCCTGGCTGCTATCAGTAGCTGATGGTCACTGTTAATAGCCAGCATGAAGCGATCCTCGTTGCCAGCTACTTAACCATTTATATGCTGCTGTAAAAAATTATGTTAAAATGTCTTCCCTTGTGGTCCATCCCTTGTGGGGATTAACTCCCCGCAATGATATCATGGGAAGCTAATCCATTACAGTTATGAGCAGGGGCCTTAGCGACGCTCTGACGCTAATTTCAGCTCTGCCACCACGAGAGGCTGCCTTCACCAGCCACTAGCAATCAGGCACAGAAAGCATAGACCAATGCAGTACATAAGTACTGCATTGATCTTTATGAACAATCATGGCATTGCTCATAGAAGTCTCCAAGGGGGACTTCAAATTTGTGGTAAAAAAAAATGTTTTTTAATAAATAAAAAATTCCATCTATCGTAAAAAAAAAAAAAATATTAGAAATAAACATATTTGCAGAAATCGGCCAAACTATTAAATTATCACATTCCTGATCTCAAACAGTAAATGACGAAAACGCAAAACTCGCCAAAGGGCAAAATTGCAGTTGTTTGGTAGTGATAAAAGCTACAGATCATGATGCAAACAATGACACTTCAAATAGCCCCATAAACCTGAAAATAAAAGTGTTATAGGGATCATAATTTTCACCTTTTTTTTAAAAAAAAAGAAAAAGATTTTAATTATTTAAAAGCAGTAAAATAAAAAAATAAAACAGACCCAGTAAGACAGAGTAGTTGGCACTGCATAGAAGTATCTCCACTGTGGTTAGTGTTCAAGCTGGATGTCTGGTCATGTGTTTAGTGGTGCTCAGTCTCGGAGTTGTAGTACTTCATGAGTAACCTTAAAAGGTTACTAATAGAGATGAGCGAACCTGGAGCATGCTCGAGTCCATCCGCACCCGAACGTTCAGCATATGATTAGCGGGGGCTGCTGAACTTGGATAAAGCCCTAAGGCTATGTGGAAAACATGGATATAGTCATTGGCTGTATCCATGTTTTCCAGACAACCTTAGAGCTTTATCCAAGTTCAGCAGCCACTGCTAATCAAATACCGAACGTTCGGATTCGGAGGGACTCAAACCCGAACCCGGTTCGCTCATCTCTAGTTACTAACATCTTCTTTTAGGGGTACCCCTACTCCTACCTGAGGCAATGTGGCAACCAACATGTCAACATGGCACACCTTATACAGTACATGGGATATGAGTTTTGGGTCTTGTGTATATAAGCAGAAAGAGAAGTGACTACGAAGGAGAAGCTACCAGTGATACAGACCACATGGATCAAGTGAAAAGACAAGGTCTTGTGACAAACTAGCATGGTGGAACCAATGTTCCCTTGCTGTGCTGGGGTCGTGGGCTCAAATGTAACCAAGCGTATCATCTCATCTCATCATCTGTATGGTGCCTGTATGTTCTCCCTGTGTTTGTGTGGGTGTCCTCCCACACTCTAGAAAACCATGGTGATCTGTCAGTTGTCTTTCTATGCACTTAAAGAGAATGTGTTAGAAAATAATGCGAATTGTGAATCAGAAAAAAAAAACGATTGTTTAACCCGTTCAGGACCGGTCTAAAAAATGCCTTGAGGACCAAAGCCCATTTTTTAAATTGACCAGTCTCACTCTATGTGGTCATACCTCCATGATGGCTACATTCACAGGTTCCGTAGTTTAAGGGCCACCCACTGATTTTAATTGCCCTGTTCACGCTGTCCATGTATTTACAAATCCACAATCTGCAAAAATTAATGGCAAGCTCTAGAATGGACCGTAATTGTAGCACACATTGTCCCGTACAAGTCTATGGGAGTGTCCATAATTTTTGCAGATCCGTCATTTTTATGAATGGAGCGACCATAATGTCTGGAAAAATACAGATGAGTAATCATTGTAAACCATTAACACTTATTTAACTATGACCTTCCTTCCGGATAAAGGCTATGTTCACACAACGTAAGTTCAAGAGTAATCATGGCCGTTGTTGCCGATTTTCAAAAACGGCCGTGAATATTACTGAATTTACATTGTGCTGCAGCTTAGGGAATCCTGGCCAGAGTGTATACACATAGGAAGAGATTTATCAAACATGGTGTAAAGTGAAACTGGCTCAGTTGCCCCTAGCAACCAATCAGATTCCACCTTTTTATTTTCCAAAAGGTCTGTGAGGAATGAAAGGTGGAATCTGATTCGTTGCTAGGGGCAACAAAGCCAGTTTGACTTTACACTATATTTGATAAATCTCCCCATAGTACATATATACATACACATAGTATATACTCTGTCCGGGATCGCTAGCGGCGCCGCAAAAAACTGACATTGACATTGAATAGTGGCTGCATGCTCCATTCTGTGCAGTGGCGAATTTGAATGCAGGCACAGTGTCTTACACAATGGGAACAAGGCCTAAGGATACATTATGAATGATTTTTTTTTTGCGGATTGCAGACGAAGATTGCTGATGATTGCAGACATCATATACGGTCCTGAAAAACTACTTAACATGTGAATGTAGCCTTAGACAATAGCAGCTCCTTGTGGAATGACCTCTTCACATGTCACAGACTACGCTCAGTAATGTTTCACGTTAATCTCAAATAGACAAACTCTGTCTAATGTCATCTATTTCCATGGAGCTTGACATAAAGCATGTCATTAAATGCTGTTAAAAAAAACCCAGCTCAGGCAAGTTGACTGCCCCCATAAGAATGTACATAAAAATGCAATAAAATGTCAGCCAGAAAACAGATAGATTGGAAAAGTCAAGTTTCAGTATCTGTCTCTAATCAATAAAAGAAAATCTAGGCAACAATTCCCTTTAAGGCCCTATCACATGACCTTAGGCAAAAGGAATGGCCTTGCTATAACCAGCTGTCAGCTGCACATCTATTACACGGGAAGGCTAACAGCAGATTATTTTTTGACTTGGGGGTGCAGAAAAAATAATAAACAAGTAAACTCTCCTGTCCCTGTGCCTCCGCTGCACCTGTTGACTGACACCAGATGTCATGTTCGGCTAGAAACCTCGTTCATCATTGCTGGCCCTATATCACATAGGTAAATATCTGCTTGATTTACAGATAACCGGCCTGTGAAATAGGACCTTTGTCCATAGTGAGTATTTGGGATACCCTACGGACAGGGAGCGCTAACACCCTCTGTACAGGGCTGTAGAATATGTTGGCACTACATGAGCAATATTAACTATCTTTATTATCCTATCTTTACTTTACTATCTTAAAGGGGTTATACAGTGAAAATCTTTTTCTTTCAAATCAACTGGTTTTAGAAAGTTATATAGATTTTTAATTTACTCATATTTAAAAATCTCCTGTCTTCCCATACTTGCCAGCTGCTATATGTCCTGCAGGAAATGTTGTTTTCTTTTTAGTCTGACACAGTGCTCTCTGCTGACATATCTGGCCGAGACAGGAACTGTCCAGAGCAGTTGCAAATCCCCATAGAAATCCTTTCCTGCTCTGGACGGTTCCTGTCTCGGACAGAGGTGGCAGCAGAAAGCACTGTGTGAGACTTAAAAAAACACCACTTCCTGCAGGACATACAGCAGCTGATAAGTATGGGAAAACTTCTAAAGTAAATTACAAATCTATATAACTTTCTGACACCAGTTGATTTGAAAGAAATAGATGTCAACTGGATAACCCCTTTGAACTCAAAAGGAACGAAGGTACGTGGCGCTATCTATTATGTGGTGCTTGTCTGCTGAGGATGATGCTCACTATCTGCCTTTCTAGGCTTCTCTTCTTCTCCTCAATCATTATCAGTGCTGAGCGTTGAGGCCTTTCAGTTCCTGTGACGTTTATCCCATCTTTACTGCCCATACTCATTATCTTCCAGAGATCACATCCAGGAGATCAGCGGGCTCTCAGGATCAGAACATACATTTTTCTGAGCTGTCAGCGGCAGGAACAATTACAGGAATCCATCAAGCAACAGAATAGGGATAAAGACAGAGATGACAGGGGTCAACTTATACCGCCACCTACGTGTAGTAATGACTGGAATGAGTCCTGATTGTTTCTTATAGATCCGATGTTAAGTAATATTACCCGGTGGCTAGCTTTACATTTTTTAAAAGTATTAGTAGTAGTGTATTTTATGTGAAGGTAAAAGAAATAAATATTTGATGGAGACAAATAGTTTTTTTATATGTATTTTAACATATTTACATGAAATCTTTCACTATCTTCCATTGATGTCAATAGGGAATTAATGTCACTGTTCACAAAATCCTCATTATAAAAACAAAAATGATAGATAGAAATGATAGATAATAATGATAGATCTTCCACAAATAAAATTCAAGGACCTTTCTGTCAAAAAGCTCTTATGTGAACATAGCTTTAAGGGGTTATCCAGGATTAGAAAAAGCATAGTTACTTTCTTGCAAAAACAGCATCACCTCTGTCCTCAGGTTGTGTGTGGTATTACAATTTACTTCAATGAAACTGAATTGCAAAACCCCACACCTATACCAAGGACAAGGGTGGTGCTGTTTTTGGAACAAATAAGTCATTTTTTTTTCTAAAGGCTCTATTACAGGAAACGATTATCGCCTGTATTCGTACGGACGAACACTAATTGTCTGGTGTAATAGATGACAACGATCAGCCGACATAAACCATAGCAGCCACATGCTGCCGTCGCTCATTTGCTCCTCTCCGTCACCCCATGTAACAGGGGCTTTAGCCTGGATAACACTAACTTTTTTTTCTACTGTCAATCTATTTCCACCTTCCTGCTGGCACGCTGTAGAGAGAATTGGATCACATAGAAGTAGCTATACACATATACTGTATCATAGCTGCAAGCACAGCGGGTCTGATATCGCTATTATATTAGGAAGATCTAAGAATGTTCACATGGTGAGAGAAATACAAAAATGTGTGATTTATAGCTCAAGAATTCCAGTCACTACATATAGCAGAGAAGCAATCTTTATTAGAGTACAATGGGCAAATGCACCAGAATTGTTAGGCAAATTTTGTCACAGTAGCGGAAAATTGTGCCAAATTCTGGCACATATCTAAAGGGAACCTGTCACCAAGACAATGCTATCAAATCTATGGCCATCATGTTATAAAAGCAGAAGGAATGAGAAGATTGATATACAGTGGTACCTTGGTTTAAGAGTAACTTGGATTAAGAGCATTTTGCAAGAAGAGCTCAAAGTTTTTCAAAATTGTAAGAGCGTTGGTTTAAGAGCTCCCTGTACTGGGTATGACGAGGGTTGGGGAAGGCGGGGTCTGCATAGCGGGGTCTAAAGCACTGTATACCGACGCAGGAATTCTCCTTCACCTTCCAATTAATGGCAGATCCACTTCAGGCTGGGGCTTGCATCAGGGGACAGGACTGTGGAGGTAATCTCTTCATAGCTGTTCTTAGTTAACCCCTAGACGACCCTGGACGTACAGTTACGTCATGGAAGTCTGTCACCAGACGACCCTGGACATAACTGTACGTCCTGGGTGGTTCTCCCACTATGAAGCTGAGTGCGCTTCATAGGAGGTGGGGGCCGGCTGCAGTGAGGTCTCTCACCTGCCTTCGTGCAGTCCGATCGTCGATCTGCTACACTGAGCCTGCACAGGCAGGCTCGATGAGCAGATCGCCGATCACACTGATCAATGCTATGCCTAAGGCATAGCATTGTACAGTGTGTGCAATGAAAGTACTGTAGGTAAAAGTCCCCCAAAGGGACTTCAAATGTGTAAAAAAAAAAAAAAATTCAAAACACTAACACACTACCCCAAAACCCCTCCCCCAATAAAAGCTGAAATCACCCCCCCATCCCATTATATAAATAAAATATATCAAAATAAATAAATAAACATATAATATGCCGTAGCGTGCGTAATTGTCCCATCTATTAAAATATAACAAGCGTCATTGCGAACGGTGAACGGCGTACACGAAAAGAGGGAAAAAAGTGTGCGGATTACCAATTTTATGTTACATTTTACATTTAAAAAAATTAATAAAAAGTGATCAAAATGTCCGATCTTCACAAATATGGTATTAATAAAAACTAGAGATCATGGCAGAAAAAATGACACCCCATACAGCCCCGTAGGTGAAAAAATAAAACCGTTATAAGCGTCACAATAGGCCCATTTTATTAATAATTAATTGCCAAAAAAAAGGATTTCATAAAAAAAATATATATAACATTAGAGAATCTGTGTAACCTGCATATGGTTGTGTTCGCACTGACCTATAGAATAATAGTATCATGTCGCTGTTACCATATAGTGCATTACGTAGACACAGGAACCCCCCAAACGTTACCATATTGCATTCTTTTTTACGATTTCACCTATTTATATCTTCATAAATCAAGGATTACAATATAGAGGCAGCGCTCAATCAGAAGAGTAGTGAAAAAAATTGGGATAACTCACCCGGTGTATGTGGATGACGGAGCCACCCACACCACCTAAGAGCCACGTTCACACATCGTAGAAGAGGTAAGTATGTGTTATTCCCCCATCCAAA
The DNA here is from genome assembly GCF_027789765.1 of Dendropsophus ebraccatus. Lineage (NCBI taxonomy): Eukaryota > Metazoa > Chordata > Amphibia > Anura > Hylidae > Dendropsophus > Dendropsophus ebraccatus. Next base: position 191,481,526 of record NC_091454.1, on the reverse strand, counting down.
TGGATATCCTCGGTGAAGAAGAGTTCGCCAGATGACGTTTGGATACACCCAAGGTGACCGATGTAGCAGCGTGCAATACAAGAGAAAAAAGGATCCGGCGCTCAAGGGGTAAACCAGACAATTATAATGTAACAGCTAGAACATGGAAAATTTGACTTACTCCGACTTGGGGGTCGAGGTCTCATTGAGATTTCTCAGCCCCCTCCAGGTTCACAAAGAGTATTGACTGACGCCCGTCAGTAAGTAGATATCACCATCTATCACCATCATATCTGGTGATATCTACTTACTGACAGGCGTCAGTCAATACTCTTTGTGAACCTGAAGGGGGCTGAGAAATCTCAATGAGACCTCGACCCCCAAGTCGGAGTAAGTCAAATTTTCCATGTTCTAGCTGTTACATTATAATTGTCTGGTTTACCCCTTGAGCGCCGGATCCTTTTTTCTCTTGTATTGCACATATCTTCATAAATAATATATTTGGGATTCTGTCATACATGTTATGGTAAAATGAAAGACGCCATTACAAAGTACAACTATTCCTGTAAAAAACAAGCACTTACATGGCTTGTAGATAGAAAACTGAGAGTGCTAGAGCTCTAAGAAGGGGAGGAGGGAAAAACGGAAACACTAAGATCAAAATTTAGGCGGTCCACTGGGTCATTTTGGGCCTGGTCCTCAAAGGGTTAAAGGAAACCAATGAGTACGATTTCGCTGATATGGTTCCCAGCAGCAGAGTATAGATCTACTGTGTAGCTTGCGGAGCATACCAGCCACAGCTGCAGAAGTAGCTTTACAAAAGGAGAAAAAAAGATGGGAGAGGGGCAGCAACTAGCCATAGTTCTCTGCCTCTCTACCTATCAATCATCCACACCCTTCACACTTACAGGCAGAGAGCTGTGAAGTTGTGCAGCTCCCCGCCCACATGACTAGTTGGCGCCTCTCTCCTGGCCTCGCACGGCGTAATAAAATATTTTTTTCCCCTTTGTAACGCTATTGTTGCAGCCAAAGCACAATCGTGCTGGTTGGATCCCTTTAAAGCCCCTTTGGCAGCGATTCCAGTCATCTTGGGTATGACGCCACAAGGTTTACACATTTGAATTTTGGGGGACAGCCTTTTTCAGTCTTTGCTTCATCAGACCAGAGAATGTTATTCTCATAGTTTTAGGCTACAAACCCACTTGCCGAATCCGCAGTGAGTTCCTTGCTGCGTTTTTGCAGCGAGACTCACTGTGGATCCCGGCCCTATACCTTCAATGACAGACAAACACGCAGCAGGGATGTACATCCCTGCTGCGAGTTTGTCTGTAACCCGCCCACTTAACCCCCCGGCCGCCGTAGCTGATACTTTACCTGATCAGGTGAAGTATATGCTCCAGCCAGCCGCCCGCCCGCAGCCCCGTGTGCACTTTGTTATGTGCACTTTGTAGGTAGCTTTTATGTGTCTCTTAATGGGGATCACATTCTACCTCACTAATTTACTATTAAGCCCAGATTGGTAGAGGCTGTAGTAATGGTGACCTTCTGGAAGTTTCTCTAATTTGCCTTCAGGATCTTTGGAGCTAAGCCAGAGTGACCATTGGGTTCCTGGCCATTGCTCTTTACAAGGCCCTTCTCCCCCAATTATTTAGTTTGGTGGAGCAGCCAGTAGAGATAAGTAAACTTTCGGACAAAAGTTTGGACCAGTAGGTTCAACGAACTTTAATATAAAGTCTGTGTTCTTCTGAAATGAACCAAACTAAAACAGCTAAACAATTGCAGACGTTTTAGAACAGTTCAAAAAATTTTCTCATTTATACTTACTGTACCTCTCTACACTCCCCGGTGTCCTTCTTCTCTGGTGTCCTTCAAAACCCCCAAAATCCTTTTCTTGTCTCGAGAGTGACTGCCTGTTCAGCCAGTCACTGGCCACGGCGCTGTCCTGTCTCAGTTAGTGATTGGCTCAATGAGTTGGAGAAGGCTGAAGACATTGGAGACCCAGAGGAGCCACCGGAAGAGTGCGGACAGGTGAGAAGACTTTTTTTTAATTGTGCAGCCACCATCTGTTTGCAAAGTTTGTTATGAATCTCACTCAGTTCGGGAAGTTCGGTTTGCTCATCTCTAGATGCCAGCTCTAGGAAAAGTCCTGGTAACAGCACATGACTACTGGGGAAGAAATGGTTGCGTGGTTTCAGCCACATGCATTTCTCCACATGTAGAAACATTGTTTGCTTGTCTGTCGCGTTTTTCGTGGTTTTTAACAGCTTTTAACATAAACAAATTTCCACATTGAATTAATGATTAGAGCCGTCTGCATATTGTCTGACAAAATTCTCACCACAGGATTGGTAGATCGGTAATAGCTCCAGGCCCCACATTTACCACCGCCATTCCAGACCTGACCAATACCGCCATACTGTGACTGGATAACACTGCCATACCAGACCTGACCAATGCCACCATACTGTGACTGAATAACACCGCCATACCAGACGTGACCAATACCGCCATACTGTGACTGGATAACACCGCCACACCAGACCTGACCAATACCACCATACTGTGACTGAATAACACCGCCATACCAGACCTGACCAATACCGCTATACTGTGACTGGATAACACCGCCACACCAGACCTGAACAATACCACCATACTGGGACTGGATAACACCGCCACACCAGACCTGACCAATACTGCCATAATGTGACTGGATAACACCGCCACACCAGACCTGACTCATACTGCCATACTGTAACTGGATAACACCGCCATACCAGACCTGACCAGTTCCACCATACTGTAACTGGATAACACAGCCATACCAGATGTGACCAATACCGCCATACTGTGACTGGATAACACCGCCACACCAGACCTGATCAATACCACCATACTGCGACTGGGCAACACCGCCATACTAGACCTGACCAATGCCACCATAGTGTGACTGGGTAACACCGCCTTACTAGACCTGACTAATCCCACCATACTGTGACTGGATAACACCGCCATACCAGACCTGACCAATGCCACTGTACTGTGACTCGATAACACCGCCACACAGACCTGACCAATACCACCATACTGTGACTGGATAACACCGCCACACCAGACCTGACCAATACCACCATAGCCCCCCCCATCCACTCCAAAAGACACCAAAAGACATTTACTGGCAAGTCTGAACGGGAGGTGGCAGACTAAGAAAATCAAAAATAAAGAAAAAAATTTTTCCTTCTCCCTGCTACCTGGTGCTGCCTCCTGCAAGGTGCTGCCCTATGCACCGGACCTTGGGTGCCTAGTGGTTAATATGGCCCTGACCACCGGTAAAGCCCCTATTACACAGGGCAATCAGCAGGAGCAAGTGAGCGCTGACCTTTTCATTGCCTTATATAATGCTGCGTTTACACGGAACGATTATCGTGCAAATTTGCACAATAACGATCGAATTTGAACGATAATCGTACGTGTAAATGCAGCGAACGATCAAGCGCCGAGCGAGAAATCGTTCATTTTAATCTTTAAACATGTTCTCAAATCGTCGTTGGTCGTTCGCCAAAAATTTGCAGATCGTTTCGTGTAAACAGTCGTTCACCGATTTAACCTATGTGTGAGATAGGCTTAAGTGATCGCAAAATGATTTTTCCGTACGATATATCGTTCCGTCTAAACGCTGATCGTTATAAAAAAAAATTGTTACTTCGAAATCGTTAAATAGTACGATCAGGCGAATTATCGCTGCATGTAAACCCAGCATTACATGACGCAATTATCGAGCGTAATGGCCGATAATCGGACAAATGCGGCCGATAATCACTTTGTGTAATATGGCCTTAAGAGATTGCCTAAAGCAACATTATATGGACTTTTGGAAGTGAAAATAGCATAACATTTTTTTTCTCATCTATGATATATTTATAAAATCAGATTAGATAAATATGAACTGGCAAAAATTTAGCAGCATTAGCAGAAGCACAGGCTGTAAACCAGCTATTACCACCAGTATAATTCAGCATATTCCTAATAATCAGAATAATCACTGAACTTGATAGTATGAATAGTACATAATGTCCTAGTGATTAAGCTGAAGAACTTTCTTTGCTTTGTGCCATATTGATATTTCTTGCCTTCTGTATATGTACGGCGAGAGTCAATGACCTGTAGAAGGCCGTAATTAGCTCCTCATTGACGTCTGTGATAGTCGAATGATATACCGTCCTTGCTGAGAATCTAGTGTTACAATGTTGCACAGTGACGGTCCTGTGTGTAACCTTAGATGATAAACCACAGTCTTGTGTTTTAAATGCAAATTCATTTACATGAATCCTACACAGTTACTGTTTGACTGGGAATACATTTTAGTGCTTTACCGCCTGTGAGTAATTTATTATAATCACATATTTTTAGCTTATTTTTGTCAGGTGCTAAAATGAATAGACAGAACTTTTTGTTTTATGTCTAATGGGTGTTTATTGATTTAAAGCAGCCAAACATGTTCCAAAAATAGAAGGGAAGCAAATTGTCAGATGACAGCGACATACAGGGCCAGATTACGGCAATAAGCAAATGGGCCCTGGGGAATGCACCACTTGGGGGCATCTTTGGGATCTCCACCACCCTCTTTGATGTCCATTTGGTGGTCCTATGCAGCAGAAGAGAGGTGGAGAGGTGGCCACTAAAGATGAGTGAACTTCGAGCATGCTCAGGTCCCTTCAAACTCAAACTCACTGCATTTGATTACCGGTGGCTGAAGAAGTTGGATGCTGCCCTAAAGCTGCCTGGAAAACATGGATACAGCCCTAGGCCATAGGCTATATCCATGTTTTCAAGAACTCCCTAGTGCTGCATCCAACTTCTTCAGCCACCGGTAATCAAATGCCAAGAATTCTGGTTTGGATGGACTGCCAATGCTTGAGGTTTGCTAATCTCTAGTGGCCGCGGATACACATGGCTTCCTCTCTTAGGCCAGGTTCATACTATGTATGACACGGCAGGTGTCAGTGAAGTTCATCCCGGCCGGTACTGCAGTACCGGCTGGATGAACTTCTTTTCTTTTGGTATGTGGGCACATTCGGGTGTGCCCACATTACAGTTAACCATAACAGACAATGTAAAGTGTGGCCAGAGCTGCACTTTACATTGTCTGCTCTGTCAGTCTTGTGCGGCCGAAATTCAATGAATATTGAATTTGGCCGGGATTCCAGGATGCTATTGCAATTAAAGCAAGTGGCAATTTCATTAATTAACAGCCAAATTAACAGCCATGGTTGCAAACCTGCAACTACACCTGGAACTACGGCCGTTGTTTAATGAAATTATACGTACTGTGAACTTAGCCTCAAAGGGATTTTCTATTAGTCCTATAGATTCCCGATACATATTCCTCCACTTCTTTCCATACTTGGGCTAGGTATGATAGGAAATGCATACTGGTATAATATAGGTTAGGGTTATCTGAAAGCTAACATTGCATGATTTAATTCTTTTCTGTATTGGTGTTAGGGTAGGAGCACAGGTTTATTTGTTTTCATGTTTTCAAGTTTTTGGCTTTTTTTATACAATACCTTTATTTCACACAATGCTTGTAACATATACTTGTGAATGTATGTAATGTACACTCCATATATTTGTTAAATCTGTTTTACTCCAGGAACTACAATGACAGCGGGCTAAGATACCCATTGGCAATGTGTTGTTGTAGCTGGCAACAAAACTGAAAGTTTTTAAGGCTGAAAGTCACAAGGGCAAGAGTAGGTCTTGGAAGAGCCTGGTGCTGGGGCAAGGATACCCCTTTAATTTAAAGAACTCCAGGCAAATGTTAAAAATACAGAGGATTGAGGGAACATAATAATAAAGTAATACTTACCTGTCCTGGTGCCCCTGCACTGCAGCACCACCACTTACAGTCACCTGCTGGTCTCCTGTATCTCCCAATCCCATAAAAGCCCCACTCAGAAATGCCCACTCATGAGGAAACAGGAACCCAGGAGATTTAGGATACCGGAGGGTGTCAGTGACCTAGCTGCAGACCTGATGACTGCAGCAGCAGGGGAACCAGGGTGGGTAAGTATCGCTTCAATATTATGTTCCCACCACTCCTTGCCCTCCTTGGGTTTTTACCTTTGCCAAGAGTACCCCTTTAAAGGTGTACTCCAGCGGGGGGGGGGGGGGGGCACTTTTTTGCTGGGATTGGGGAGGAGGTGGCCGAGGGAAAAGACGTCCACTCACCTCCCCGGTTCCAGCGGCGGGTCCCACATTGCGGCTCCCAGACGCTTCCGGGTGTCTGATGTGGGCCCGAGACAATACGTGAAAGGGATCCCGCCTCCTTCACTGAGTGGCTGAGCGGATCTGAGACGTCACGTCTCGGGCCTGCGTCAGACACCCGGAAGCGGCCGGGAACCGGGCACCGGAGCGCCGCGATGTGGGACCCGCCGCTGGAATCGGTGAGGTGAGTGGACGTCTTTTCCTTCGGCCACCTCCTCCCCGGTCCCAGCAAAAATGTGCCCCCCCGCTGGAGTACCCCTTTAAAAAACAGAAGGGCAATATAATACCAGATGCTACATTCAAATAAATTATTAAAATATAGTTTATTAAAACTAGTACATATACACATACATACATATACACATACATACATATACAAACATACATATACACATACATATACAAACATACATAAAGCACAGAAAACAAAGGGTATAAGTCACAATATGACTAAACTTAACGTCCTATAGAAGAAAGCCTCTAATATACTATTAGATATTGAAGAAACCCCTTGATGTATATGTACACATAAATGGAGAGGTTTGCATAGTACTGAGGTAGAGAGTATAAGTAGGTAGGTACCTAGAATAAATAAAATCTAGACTTCCTGCATAATGCTCATCTTTTGACGTATTAAAAGAAACAATAAAAACAGCAAAGTAAACACTGTAAAAACAATAAAAAAAAAGTTTTCTCAGCTTCTCAATATATTATATTGTAAAATAAAAGGAGACATTAAAAAACACAAAAACTCATGTGGTTATGCTAAAGGAAGAATAAAAATAGACAGAGACATTACAGAATTACACTCTAATTACTGAAGCAATAGGAATAACAGCCCCATTAGGCCCATTCCTCATACACTGTAAACCTTTGTAAGCAGGGCCCAGATTGTAAAGTCTGATTATTTATGCACCTCCCGAATTATATAGTATACATTGGATATTATTGTATAAAAAAGTAATAGCTATATCCTTAACCAAGGCAGTTTATTTTTTTTTCTTTGCAATTCTGTTCAGAAAGGTGGTAAATAGAAAAAAACCCAAAGTATATTTACCTTCCTTCCTCTGCCAGTATCACAGCGAGGAAAGTAGGTAAGGTATTTTTATATTTGCCAGAATTTTATATATAAAAAAAAAATCTCAAGTCTTCCAGTACCGTATGTCTTGCAGCTGTACGTCCAGCAGGAAGTGGTATATTCTTTCCAGTGTGACACAGTGCTCTCTGCTGCCACCTCTGTCTGTGACAGGAACTGTCCAGAGCTTAAGTAAATCCCCATAGAAAACCTCTCCTCTCCAGTTTGAAAAGAATACACCACTTCCTGCAGGACATACAGCAGCTGATAAGTGCTGAAAGACTAGTTTTTTTTTCTTCTGGAGTACCCCTTCAAAGACCTTTGTGTCATCCCTCTGAAAATGGTCTAATTTTTCTAACTCATGACATGAAGGGCAAATGGACCCTGGAATATGTCTGTTGCAGACTTTTTGTGTTTGAACAATTTACTTCTATTTCGTCTGATTATTTCGGTCTGTCAGCCGCATCACATTTGGATTTTCTTTTATAGTGCAAATCTGAGTAATGCTAAGTGGCGGATAACAGCACCTGGCGGATCCTGCTGACTGCTCATCTTGTTCTATAGCAATTTTTCTGATTGTGCTCCCTTGTGAGTGACTGTGCATTGTGTACAGCGGGTGCCCAAATCCCCGAAAATATACATTGCACACGTGTGACTTTACTTCTATACTGATTCAAGTTCAAAGCTCTCACATCTAAGCTATAATGACCACCATGAAAGTCATGGGGCTGATAAGGCCAGTCAATCATATCATCCATACTTCTATCATCCTCATTGCATTAATGGATGGAAAACAGGAAATCAATGGGAATATGGATGGAAAATGTCACACGTCATTCCTGTCATCGATTGTCACAATGATTGCATCTGTCCTCACATTTGAGAAAACTGATGAATTTTTATTAGAATAGAATCTCATTGCTAGAGGACTCACTGTTTCCCATTTCCAAAAATGTTTTGCTCGAATAAGAAGGAAATAGATGGGGATGTGGGTGACGCTACTGACCTTTTGAGAACCACAGAACAAAGGATTCAACATTTTGGGACCAGAAATGCTCTGATGTAGGTTACATTTTTATATATATTGTATGGGTGCATAGGCACAGGCAGCATATAACACAGTATGGTCCTCTTTTTCCTTAAAGGGATTATCCAGACTTAGAAAAACATGGCCGTTTTCTTCCAGAAGCAGCACCACTCTTGTCCTCAGTTTGGGTGTGGGTTTTGCAGCTCAGTTCCATTGAAGTGAATGGAGCTGAATTGTAATACCACACACAACCTGAGGACAGGGGTGGTGTCGATACTGCAAGAAAGTAGGTGTGCTTTTTCACTCCTGCTTTTCTCACAGTCAGTGTGTGCTGTGAAATTTATTGGCTCAGCCCCTTATATGCAATCTGTTTGGGTAGTCATACACATTCAATGACCGACGGCTGATCAATCTTCTGACCGTCGGCTATCCATCCAGCGCTTCCCTTCATCATGTGTTAGTCTTTGGTCGGGAGAGCCACATATACTCTATACTGAAGGCTGAACCTGCTGCGAGCGGCAAATATGGTCAACAAAAGTATAAGGTATATGGAGAAATCAATAGTACAGGCGATTTTAAGAAACTTTGTAATTGGGTTTATTAACCGAAAAAATGCATTTTTATCATGAAAAAGCAGTTTGAAGCTCTCCCCCCTATCTTCATTGTTCTCTATGGAGAGGGGAGGGGTAGAGGGAGATGAGGCACCAAAACAGGACAACAAAGAGTTAATTTACAGCTACATCACATGGCTATCTCCTCTGAAGTCAGCACTGACCTCTCTGACCTCTGAATACTGACTTTCACACAGCTCCCACTGTGTAGTCCTTTGTTCTCTGCTCTCTGCTGGCGACTAATCGCGCTCCTTTCTCCTCCCCCCTCCCCTCCCCATAGGTAACACAGGGCTCGACTGATGTAAACTAGTCGAGATTTCCTGATAATGGTCAGTGAATGAGAGAGAGGAGGGGGGGACCAGGGGAAAGTATTTTTGAATGCAGATAATGGCATATTTGCCTAATAAACCCAATTACAAAGTTTTTTAAAAATCGCCTGGACTATTGATTTCTGCAAAAAAAAAAAAAAAATGACAGCTGCTTCGAGGGTGACAGTGAGCTCCCTTACCTACTGAGCTCTTGTGCAGCTACTCTGATTACACGCATCGTACTTCTGGTGTAAGGAAAACTTAAAGGGGTTATCCAGCACTACAAAAACATGGCCACTTTTCCCTCTAGTGTTGTCTCCAGTTCAGGTGTGATTTGCAATTAAGCTCCATTTACTTCAATGGAACTGAGTTTCAAAACCCCACCCAAACTGGAGACAACAGTAGGGGGAAAGTGGCCATGTTTTTGTAGCGCTGGATAACCCCTTTAAAGCAAATGTGAATTTTTTATGCCTGCTTGTCAGCAAAGCCCCAGAGCATGCATGAATGGGAAGAGATGTATCAGGAGTTATGAACAATATTTTACGTAATATTATAATATACGTAAATTAGGAAGGTTTTTTTTTTCTTTCTTTGGCTGGAGAGAGGGGTTGAGGAGGGGGCTTAAGAGGTGGATGGGGAGGCTTGGGTAGGGTGCAGGACATTACTCGTAGTATAAATTTTGATAAATTTGTTTTGTAGATAAAAAAAAAATTAAAGCGAGTGCACCATTGGGTACAGCAATTTTTTTTTTTCTTACATTACCCTGTTGAAGCTGGCATGGTGTTCCTGATGGCGCGGTCCAATTTTTAAAATGTTGGCCAGGTTCTGTGCTTGGTGCCTGCTGTATACATTGGAGTCGGGCCTGGCACCCCCAGTGTTACGATATCCCCTCCTCTTGGTGACGCTCCTCCATTAGAATGAAGCCTGATTTGTCACCAAGGGAAGGGGATATTGTCACACTGGGGGGCACCAGGCCCACCTCCAGTGCATACAGTCAGGCTGGTGCACAATTAGAAAAAGGAACAGAGCGTTGAAAAATAGACCATGCCACCAGGATCACCGTCTTGGCGTCGACAGGGCAATGTAAAAAAAAAAACTTGCTGTATCTGATGGTACATTCACTTCAAAGGGAATGTGTCACCTAGATTTTCTGATATATGCCCTTTTACTCAAATTTCTATTTTCTGACTGTAATTGTTTTTTTAATTTCCTTAGCTATTTTTAACAGCATTTTGCTTTACAGCAACCCTCATGGACACAGACACAATAGACAGGGACCTGTCACCTTAACATAATGTGAAATATTACGTGAATAAGCCATATTGCATGTCTTTAACTAAATTACATCACTTCCTAATGTAATTTTATAAAAAAAAACAAAGATGTACAATTTTTGCGGTATATACTTTTACAGGATTTGTGTCAGCAGTAAGAGCCGACATACAGCTGTAATAATAGAGAGCCTCCCCTAGTTGCCATTGCACTAGCTGGTGGTCTCTGGTGTTTTAGGGGCGACTTGTCACGGTGGCCAGGAGTGGTAGTATCCATCCCAGGACACATGGGCATCGGACCTTGGTAGAACTGGTGTGAGGGGCAAGTGAGAGCGCAGGTGCAGAGCAAGTGATGATTGAGTCCCAACATAAACAGTGCTTTAACCCTTAGAAGACCGGGCCAATTTCAATTTTTGCGGTTATGTTTTTTCCTCCTTGTGCTTAAAAGGCCATAGCAGTTGCATGAGCCCTTATTTTTTGCGTCACTAATTGTACTTTGCAGTGACAGGCTGAATTTTTTCATAAAGTACACTGCAAAAACAGAAAAAAATTCAATGTTTGATGAAATTGAAAAAAACCCACACATTTTTTTGATTTGGAGGAATTTTGTTTTTACGCCGTTCGCCCTGGGGTAAAACTGACTTGTTATATACTGTATGTTCCTCAAGTTGTTACGATTACAATGCTATGTAACATATATATATATACATATATATATATATATATATATATATATATATATATATATATTATTTTTATTGTATTTGATGGCTTTTAAAAAATTCTAACCATTGTTAACAAATATATGTTCTTTAAAATCTCTCCATTCCCAGGCTTATAGCGCTTTTATCCTTTGGTCTATGGGGCTGTGTGAGGTGTCATTTTTTTGTGCCATCATGTGTTCTTTCTATCGGTACCTTTACTGCGTATATGCGACTTGTTGATCGCTTTTTATTACAATTTTTCTGGATTTGATGCGACTAAAAATACGCAATTTTGCACTTTGGGATTTTTTTGCGCTTATGCCATTTACCGTGCGAGATCAGGAATGTGATAAATATTTTGGGTGATTGTGCACGCGGCGATAACAAACATGTTTAATTATTTATTTTTATTTATAACATGGGAAAAGGGGGGTGATTCAAACTTTTATTAGGGGAGGGGGATTTTTATTATTAATAACACTTTTTTTTTTTTTTTTTACACTTATACTAGAAGCCCCCCTGGGGTTGGGGTTATTCCCCCTGGGGTTGGGGTTATTCCCCCTGGGGTTAGGGTTATTCCCCCTGGGGGACTTCTAGTATGAGTACACTGATCTCTCATTGAGATCTATGCAGTATGCAATCGAGTGCCGAGCCGGGATCAGTACCATTACGGCGCAGACCCTGTCCGGTGCCGAACACAGGGATCGCTCCTCCACAACAACGATCCCTGGTGGTGATCCCCCCACTAGACACCAGGGAATAGGCTGCAAGAAGTATTCAGATGCAGCTGTCAACTTTGACAGCTGCATCTGAATACTTAAATAGCTGCGGTCCCAGGCTACAAGCGGCACCCGGGACTGTGGCTGCAAGTCCCAGGGTCGTCTAGGGGTTAAAGGCGTAATTCAGCAAAAAAAAAAAAATAATAATAATTCTTTCAAATCAACTGGTCCCAGAAAGTGCCAGAGACCTTGAGTGTCCTACAGGAAGTGGTGTATTCTCTCCAGTCTGACACAGTGCTCTCTGCTGCCACCTCTGTCCCTGTCAGGAACTGTCCGGAGCAGTAGCAAATCCCCATAAAAAATCTCTACTGCTCTTAAGACTGGAAAGAATACACCACTTTCTACAGGACATGCAGAAGCTGATAAGTACTAGAAGACTTGAGATTTTTTTTTTATAAAAGTAAATCACAAATCTCTCACTAGTGCTGTGTGCACTCTGGCAGAACTAAACTGTCAAGGTTACAGTATCTGCATCATGGTATGTAAAGTGTTAAAGAGAACCTGTCACCCCCTGTGTCTGGGCAGAGCCCGGCCGATCCCCCGGTGCAAACCCATATACATACTGCTTCTACGAGGTCCCGATCCTGGAGCCCCTCCCGCCGCAGGAATATCCCCGTCCGAAGCCGCGCGCGCACTTATCAGAGATGAGTTTGTCGCCATAGAGAATGACGGCTCCAGTCATTCTCTATGGGCATCGGACTTATCTCGGATGAGCACGCGCGGCTTCGTATGGGGATATCTCTGCGGCGGGACAGGCTCCAGGATCGGTACCTCGTAGAAGCAGTATGTATATGGGTCTGCACCGGGGGGTCGGCCGGGCTCTGCCCAGACACAGGGGGTGACAGGTTCTCTTTAAGTGTCAAGTTATAGTTTGCTCCATTTGTATCAAAAACCCAATGCTTTTTTTTTGTACAGGATTTCTGAAAATGTAAAAGGGGCAGTCTTCAGTCATTGTCACCCTTACTAATGTATTAACTTACAGGTTTCCAGCTTTCTTACCCTTATCTGTGCTCAGACTATGCCTTAAGTACGGATCAATGAGCTTTAGTTGCAATTTTTTAAAGGGGTTGTCCAGCGAAAATCTTTTTCTTTCATATCAACTGATATCAGAAAGTTATATAGATTTGTAATCCTATTACTCCTATTAAAAAATCTCAAGTCTTCCCATACTTATTAGCTGCTGTATGTCATGCAGGAAATGTTGTTTTATTTTCAGTCTGACACGGTGCTCTCTGCTGACATCTCTGGCCGAGACAGGAACTCTGTTTCGGTTTTCTATGAATCCCCATAGAAAACCTCTCCTGCTCTGGACAGTTCCTGTCTTGGCCAGAGATGGCAGCAGAGAGCACTGTGTCAGACTGAAAAGAAAACATTTCCTGCATGACATACAGTAGCTGATAAGTATAGGAAGACTTAAGATTTATTAATAGAAATAAATTACAAATCTATATAACTTTCTGACACCAGTTGATTTGAAAGAAAAAGATTTTCGCTGGACAATCCCTTTAAGGTGCTTGATAATCTCTAAATCAAAGGTTTGGGAAACACTAGGTGGCACCATAGAGCTAAGTATCCTTAGGATAGACAATCAATATGCGCTCTGAGAGCATCTAACCCTTCGTAACCCTGATATTCAGCCTATTGCAGTGACCATGTGGTATCATAGCCACCCCATTCACTTTAGGGGCACTGACCAGTAACTAAACAGCTGATCGGAGGGGGTGCTGAGTGTCTTAAATGAAGACTACAGAGACTAAGGGCCCTATTACACGAAGCGACTATTGGTCGTACGTTGCCAATTACCAGCCTTTGATAGAACATGTAAAAGGCCACTATCAGCCTACAAGCACGATGTCAGCTGATTGTTGTCTCTCAACATGTTGAAGCAGCATGATCATGTCAGAAATGACCTCCTACTTGTCGCTCCATGTAATAGGAGCGGTGGCAGCAGACTTCAATGGGCTGATCTAAGGATCGCCCAGGTGGCCGTCTTGCTGCTTCCCCCTCGCTATCTGTGTGTGTAATAGCACAGGCGGCGAGCGAGGAGTGCTGAACTGACAGGTCGGCACTTGTTCCCCCCCCCCCCCCCCGGAATATTGTACCATATAATAAGGCCCTAAAAAAGTTGAGAGCAATTTGAAAATTTTACCCAAAAATCAAAACCATAATGAATGATAATAAAACTATAAGTAATACAAGTAAATCTTTGAGAATACTGATCTACACACATTGGCAGCTTTTGTGAACATGTAAATGATGATAAATACAAATACAATAACCTATATAGGCATCTCTAACTAACATCTTCTGAATTTTTATGGACTGTCCAGGAATTTATGTTGACAACTCTCGTCAGGAGATATTAATACTATACGTGTCTATGTATCGCCACCCAGTGGTAGCGATGGGGATTGCCTGTTTAGAGTTTTGCAAGCATGTCACAATATTGTATTGATTTGCTATCATGAAAACTTCATGTTACATCATCATAGTCATGCCTTCTGCACCCTTTCTAGATTACATACATAGCTGTATTGCATTTAAGGAGATGTGACTGTTCTGACATGTAGTGCACTGCAGTCATATAACTTGTACTAGTGGTAACAGGAAGCGAGGAGAGCTCGGTAAGGTGGGGGTTCCCTTACCATTGTGATATGCTGAGTTCAATTTGTTGCTATTATTGGAAAGTCTAGAAGTACAGTAATGCCCGCCTTCCACACTAGGTGGCACCCTTGTCACTGAAAGAGGGAACCAAGCAAGAGGTCAGAGGAGGCAGGTGGAGTACTCATCTCCCAGGAGCACTATAGGGGAGCACATAGTGAGGTTTTAGATAAATGTTATATACAACTAATTGGACATTGTGACCATGTTGTGTTTCTGGAGGTCCATGAAGCACCTTCCTTTAGTGTTCCTGGGGTAAATGTATTTCCTATAGATTTCCTCTGCAGGAGCCCTTTGGTTACATACTGGATGTAGCGGCAATTATAGTAGAAATGTTATGTCCTTCTTACTTTACATAATATCTATGATAAGTTTCATTATCACCCCCAACCTGAACATTCTTTATTACCTTTAAATGTTACTTATAAGTTCTTCTTGGTTTTCAGTCAATGAAACTTTATAGAACAGTTCATTTAGTGACAATGGCAGCTTCTAACCCTTCTGTCACCGTTATTTATTCACTCTCTTCTGCAGTAACCAATGTTAAAAAGGAAAAAAAAAGACTCTTATTGCTTTCTTATTGACAGTAGATATCGGTACCCGCCAAAGTGGGGAGGTGAGGTAGAATTAAAGTACATCAAGGGGAAACTGTCAGTAGGTAGAAGCTTCTAACCTGCTGATATGTCTGTATAGTATATGGAGCGCTGTATGAAGGTAAGTTCCCTACCTTCATCCTCAGCACTGTTTTTGGGAACTCAGTGCACCAATCTGCAGCGGCGGGCCCACCCCATCTAATAAATAC
Organism: Dendropsophus ebraccatus; assembly: GCF_027789765.1. Lineage (NCBI taxonomy): Eukaryota > Metazoa > Chordata > Amphibia > Anura > Hylidae > Dendropsophus > Dendropsophus ebraccatus. The sequence continues at coordinate 191,466,042 of NC_091454.1, read as the reverse complement.
ACATCCAGTGCTCTGCAGTGATGTTACTGAGTGACGTTACTGTAGATGGCCACCCCAATATTCATTAGGAAGGACAGTGCATCAGGGTGGAGGGTGGTAAAAACTTCTACCACCCTAAAGTGCCAAAGTGCATCCAAACACAAGAATATATATATCAAAATTGCATGCTAATAAATACATATAATGCAAAGTGTATAGCAATCAATTGCACACATCAAGTAAAGTGCATACAGACCGAAAGGGGAATTACACATGAGCCAGTCCCTAGTCACCCTTGAATCATATGGGAAAGAGAGACCCGGTATGAAACCCAAGGCGTGTTGTCAGACAAGGTGACTTCGTCAGGGGAAATTCCCCTCTTGGTCTGTATGCATTTCATTTAATGTGTGCAATTGATTGCTATACACTTTGTATTACCGTATATGTATTTATCAGCACGCAATTTTGATATACATATATTCTTGCTTTTCTTTATTTACTTGAGGGTGATAACGTTGGTGTTACATTTTATATGAACCATGCAAGGTCATATCAATGTATGAATTTCCTGGTGGGTTGGTGGATTATTATGTCCAATGAAAACAATAAGGAAGATTTATCAAACTGGTGTAAAGTAGAATTGTCTTAGTTGCCCCTAGCAACCAATCAGATTCCACCTTTCATTTTCCAAAGAATCTGTGAGAAATGAAAAGTGGAATCTGATTGGTTGCTAGGGGCAACTGGGCCAGTTTCACTTTACACCATGTTTGATAAATCTCCCCCAATGTCAATGTAACTGATGTGATATAAGATGATCCAAACCATATATTATAATCCAAAGCTGTGAGCCAATCGGCAGGAGCAGCTCCACTTCTGGAGAACCCACGTCATCCATATTAAAGTGATGCCTATTCATCTAAATGGTCGCCATGTTAGACCACATTTCCTCTATAGTAATTTCTATAGGGAAATATCTTACTGGATGGAGCTTCCTATACCAAATATAACCTGATGCCAGGTATACCGCCAGTGGGACTGGGGGGCTGCTGTTTGATATGTCTTTTCTTTATGGGGTGAACCCTATAACTGAACCACTAGCTTACTGATGGTCAGATTATAGGTTTTTTTTATTATCATTATAGTGTAGTATACCAGAGCATGGTTCCTGTGGCTGGGCTGAGGATGGCACCTGTAAACAAGTGTTTTATTGTCTAAACTGTTATTTGTATTTCTCTGTACCAGTAATTGGCAGGCAGAGATGGGTTACATGCTTTACACTGCACACTACACAACAGCGACATCTACTGACCTTAGTGGGAACTGCTCTAGGTAGTGTGGTAAGCTTAGGAAGTTGCTAGAAGGGGGTGTGGTTATGCAGATAGGCCCCCTATATAAGGCTAGCTGTTGCAGTGTTTAGCTGAGACAGGAGACAAGCTGAGACAGGAGACAAGTGACCAGCTGTAGAGGGAATAACATCACCTCAGGAGATCACCACAGAGAGAGAAGCTGCTGAGGGGAACAAGGAGAAAGATCTTACACAGAGCAGCAAGAGAACAAACAGCTGGAGGTGAGAGAAAGAGAGACCTTGAGAGACAGTTTGTCAGGTGCACCCTCAGGAAAGGGGCAGCACATATACAGTCAGTGGGAATCCTAAAGACAGACACCCAGTGGAGAGACTTGGCTGTAGGAGGGAGCCGAGTTAACTTAGCCTCGGCACCCATCTTCCTGACATTCGGGGGGTAGGATTGACTAGGACCCCTGGATCCTCTGGGACCCGAAAGTTGTGGCCTAAGGCCCGGCCCAGTAACTGTGCAGGAAGCTCCCTGGCAGACAGGGAGGGGAGAAGCAGACTCAAGCACCATTGGGAGAAGTCCACAGGATCACAGTGCTCACCAGCGTCCCACACGTACTGGCAGACCAGGACCTAAGGCAGGTCGTCTCTCTACACACCACCAGGCTCTCACAAGCACAGTAGCTCAGTCAAAGCCGCCAGTAGTCACTGCTGTGTACCAAAGGACTGTATAACACCTGCAAGTCTTACAGTAAAGGAGTTGTTGTTACACTGCCTCCCTCCTTGTCTCCCTGTTGTCTGGTCCACCTGCACCACACCACCATCAAGGGCCATATCACCGGACAGCAGTATTTTGGGGTTGGCCCCGGGGGAACTACAAGTCCACACCACCGACCACTTTACACACGGGTGCAGCCCCCCTACAGAAACCGCTGCAGCAGCCACAGAAGAGAGAGAGATACCCGGGAAGCGCCAGAGAGTCCCCCTGTACCTGCAGAAGCCCTCGTGCCCACCTGTGACCGTGACAAAGTTCCAGCCATCCTGCAGGTATAGCACACTCTCCCCCTGCAGCCCTCAGTGCATCCCCTCACAGAGGAGCTCAGCGCCACACTACCAGGAGAGACTACCAACACCATCATCCTCTCCTCACTCCCCTCACTCTCTTCCCATTACCCCGGCTCGCTGCATAGTTCTCTTTTGGCGTCACGAACAGGATAGGCTGTGTGCCTGTCACAAAGTACCAACACCTCAGCTGTGAGAAAACTGCCCTCAAGTGTGTGCTAACCGCAAAAGAGGGGGAACCCTGTATCCACAGAGACTTTGACTGTATGCTGCTTATGTGAAAAGACTGCTAAAGTGTTTCTGCTACTGTTTTACTGAACTGTTTCGCCTGAGAGAAACTTTGCTTAAAAGAGGGGGAAGATGGAACCCATTTCCCTGTGTGTGGATTTGCAGATGTTCAGCATGGACCTTGCTTTATTGAAAGAGACTTTACAAGCCACCATGTTTGTTTCACTGTGCCACCTTTACTGTGCTCTCAGAGACTTTGCCACTATCCTAAAGAAGAAGGATTTGTTTGCTGCGTCACAGTCGCAGTGCACCGCCCCTCAAGGGGTTAACTACAGCTCCGCTGAAGCGCGGGAAAGAGTAAGTCCCGCCTCACCTCAAAGCAGCTACGCAGCACCACAACAGCAACGGTTGCCCGCCAACTCTCCTAGAGGTCTGCACAGACAGCGCTTCCGGAGTCCACTGTGTGCCGCCATCTTGGGTGAGTCCCAGCCTCATAGGAAAAAGAGCGCCTCCGTCCCACACAGGAAGTGGGCGGAGCCTGGACCGCCCGGAAGAGGAGGGGGTTCAGTAGCGAGCAGCATGGCGAGCAAGCAGCAACCCGAGACCGGAGTTCCCGCATCCGCCATGTCCGCCAACCCGGACGGCATGCCTGAGCCGCAGCCTGCCCCTCACTCCTCGGAGCAGGTCTGCATTAGTATGCCTCCGGACGCAGCGCTCAAGACAGCCGACCCAGACGAGGCAGGGGCGCCAGAGGCTCCACCGCACCCAGTTCCCCTCATACCCTGGGAGGAAGGGGCAGCGATACAACCCCGTTTGATGGACGGTCGGCCACCGAGCCCAGAGGAATCCGTGATCCCCAAATGGTGTTTTGGGGACGAAGGCTGCCTGCAGCAGATCCTCACTGAGATCCGGGAAGCCAACACAGTCCAGGGGACCCAGCCCCGACAGCGGCCAAGCACCGACACCGACCAAAAGTATCGGCAGTTTTACCAGGAGAGGATGGACCGAGAGCGGGAGATCCGCCAGAGGCTGAAGGAGCCCACTGAGAAGGACGCACGCCCCTTACGGCTGCAAGGGACTGTCCGTGAGTTCAGCCGGGACCGGGGGTATGGGTTTATTGAGGACAACCACGGGCCCAAGTGGTATTTTGTAAACCGGGCTTCGGTGAAACGCCCTGACCTGCCGGAACACTTGCACTCCCTGTTCCCAGGAGAACAGGTGGAGTTTACCCCCATGCTGGGACCCCGAGGGTGGTGGGCAGCGGGTGTCACCAGGGTACCGCCCCCACCTTATAGCGGCCTAGATGAGGACTGGTCAGAAGACCCCCACAGACCCTCCGTAGCCCTCCGAGAGACCCCAGAGGGCCTACGTCTGTTGCCGCTACCACCCCCAGGCTCTGATGGGAGTGCTCCCAGCGCCAGCACGGCTGAACCAGCGCCTTCTCCCCCTTCAGCCCCAGCAGTAGCTGCAGAAGCGGCTCCGCCTGATCCGGTCCCCACTGTCACAGCTCCAGCGGTACCCACCGTCACCCTAGAGGTACCAACTGCACCCACGGAGGCCACCCTGATGGTTGCAAAGCCTGTGTCCACGGTAACCTGGTCCACAAGCCCTCCGGGTGTCCGGGACGTCGCCACCACCACCATTGTGGAGGCGAATGCCACCTGGCATATGCACTTAGCGCCAGGAGTGAAGGTGCTCAGCGGTCCTAGCACATCCACTGGAGAGGAGAAAGCAGTGCCTGCAGGGGTCTCGGCCGAGTCCTCCATCCCCACACCATCAGGAGTAGCAGCAGCACAGCTACCAGCGTTTCCGCCACTCCCACCAGGTGAAGAGCGACCACCCTTATCCAGCGCTAAGGGCAGAGCCGCCATCTTGGCTCTCTACAAGTTGCAGCAGCGCTGAGTTCGTCTGAGGTACTGTTTGACCTATTAATGGCAGGAATGCCCAAGTTCACCTCAGGGACTACTACAAGGAGTTAACTGTTTATTGCAACGTTTAAGTGCTATGTGCCTGGCATCTGCCATGATCCAAAATATGGTTTTATGAAGTTTTATGTGTGCTGCAATGTTCAAGTAAAAGTGCCTGGTCTTAGGACCATGAAAGTATTGCATTTAAAGTGCTCTTGTTTTGGGGGGGTTATGTTTTTGTTGGGGTTTAGTGTGTTAAAAAGACACACATCTGCCATGGACTGCCCACTCCAGTGTTCTACTTTAACCCAGAGACTCTAATGGACGCTACCCAGGACATGTGTCACGGAGTTTTGTTTGCACTATTACACTGTTATTGCAGCCATGTGTGTTACTTACTCAAAAGGACCACTCTAATATGGACGCTGTGCTAAGTGCCAAAAGAGAGACTTTAAGAGTTCCCTGTTGGGCAGGAGCCCACTATGTTTACAAAATTGTTTGCACTATATTTGCCTATGTGCCTAACCAAACTTTTACACTTTTACACAGGTATGGTGCCTTTTATTTGTGTTTCCAGCTTTCATCCTCGCCCCAGCCCGTCGCCGAGGCCGGCTTATTTTTAGAGGGGGAATTATGTAGTATACCAGAGCATGGTTCCTGTGGCTGGGCTGAGGATGGCACCTGTAAACAAGTGTTTTATTGTCTAAACTGTTATTTGTATTTCTCTGTACCAGTAATTGGCAGGCAGAGATGGGTTACATGCTTTACACTGCACACTACACAACAGCGACATCTACTGACCTTAGTGGGAACTGCTCTAGGTAGTGTGGTAAGCTTAGGAAGTTGCTAGAAGGGGGTGTGGTTATGCAGATAGGCCCCCTATATAAGGCTAGCTGTTGCAGTGTTTAGCTGAGACAGGAGACAAGCTGAGACAGGAGACAAGTGACCAGCTGTAGAGGGAATAACATCACCTCAGGAGATCACCACAGAGAGAGAAGCTGCTGAGGGGAACAAGGAGAAAGATCTTACACAGAGCAGCAAGAGAACAAACAGCTGGAGGTGAGAGAAAGAGAGACCTTGAGAGACAGTTTGTCAGGTGCACCCTCAGGAAAGGGGCAGCACATATACAGTCAGTGGGAATCCTAAAGACAGACACCCAGTGGAGAGACTTGGCTGTAGGAGGGAGCCGAGTTAACTTAGCCTCGGCACCCATCTTCCTGACATTCGGGGGGTAGGATTGACTAGGACCCCTGGATCCTCTGGGACCCGAAAGTTGTGGCCTAAGGCCCGGCCCAGTAACTTTGCAGGAAGCTCCCTGGCAGACAGGGAGGGGAGAAGCAGACTCAAGCACCATTGGGAGAAGTCCACAGGATCACAGTGCTCACCAGCGTCCCACACGTACTGGCAGACCAGGACCTAAGGCAGGTCGTCTCTCTACACACCACCAGGCTCTCACAAGCACAGTAGCTCAGTCAAAGCCGCCAGTAGTCACTGCTGTGTACCAAAGGACTGTATAACACCTGCAAGTCTTACAGTAAAGGAGTTGTTGTTACACTGCCTCCCTCCTTGTCTCCCTGTTGTCTGGTCCACCTGCACCACACCACCATCAAGGGCCATATCACCGGACAGCAGTATTTTGGGCTTGGCCCCGGGGGAACTACAAGTCCACACCACCGACCACTTTACACACGGGTGCAGCCCCCCTACAGAAACCGCTGCAGCAGCCACAGAAGAGAGAGAGATACCCGGGAAGCGCCAGAGAGTCCCCCTGTACCTGCAGAAGCCCTCGTGCCCACCTGTGACCGTGACAAAGTTCCAGCCATCCTGCAGGTATAGCACACTCTCCCCCTGCAGCCCTCAGTGCATCCCCTCACAGAGGAGCTCAGCGCCACACTACCAGGAGAGACTACCAACACCATCATCCTCTCCTCACTCCCCTCACTCTCTTCCCATTACCCCGGCTCGCTGCAATAGTATATTCCAACACATGTATATAAAAAAGCATAAAACAGTATAAATACAGGATTAAAGTCCATAGTTGTTTCTCAATAAGAACATGGGCCAGGCAGACTTTATTATAACATGGTGGTACCTACATAATCCCCCATCTATAACCATTGCTGTAGTGTAAATCCAGCTTCACTTTAATAAGGCTGAAAAGTTATAGGAAAGATTTACATTAACTATTATATATCCCATTTATGCAGCAGATGGTGGGATACAGGTCACATGACCAGTGGCATCCTGGTATCCAGGTAACCGGGGCTAGTATGATGATGTATATGTATGCAAATTAGCCATTGGGACGGGACAGTTTGAGATGACCACCGACGGTGGAGGAGATGTCTACGGACTGCAAGCAAAGCGACAGTATGGAGGAAGAGGAGGTTGTTGTGAGGAGGAAGAGAGTGGAGAAGCCGAGGCATATTTCGGACTCATCGGCTTATAGGACTTCAAGCAAGAAGACCAAGGAGGTAAGTAGGAAGAGGAGGAAGCCAGAAGATGTCCTCCACCCCAGGAATGGATATTGTGGATGAACAGGACATCATTGGAGGAAAGGACCAAAGAACAGAAGAACCAACCAGGACTGTTCAGAAGAAGGAAAGAAACCATCAGACACATGGAGAAGACCAGCTATTAAGGGGTGGAGAAGATCGTATTTTTTATTTTTTTCTTAAGACAGGTACACCTGCCTAGTAACATCAGAGCTGTAAGACAGGGCAGTTTCTAGGTCTTTTTGGCAACAGGGCGACTCTTGATAAAAGCGCCCCCCCCCCCCTTCAGTCCTGGGGAAGAAAGGGGGGCTATTATCAAGATTCGGGTTAATAGGAAGAAGCGGTGTGTGTATTATGGAGTAGAGCAGTTCTGCACCCCTGACAAATAATGTTCTCCTGAATAGAAAAACATCATTCAGTGACTCACAGGTGAAGTCTTCCTTGATCTGAGGCGTCACTTTCGTTTTCCTCTCCTTCTGGCCTGGACCTCCATGATGATTTCTTGCAGTTAGAATTCGTCTCTTCAGAACCTGCGAGACAAACATCTCAATCTTTGCACTTCTTCAGCAACTTTCTTCCCTTTTCCCACTTATAGGGTCTCAAAATGTAATAATTGTGCTGTTTGGTGCAGTAAAGTCAGTAGGTATGCGAGTTACCCTTTGTATACTGTGCCACCATATAGTAATAATGTCACCCTGCACTCAACCTATATAGTAGTAATGCCCCCCTGCACTCCCCCCATATGTCCCCCTGCACTTCCTATATAGTAATAATGTCCCCTGCATTGCCCCTGTATACTGGTAATGTCCCCCTGCATTGTCTCCATATAGTAGTAATGTCCCCCAGCAATGCCCCATATAGTAGTAATGTCCCCCAGCATTGTCTCCATATAGTAGTAATGTCCCCCTGCATTGTCTCCATATAGTAGTAATGTCCTCCTGCATTGTCTCCATATAGTAGTAATGTCCTCCAGCAATGCCCCATATAGTAGTAATGTCCCCCAGCATTGTCTCCATATAGTAGTAATGTCCCCCAGCATTGTCTCCATATAGTAGTAATGTCCTCCTGCATTGTCTCCATATAGTAGTAATGTCCTCCAGCAATGCCCCATATAGTAGTAATGTCCCCCAGCATTGTCTCCATATAGTAGTAATGTCCCCCTGCATTGTCTCCATATAGTAGTAATGTCCCCTTGCATTGTCTCCATATACTAGTAATGTCCCCCTGCATTGTCCCATATAGTAGTAATGTCCCCCTGCATTGTCTCCATATAGTAGTAATGTCCCCCAGCATTGTCTCCATATACTAGTAATGTCCCCCAGCATTGTCCCATATAGTAGTAATGTCCCCCAGCATTGTCTCCATATAGTAGTAATGTCCCCCAGCATTGTCTCCATATAGTAGTAATGCCCCCCAGCATTGTCTCCATATAGTAGTAATGTCCCCCAGCATTGTCTCCATATAGTAGTAATGTCCCCCAGCACTGCCCCCATATAGTAGTAATGCCCCCCAGCACTGCCCCCATATAGTAGTAATGTCCCCCAGCACTGCCCCCATATAGTAGTAATGCCCCCCAGCACTGCCCCCATATAGTAGTAATGCCCCCCAGCACTGCCCCCATATAGTAGTAATGTCCCCCAGCATTGTCTCCATATAGTAGTAATGTCCCCCAGCACTGCCCCCATATAGTAGTAATGTCCCCCAGCACTGCCCCCATATAGTAGTAATGCCCCCCAGCATTGTCCCATATAGTAGTAATGTCCCCCAGCACTGCCCCCATATAGTAGTAATGTCCCCCAGCACTGCCCCCATATAGTAGTAATGCCCCCCAGCATTGTCTCCATATAGTAGTAATGTCCCCCAGCATTGTCTCCATATAGTAGTAATGTCCCCCAGCATTGTCTCCATATAGTAGTAATGCCCCCCAGCACTGCCCCCATATAGTAGTAATGTCCCCCAGCACTGCCCCCATATAGTAGTAATGCCCCCCAGCACTGCCCCCATATAGTAGTAATGCCCCCCAGCACTGCCCCCATATAGTAGTAATGTCCCCCAGCATTGTCCCATATAGTAGTAATGTCCCCCAGCACTGCCCCCATATAGTAGTAATGTCCCCCAGCACTGCCCCCATATAGTAGTAATGCCCCCCAGCATTGTCCCATATAGTAGTAATGTCCCCCAGCACTGCCCCCATATAGTAGTAATGTCCCCCAGCACTGCCCCCATATAGTAGTAATGCCCCCCAGCATTGTCTCCATATAGTAGTAATGTCCCCCAGCATTGTCTCCATATAGTAGTAATGTCCCCCAGCATTGTCTCCATATAGTAGTAATGTCCCCCAGCACTGCCCCCATATAGTAGTAATGCCCCCCAGCTCTGCCCCCATATAGTAGTAATGCCCCCCAGCACTGCCCCCATATAGTAGTAATGTCCCCCAGCATTGTCCCATATAGTAGTAATGTCCCCCAGCATTGCCCCCATATAGTAGTAATGTCCCCCAGCACTGCCCCCATATAGTAGTAATGTCCCCCAGCACTGCCCCCATATAGTAGTAATGCCCCCCAGCATTGTCCCATATAGTATTAATGCCCCCCAGCACTGCCCCCATATAGTAGTAATGTCCCCCAGCATTGCCCCATATAGTAGTAATGTCCCCCAGCATTGTCCCATATAGTAGTAATGTCCCCCAGCACTGCCCCCATATAGTAGTAATGTCCCCCAGCACTGCCCCCATATAGTAGTAATGCCCCCCAGCATTGTCCCATATAGTAGTAATGTCCCCCAGCACTGCCCCCATATAGTAGTAATGTCCCCCAGCACTGCCCCCATATAGTAGTAATGCCCCCCAGCATTGTCTCCATATAGTAGTAATGTCCCCCAGCATTGTCTCCATATAGTAGTAATGCCCCCCAGCTCTGCCCCCATATAGTAGTAATGCCCCCCAGCACTGCCCCCATATAGTAGTAATGTCCCCCAGCATTGTCCCATATAGTAGTAATGTCCCCCAGCATTGCCCCCATATAGTAGTAATGTCCCCCAGCACTGCCCCCATATAGTAGTAATGTCCCCCAGCACTGCCCCCATATAGTAGTAATGCCCCCCAGCATTGTCTCCATATAGTAGTAATGTCCCCCAGCATTGCCCCTATATAGTAGTAATGTCCTCCTGTACTCCCCCCATATCACCATACATACTCCCCTTTGGTTGCCCCCAGTGTAACTCCACCTCCCCCTTGTATGTATATTAAATTACCCCCCTCGGACCCCTTGCATTAACCCCTTAGTCTCCACAGTAATGCCCAAAGTCCGAATAATGTGCAAAGTCTACGTTTAAAAAAACCCAAAACACTCACCTGTTCTCCGTTCCAGCGCTGATCGGCCTCATCCTCCTGTAGTTTGCGGCTTACAGGTCTTCTCCTACAGGCGGTGCATGATGAAATGACATCATCACGCACGGCCCGCGGGAGAGGACATGCGCCGTTCTTCTGTACAGGAGCAGGCAGTCCCTGCTTCTGTACGCACATTACGTAATAAGCTACGAAATGTACGTACAGGAGCAGGGATTTCGCTCCTCCTGTACTGTAGTGAGTGGCATTGAGTACTTTGTACGCATTGCCACTTACTTTTCACAGTTTTGAGCGGCTGAGTGGGCAGCCGGCGGCAGTGTGCAGGGCTTCCCTTTCAGCTGTGTGGCCGCACACCGCGCAGCTTAAGGCTGGGTTCACACTACGTATATTTCAGTCAGTATTGTGGTCCTCCTATTGCAACCAAAACCAGGAGTGGATTAAAAACACAGAAAGGATCTGTTCACACAATTTTGAAATTGAGAGGATGGCCGCCATATAACAGTAAATAACTGTCATTATTTCAATACAACAGCTGTTGTTTTAAAATAACAGCAAATATTTGCCATTAAATGGCAGCCATTCACTCAATTTCAACATTGTTTGAACAGAGCCTTTCTGTGTATTCAATCCACTCCTGGTTTTGGTTGCAATATGAGGACCACAATACTGACTGAAATATACGTAGTGTGAATGCAGCCTAAAGGGAACACTGCCTGAGAATCTGCCGCCCCCTCCAGGACTGCAGAAGCGGCACCTAGAGGTGAGGGGGGAGATGTGGGAGGTGATCGGGGAGATGTGGGAGGTGAGGGGGAGATCCAGAAGGAGGGGGCGCCGCTGGGGGGTCTGTTTTACCGCCCTTAGGGAAGGGGGTTGGCAGGGGTGCTTATGATGCTGTGAGTCCGGGTGGCTTGTCGAGCCCTCCTGTGCGCCCCCTAGCGTTCGGCGCCCCGTGCGGTGGCCCGGCCCGCCCGGTTATAGAAACGGCCCTGCTGTAAGAAGCCCCAAGAAGACCATGAAAACAAGATCTGTTGTCCAGACTGCACCAGGGACCCTGAATAAAGAACACGACTGAGAAGACACAGGAGTGGGACTGAAGACACTTGGAGGTCTTTTTTTTTTTTATTATTATGTCTTAAGACAGGTGCCTAATGTCGTCACAGCAAGCCAGACGAGGAGGGCAGATGTGAGAGTGGGACCGAAGACACCTGGAGGAGAAGACCAGGAGGATCCAGTAGCCATCAGCTGGTGGTAAGTAGTAGCTGGTGGTAAGTAGTATTAGCGTAACACCGTGCTACAATCATAGCATGTACACATTTCACATGGATTTCCCCTTGCTCATAATAGCGCCAGTTTCTAGCACTGTCTAGGGCAAAAGGGAAACACAACCAAGTGAAATGAAAATGTCTATGATCATTTTGTGTTTTTTTTCCTCATTCTTATGACAGGTCTGTCATGGGAAATGAGGAATAGGTGTGTGTTGGCCGGCTATTGAGGGGTGGAGGAGGCCGGATTTTTTTTTTATTTTTCTTAAGACAGGTAAAACTACTTAGTAACATCAGAGGAAGCTGTATACCTTAGCCACAAGAAGACCATGAAAACAAAAAGATCTGTTGTCAAGACTGCACCAGGGACCCTGAATGAGGAACATGGCTGAGAAGACACAAGAGTGGGACCGAAGACATCAGGAGGACTTTTCTTTTTTTATATGTCTTATGACAGGTGCTCAATGTCATCGCAGCAAGCCAGCCGAGGAGGGCAGATGTAAGAGTGGGAATGAAGACACCTGGAGGAGAAGACCAGGAGGATCCAGCAGACATCAGCTGGTGGTAAGGAGTAGCAGTGTAACACCGTGCTACAATCATAGCATGTACACATCTCACATGGACTGGTAAATGGATTTCCCGTTGCTCATAATAGCGCCAGCTTCTAGCGCTGTCTGGGGCAAAAGGGGAAACACAACCAAGTGAAATGGTACATGTCTATGATCATTTTGTAATAATTCCTCATTCTTATGATAGATCTGTCATGGGTGATGAGGAATAGGTGTGTGTTGGCCGGCTATTAAGGGGTGGAGGAGGCCGGATTTTTTTTTTCTTACAGCAGGCGCTGAATGTGATCAAAGCAAGCAAGACCAGAAGAGCAGATGTCAAGACTATTGTATGAGGGCGCCTAATATGTATAAAGGACACACAGCTGTGAAGACACTGGACTACGATCAAAGACACCAGGAGGAGAAGACAAAAAGAAACCAGGAGGGTGGTAAGTAGTAGTGCTATAACACCTGGACAATCATAGCATGTATTATTTTTGGTTAAATCGCTCCAATACTTCTTTATGATATCTACACAGATGACAGGAGCCCAAGGCAAGACACAGCAAGAAGTCATGAGAAGAGTCCATAGAGAAACAGAATCATCAGTCACAGGAAACCTGAACTGCATGCTATTATATTGGATACATTTGGACGGGATTATTGTATTTATTTGGCCTTTTAATTATAAAAAATAAAATGACTTCATCAATATTAATGCTGTGTACTTTATAAAACATTACATTATAGTTTGGAATGATGAGGTCTGGGTAATGGTTACAGAGCATTGTCAGTGTAGAGCTATTTGTCTTCATGGAGTGGTCACTGTATAATAGTGAGTGGGAGCCCCCTGTTTCTCCTAAGCATTTTTGGAGTCGCTCCTGAAGGCAATAAGTGGTCTCCAGGTTTCCCACTTTCATCCTCATAAAGGATCTGGACTTCTCTATAAGAGGCCACCATGTCTCACCCCCTAGGAGTGCCAATCTTTGTAGCAGCTAAACTCACAGTAAAAAAAAAAAAAAGAAATGGTTTGACATACAGTACATGGTGGACACAATATAATATGGTTAAAAACTACATTTATTTAGAAAGGTATATGTAAAAAGCAATTATATCCTGTAGAGAGAGGCAGAAATATTATATCAAACATATGGAAAAATAGGATAGATCCCCTGTAAGCCAAGAGTAGTCGTATAAAGTATTGTACCATTATTTCAAGTATTTTGATGTTAGATGTGCTCTAGTGTAGTGAGCACCAGTCAGTGTGTGTCGTTTTCTTAAATAGATGGAGATTTAATTCCACATTCTTCCGACGTGTTTCTCCCATACTTGTTCTTGATACAGGATCAGTAAACAACAGAGAGCTCGGTGGAGGTGAAGTTAACCCCATGACTACCTGCTAGTCTCAATCTTATGATCCTAATATTATAGCTAAACCTAAAAGCTACACCAAAATCCATTATCAAGGACTATCCATAATAGCGCTGCTATTTTTAATATAGAACTGTATATACACATTCACAGTCTCCAAAAGTATTTAAAAGTATATGAATAAAAGTTAAGTTCTATCCCTTTGGAGAAACATAGGTATTTTTTGCTCTAGGGCAAAAACATATACCACAAAGCCAATACCTCCCAATAGGTGAAGTATCAACATCCTCATGTGCTCACCTACCCCGGCAGGATCCAGCTCCCACCGCTCCCCGACACCACTCATCACTCACCAATCATCAATCCTCAACCCCCCCCCCCCGCCATCTTCAGCCCACCGGTGCCCATGCTCCTGTGTCGGTGGCCCCACTCACCTACTCCTTAGCCGCCGGCTCTAGCTTCTCCCCACTCGGGGAGCATCGAGATCTTAACCCTTTGAGGACCAGGCCCAAAATGACCCAGTGGTCCGCGCAAATTTTGATCTTAGTGTTTTCGTCCCCCCCCCCCCCCCCCCCCCCCCTTTCTAAGAGCTCTAGCACTCTCAGTTTTCTATCTACAAGCCATGTAAGTGCTTGTTTTTTACAGGAATAGTTGTACTTTGTAATGGCGTCATTCATTTTACCATAACATGTATGATGGAATTCCAAATATATTATTTATGAAGATATAAATAGGTGAAATCGAAAAAAAGAATGCAATATGGTAACGTTTGGGGGGTTCCTGTGTCTACGTAATAACCTATATGGCAACAGCGACATGATACTATTATTCTATAGGTCAGTCCGAACACAACCACATGCAGGTTACACAGATTCTCTAATGTTATATATGTATTTTTTTTATGAAATCCTTTTTTTTGGCAATTAAATATTAATAAAATGGACCTATTGTGACGCTTATAACGGTTTTACTTTTTCACCTACGGGGCTGTATGGGGTGTCATTTTTTCCGCAAGATCTCTAGTTTTTATTAATACCATATTTGTGAAGATCGGACGTTTTGATCACTTTTTATAGATTTTTTTAAAATATATAATGTAATATAAAATCAGTAATCTGCACACTTTTTTCCCTCTTTTCATGTACACCGTTCACCGATCACAATGACGCTTGTTATATTTTAATAGATCGGACAATTACGCACGCTACGGTATATTATATGTTTATCTATTTATTTATTGTTATATGTTTTATTTATATAATGGTAAAGGGGGGTGATTTCAACTTTTATTGGGGGAGGGGCTTTGGGGTAGTGTGTTAGTGTTTTGAACCTTTTTTTTACACATTTGAAGCCTCTTTGGGGGACTTTTACATACACTAGTTTGATTTCTACACTGATGAGTGCTATGCCATAGGCATAGCATTGATCAGTGTTATCGGCGATCTGCTCATTGAGCCTGGCTGTGCAGGCTTAGAGTAGCAGATCGCCGATCGGAGGCAGGTGAGAGACCTCCGGCGGTCCGTTTTACCGATCGGTAAGTGACAGGGGACTCCCCCGTCACTTACACTTAAATGCTGCGGTCACGCCGGCGTTTAAAGGGTTAATGACACGCGGCAGCGTGTCATTACCGGTGAGGTCCCGGCTGCTCACTGCAGCCGGCCCCCACCTGCTATGGAGCGCGCTCCGCTCCAGAGCACGCTTCATAGCGGGAGAACCACCCAGGACGTACAGTTACGTCATGGGTCGTCTGGGGACAGACTTCCATGACGTAACACTACGTCCAGGGTCGTCTAGGGGTTAAAGGGGTAGTGCGGCGGTAAAAAATTATTCACAGAATAACACACATTACAAAGTTATACAAGTTTGTAATGTATGTTATGTCTGTGAATGGCCCCCTTCCCCGTGTCCCACCACCCCCACCCGTGTACCCGGAAGTGTAGTGCTTTATACATACCTGATCCGTGCCGACACGCGGGCGTGTCATCAGCCGCTGAGCCGTGATTGGCCGAGCACAGTTATGCTCAGCCAATCGCGGCTGAGCAGCTGATGACGCGGTCGGCACTCGGGAAGATCGAAGGTGTTCGGGCCTGCCGGCCGAAGATGACGTTTGGCACCAGATGGCAGACGCGTGTCGGCACGGATCAGGTATGTATAAAGCACTACACTTCCGGGTACACGGGTGGGGGTGGTGGGACACGGGGAAGGGGGCCATTCACAGAAATAACATACATTACAAACTTGTATAACTTTGTAATGTGTGTTATTCTGTGAATAATTTTTTACCGCCGCACTACTCCTTTAAGGCTGCTTTAGTAGGTGAGCAGTGTGGGGGCAGGCAGCGCAGGGGCTTCCCTTCTTTACAAAGTGTTTCCCAGAGAGAGGCAGCAGTGTCTGGCCGTTTTAACTTGTCGCCCTGCTCCTGCTTCTCTCAGCTGCGGGAAACACCCTGCTAACGAACAGGGATTCCCTTCAACTGAGAGGAGCAGGAGCTAGGCCATCTCAAAATAATCCCTCTCCAACTACATCTGTGCGTCCTCCCTTCCATCTCCATCATTCTGAATGTTAGAAAGTTAGGAGGAGTAAAGGAACTAATATAACAATACCTTTCCCCTAATGCATAAAAATACACAATATTAATATTAATGTCTATTTTATTTTCATTACTCAAAGCCAAATAAGTACAGTTCCTTTTTACATGTATCCAATATAATGTCATGTGATCAGCTACATTGTATAACTATAGACATATACTGTAGATATCTTCAGAAATTCCATACAGCCAGTCAGTAAACGCTTCGTCGGATCTTGTTTATCAATCCAGAGGCTTCTTGTGTCTGTTGGCTCTATGTCTCCATGGACTTTTTTCATGGTTTCTGTCTGTGTCTTACCTTGTGAACGTTCTCTTGTCATCTGTGAAGAAATCATAAAGAAATGTCAGTGCTACTTAATAACCAATGATATACCCGTCCTCCTCCACCCCTTACCAGCCTCCCATCACACTTACCACCTACCAGCAGCTCCTGTGTGGCTTCTCCTTCTGTGTCATCTCTTGGTATCTTCTATCCCAGTCCAGGCCCTCACATTAATGAGGGTTTTCATTCTAGCTCTCGCTTTACCTGGCTTCGGTGATGTAGAGCGGCCCCCTCAGCTCTACAAGTTTGTTAAGGTCCCTGCAGCCAATGTATTCCAGACCAAGTAGCAAATGCATCTGTAACATAGCCCATGCATGGTGAAGTCACCAAATTATCTCTATATAGTATACAGGTACATAGAACAACTAGAAAGTAGTCTGTTTAAGGCCCATTTGTCCATGCCAATGGCAGCTTATTGATAATGTATCCGATTATTAGTGAGAGACATCTATGAGAAGTGACGGGGGACTTATAGAAGAGTATATTGATAGTATCAGCGGGTTTGCCCATATTATTACTTTCACAAATGTACACAGCCTGAAAGAAGGTGGAGGGGAGCTCAGCTAATATTTGTACCATTTCTAATACATATATTGAAAAGATGGAGACTGTACTTATTCCCTATAAAGGGTTATCGAGGGTCAGAAAAACATCCCCGTCCAGATGCAGCTCTACCACTGGGATATATGTAATTTTTTATCTGGGAGAAGGGGACATTTCTGACATGACGTGGCCCTATCATTTTACTGTATGCCCCTGCCAGTGAGCCCCTGTATGCCCCTGCCAGTGAGCCCCTGTATGCCCCTGCCAGTGAGCCCCTGTATGCCCCTGCCAGTGTGCCCCTGTATGCCCCTACCAGTGTGCCCCTGTATGCCCCTGCCAGTGAGCCCCTGTATCCCCCTGCCAGTGTGCCCCTGTATGCCCCTACCAGTGTGCCCCTGTATGCCCCTGCCAGTGAGCCCCTGTATGCCCCTGCCAGTGAGCCCCTGTATGCCCCTGCCAGTGTGCCCCTGTATCCCCCTGCCAGTGTGCCCCTGTAAGCCCCTGCCAGCCGACAAACCAGCCTCCAGTGCTTTATGCTGGTCTGGTGCCCGGGAATAAACCAGCACTGTGAGCCGGAACCAGGTGGTGGTTCAAAAAAGGACTGCGGCACTGGCATCCCCGCACCGGCTCCGGTCTCTTCATTTAAAAAACCCAAGGCAATGTACTATACTAGGGGTACATTCGCTTTAATGACTAAGCTCATTTTTCAAAATCTGACTCATCTGACTTTATGCAGTTATAGCTCCCTGATGCTCCCTGATAACTCCCTTTATGTTAGTGGCAAAATATGGTCACTATCTTGTGTTTTTTTTTGTGAAAAACCCTAAAATATCATGAAATATTGGAAAAATTATCATTTCTTTTTCTTTTTTTAATATTAAACTTTGCTATTCAGCATGCGGTAAAAGTAACATAATAAGTGTGTTCTCTGGATCGCTATGGTTACCAAATTTGTATATATTTTTTTAACTACAGTATTACCACTTTGGCACAATAGAAACTAAAAAAGCTAAAAAAAATTGTTACCACATTGCCTTGTTATCTTTTGTGATGGAGCTGGTTTTGTGCTGGTTTGTGCAGTTTTTATTGATGGCAAGTTTTAAACATTATATGACTTTTTGATCTCTTTAAAGTGACTGTACCACCAGGCCCAGGCAGAAGCACTGGAGGCGGGCGACCCACCCTTAGTAGGAGGAAACCCCCGCCCCTCTATGATAGGGTTCCATTGATTCTAATGGAGTCACGTCATGGAGGGGCTGGAGTTTCTTCCCACTGGGGGTGGGTCGGCCCGCCTCCAGTGCTTCAGCCTGGGCCTGGTGGTACAGTCACTTTAATTATGTTTTTTCAGAGGTGGATTGCCGATGCTTATTTTTTTTATAAATAATGGTATAATGTTACAGCTTGGGTCGTTACAGACGTGGCGATACCAAATATGTATAATTTTTTTTTTATTTTTTTTTTTTTATATTTTAACAGGTTATTTTGAACGGGAAACTATAATGCAGTTTTATTATTTGCGGGGGATATATATTTTTATTGTTTATTGTTTTATTTTACGCTTTTTCCACTTTTACACTAGTGTACATTAACCAATGATCTTCTGATCACTGTTACAATACACAATATACTGTAGTGCAGTGTATTGTATATTTCAGCATTATGCAGCTGTGCCTCGGGCATATCCCGGCCCGGAGGCCTTCTGCGCTATCTGATCAGGTAAGCATACTTCCTCACCCCACCTGAATCTGTTAAAGTGGTATGTAACGGGTTAAACTACCCAGAGAAACTCCAATCCAGGGATTTACTGCAGGAGATCAGATGCCATCACAGAAGCGTGGTATATGTTTATTCTGATCTCACCGTAAAAAGCTGATGGGATCAGAATAAGGCCCATTAGTGGTCGCCGTAAAAAGCCATATCGGTGGTCACTAAGGGGTTAAATGGGAACTAGATGTACTAAATCTTTCTCAATGTTCTGATAGAAATGAAATGTCATTGTGTAAATCAGGACATTTTGCATCTGGTTCTATAATATGGAACATAGTTTTATTTTCCCTTCACTCCTTTTTTGTGCTTGTGCTTTAAGGTGGCATAACCTCATCCCAGTCACTTCCCTGCCTGGGTGGCAGAGACAGTAGGCGGTAAGTTTGCTCTCTTCATCACTTCCATTCATTGTTGGTTGGAGTTGAACTTTTCTTGGCTCCAAGTAAGCGGCATCAAATAAATGGGAGCCAGGGATGTGATTGTATTTTCCACCATGACTTCATCCAAGAACCTTTAGATCACAGATCTGAACATTTAGCCGTGACCCCAAGAACATTGACGGACTAACCCTCAGACCTCTGACGGTAGACGCAGAACATAGAGCTCAGTGTGTCCTCTGCCAGAGGAATGTCCAAGGTCTTCCAACGGGAGGATGGAGTCAGGAACACGGAGGAATGAAGCCATCTGACCCATCATTTTCTATCACACTGACTCTTTCCATGCCATTGTATATTACTGCTGCACAATGCCAAATGGGATATTCTTACTTTATTTATTCTATATAATATTCTCTGTGTTATATATTCTATACCGTTTTATGCCATTTATATATACATATATTATAGTATGACCAATGGTATAGAGCCAACAGGAGATGACCCTAGAAGGGGATACAACAAATATTACACCAGGGATCTGGTTCCAGAAGAGGCTCCATTCTCTAGAACCCCTTTAAAGTGACTCTGTACCCCCCCCCCAAACCACTTGTACATTCGGATAGCTGCTTTTACTCCAAGATCTGTCCTGGGGTCCGTTCGGCAGATGATGCAGTTATTGTCCTAAAAAGCAACTTTTAAACTTGCAGCCCTGTGTCAAACTGGCGTAGCCTAGAGTGACTATGCATTAGGCTGGCACAACCTCTCTGTCTCTCCTCCTCGCCCTCTTCATCATTAGGAATGCCCCAGGCAGGTATTCTCCTATTCATCACCTGTGTAAGCACGGCACATGGGCTGGATCGTTAAGGCACCTGTGCAGTGTTCACTGCAGAGGAACAGGAAAAATCCTGCTATTGGCATTCCTAATGATGAGGAGGGTGGGGAGGAGGGGCGGAGGGGTGGTTCAAAGTTAGGGCACAGATATTCTAAGCCCCGGCCGTTGGGCACAGGGCTGCAAGTTTAAAAGTTGTTTTTTAGGACAATAACTGCATCACCTGCCGAACGGACCCCAGGCAGATGTTGGATTAAAAGCAGCTATCTGAAGGTACAAGTGGTTTTGGGGGGGACAGATTGTGGGTACAGAGTCGCTTTAAGGATCACATCAATCCAACTAAATCCAATACTAATTACACAATGATACTCTTGACTGTTATCTATAGGACACCCCATAGGAGCTTGGATCAAGACAAGAGTTTGTTATTAATCTCCTGGGAAGTGTCAGCATACAGTAAAGTATAAAATCCCCCACCTCCATAATTTGGCCTACAACTCCTCCCTCACTCCTTTTGTAAATGCCAGCCAGCTAGAGTGACTCAGATGCCCACAAGAGGGGTTATGTCTGGGTCTGCATCAAGTGAAATGTCCCTTTGTAACCCAAGCATCAAAAGTGCATCAGCTTCCATTAATATTAACCACAGGAAATGGATGTATCACTACCATTTCATCTAATTCTTTCCATAGGTGTATCATGACCACGGAGAAGGAGTTCCTTGTAGTGGATGATGTAGAAAAGTCTCAACAAAATGTAGATAGGAGCAAATAAAGTGTCTGGATGGATACCCATTCACCCATAAAAGGTTGTCCACCCCACTTACAGTTAGGTCTCCTATCGGAAGTATACTTTTTATGATGGGGGGTGAGGTAGCATGTCACGATCATCGCATTTGGAAAAAAACACATCCACATGCAGTAGCCAATAGCCCGCAATGTTGCCACAACATTGCTAAGTTTGAATGGTTTTACCAGCATGCAATTATCAAGATATGGTAAGTTTTAGAAGGTATATATCCAAGTAGTAATGCCTTTTCTCCTCCCCAGACATCCCTTCATAGTATTCTTGGTATAGAGCACAATATCAGATCAGTAGGGGTCCAACTCTCAGCATCTCCACCGATCAGCTGACTTGTAGGGCTGTAGGGCCATTTTGTAAGCAGTATACTTACTCAATTGCTGTCAACCCCGGCCGCCATCTTGGGTCGACAACGCCATCTTCGGGAGGACGGCCGGACTGCTCCAGTCCTCTCTCATGCTGGACTCCCTCCAGCACGTCATCAGCTGCTCAGCCGGCATGGGGGACGGCTGGAGCGGTCTACAGCAATTGAGTAAGCATACTACACCACACTTCCGGGGTGGAAGGAACATGGGGAAGGGGGCCAATTACTTAAATAACACACATTACAAAGTTGTATAACTTTGTAATGTGTGTTATTTAGTGAATAAATGTTAAACCCCTTTAAGGAATAATTCATATATCATATATATACAATATATCATGTATATACCATGAATGTACATATCAATATGCATGTCTGTGTGCTTGTATTTAGTATTTATGTAAAACAGTGGAACAGTTCTCCCTTGAAGGACTATATCCTATAAATGACCATTTTATAGATAACAATAATGCTAAGTGGTAATTTACTTGTTGCCGTTTTATGCATGTGTATAGAATTGTAGAATTGTAAAGTGCTGCTGAATATGTTGGCGCTATATAAATATAATTATTACATTTACTCTATATAGTTTGTTCTCTGTTGTTTGTACTGACACTGCTTGTAGTTAATCTTATAATTTGCGCTGTTACCACTAGGTGTCGCAGTTGTAGCATTTGCAGGCTGGAGCCAGACTGAAACTACATAGAGTGCAGGTATTAGTCTAAAGTTTACTGAGAGAAGTGCTATTAAAGGAGAAGTCCGGCGAATATTTTTATTAAAGTATTTTATTGCCCCTCAAAAGTTATCCGAATTACCAATATATACTTAGTATGGGAAATGCACATAAAGTGCTTGTAAGTGGTTAGCTCTGGGGAGTCCCCTGAGCTGGGGGAAGGCGGTTGCTATGGGGCCCGTGGAGGGAGGGGGCCCAGGGAAGATAAGAGCCTCCTGTGTCCTTTTGTTTAACCCCTTATGTACTGCAGTGTGTAAGTGACCCAGTGTTCTCTTACATGCTGCAACACAAAAAAAGGGTTAACAATTAGCTCTCTGCCTCACTACCCTGATAACCTCTGATCTCTGTTCTCTGAGCTAATTGTCTTCTGTATTAACCCTTTGTTTGTGTTGCAGCATGTAGGAGAACACTGGGTCACTTACACACTGCAGAACATAAGGGGTTAAGCAATGAGGCTCCTTGTACGCTGTTATAGTTAAATACAGTGGACGGACAGAACAAGCAGACATTGGCTTTCTGCTCTGCCAGTCACTGTTGTGCCTGCATGCAGGATTCTGCCTCTGGCCACGACATTTTTCTGCCATTTTTTGCCACATCACCAAATATATATATATATATATACAGTGGTACCTTGGTTTAAGAGTAACTTGGTTTAAGAGCGTTTTGGTTTAAGAGCTCACAGTTTTTCAAAATTGTGACTTGGTTTAAGAGCATTGCTTTGGTTTAAGAGCTCCCTGTCCTGAGTGGGAGTGCGAGTGGGGTAGGGGTATGGTCTGCATAGCGGGGTCTACAGCACTGTACTGTTACCCAGGAAGTCTCACTCACCTTCCAAATCATAGCAGATCCACTTCAGGCTGGGGCTTACATCAGGGGACAGGACTGTGGTAGTAATCTCTCCATAGCTGTAACCTCTCTCTCCCCGGACAGAGAGTGCTGCATGTATGTGCCCACATCTGTCCTGCTCATTCCTTCATGCTCCCTGCAGTCTGTCAGCCCTTGTGTTTCCCATCCTCTCCATAACTGTACAGTAACTTATAATATCACATATTCTGCTGTTTCTGAATGTTTGTTTCATCTGTCCTACATGTTATTCAGAATAATAAATTATTATTTTGGGGGTGTGGAACCGATTGTCTGCATTTCTATAATTTCTTATGGGAAAATTTGCTTTGGTTTAAGAGTGGATTTGGATTACAAGCACCGTCCTGGAACAAATTATGCTCGTAATCCAAGGCACCACTGTGTATATATATATATATATATATATATATATATATATATATATATATATATATATTTATTTATTTATTATAGTGTGTAGGGGGGCCCCATACAGTTTTTTGCTATGGGGCCCCATGAATCCTAGCTACGTCCCTGGTCTGAACACTTAGACCCTGACTAATTAAAACTTTTGACATGTCAGGTGCTCTTTAAACCCTTGGAAGGATGTATCTGGGTCCATATTGGGATATAAGGGGTGATCCCTATTCCTGCTGGGTTAGTTAACACCTACAGTAGGATATGGTTACCCTGCACGTCTACAAAAGTGATCTCAATATATGGGTGCAGCCTATCTTATGTAGTAGTCACAATTGGGAAAGTCCTGTTAACAGTGGGCTGGGCCTAGGGGACAGTGGAGAGGGTCATAAAGTGGCTTTCCTGAGAGTAGAGCCCAGATATACTCGACACTAACCTGGTTGGAGGTGGGTTGTAGTGTGTACGAGTGGCAGCCTACAAAGTCTGATAATAGAAAGCAGGTCCGCTTCTGCCATGAGGCGGAATGAGTATTCCGCCTCAGACGGCAGATTATGCGGTCCTGCAGGGGGCGGCAGAACGTTCCCTTTGCTGTCATTTTTGTTAAGATTCACCTAACAAAAATGACAGCAGCCGCTCACCTGTCCCGCCGCCCACGCTCACCGATGTCCTGCCGGGCTCCCGTGACCGCGCAACGTCACCCAGCAGCTCTCTTAGCCGCTGTGGTGAGTGCCTGGGGTCAAAGGGGGTTGCGCTGTGGCGATCGGGTCTCCAGGAGGGATCTCCGCAGGTCCGGACGAGGCGATCTCCACTTAGGGGTGGCAGCAGCAGCAACGGGAGGGAGCACCGGAGCAGTCCAGTCCAGATGCAGGGAGGTGAGCCCTAGTTGCTCGCGCTGTGGCAATTGGGTCTCTGGCGGGGGGGAGGGGGGGTTGGGGGGTTTTGTGTGTTGTGAGGTAGGAAAGAGGATTCTGTGAAAAGGACAGTATCATAAACCTTGTCTGAAGGATTGCATACTTTTGTTACTGTTTTATTTGTAACATTCAAGCAACTATAGGGGAAATTTTTTGAGACCGGTGTCTATTTTTATTTATATTTTTCTGTCTTACTAAGCTGTCTTGTACAGTGATATTAATCTCTGAAGTCTGACAGGGCTAGTACTCAAAAGAAAACTTTCTAAATGCTGAAGTTGCTATTGATCGCTGCATTTAAATGACTGACATTAGCATAATTGCTGATGCTCGTCATTAATGGACAACTCCGGCCAAAAGTATTTTTTGATATGTTATTTCTTTTGGAAAGTTAGACAAATTCCTATTAAATTAGTAGATCATGGAGACTTCAATTTCTTTAAAAAAAAATCATGACGTCACGAACCAGGGTGTAATTCCTATGGAGTAGCCAGCAGGGGGCGCAGTATATATAGAGAACTATGGACTTTATTGAAGTCTATGGGAGATGTAATGTGTAATGTGTAATGTAATGTAATCTACACTTTATTGATAGACTATGTGTATGGGATAATTTGGGGAGCAAGGATATTTGCTCCCCAAATGGAAGGCACCGAGCAGGGAGGGAGAGAGGTGCCGATGCATCTAACTACCTCCCCCCTCCCTGCTCGGTGCAGTGGGACAGAAAGGCACTACTGCTACTCCCATCATCTGCTCATAGTATGAGCAGTTGATGGGAGGAGTAGTGCCAGGGAGATCCCCAGAACCAAGCCCCCCCTCAGCAGACAGCCCCCAACACCGACCCCACACCCACCGCCACGCTCACAGATCGGGCAGGGAGAGGGTAGTTAGATGCACCGGCACCTCTCTCCCTCCCTGCTCAGTGCCTTCTATTTGGGGAGCAAATGTCCTTGCTCCCCAAATTATCCCATACACATAGTCTATTAATAAAGTGTAGATTACATTACATTACGCATTACACATTACATTTCCCATAGACTTCAATACAGTCCATAGGCTCCTATATATACTGCGCCCCCTGCTGGCCACTCCATAGGAATTACACCCTTGTTTGTGACGTCACGGTATTTTAGAGAAATTGAAGTCTCCCTGATCTACTAAATTAAGGGAAATAGCAGCATTTGAGCTTTTTCCATAATTAATGTATATTAGAAATTTGTCTAACTTTCCATAAGAAATAAGATATCAAAAAATACTTTTGGCTGAACTTCTCCTTTAACAGCAGTTTTAAGCTGCAGAAAGCAGTCAGCAGCCGCTGTGTATGGAACAGCCTCAGCTACTAAACCTGCTCAATACTCTTCTTCCCAACCTGCCAAATTCATTTTCATGGTGCAGTCAGCAATGAGCTAAGGTTCTAAAAGGAATAAAAGTCAGAACTTTATTATTCTAGCAAAAGCTCAGTTCTCAGTTCTAGTCGTAAGAAAGTATCTTCTAAGTGGAGCCATTATTGGACTCTATTATCTACTAATGGTAGTACATGTTAATATGGTTAGTGTATGACAATGTATGAACAAAAGACTAGGTATTTTTTAGATATATTAACTGTGTTGAAATAACATGATGTATAGAGTACATACAGTAAAACAGATAATCCATGAAAACAATGTCAACCAACATGTAGCTTGCAGTCTCGGTTTCTCAGCACAGATCTTCCCTTCAGAAGGGACAATAGAGTTAGTTTTTCATCTAATTCCACATCTTTTGCATTTAACCATAAAGGCTGATGGAAAATTTTCATAGGCCATGGATCTAAAAATGAGACGCCTAAGGGTTTGTGAATGGCCAGCAATGGTGTTTAAGCAATAGACAGGTCTATTGGGACAAGAACGTGACACCAGATATGATTGTTTGGAGGCAAAGCTTCTTTGTCTTGCAGCTGAGAGCTACACTTGAATGAGGAAGGACACCATTGTCTTCTTCAAAAGGGTTCTCAGCAGATCCAGTTTCAAGGGGAAACATCGGCTTCACCTAAATGTGAGGAAAGAGACAAAGAGAATTGATAACTTTGTTTAGCTTACAGAGTGGCGAGTTCACACAGTGATAGGGGCAGAGGGCGCCCTTGTGGCTTCTCACCTGTGTTATGGTCCCAGAAGGATGCATTTCAGAGAAGGATTATCAATGACACCTAGTGTTATAAATCAATAGAATGCACCTTTGTTTTTAAAGATTTAAAGGGGTATTCTATCATCAAAAAAAATATTCTGCTGCTCAGAATAATAGAAAAATAAGCCATACTTACCTATCCCCACTCCCCCACAGCTCCTGTTCAGCTCCTTCCAGTCCCTTAATATTCCATCTTCTTGCTTCGGAGAGGAGCACTTATATGTCTGCAATATATGTCTGCTCATCCTGACCTGAGCACTTGTTTCAGAAGCAGGAAGAAGACAGAAAGCTGAGAAACTGAAAGGGGTCGAATGGTATCAGTGGGGGACCAGGGCTAAGTAAGTATGGCTTTTCCTTCAATTTTTGCCCCTGCCCCTGCATCATAATATTTCTTATAAGAGACTAAAATGCTCCTTCAACGCTGACTAGAACTGGTAATCTGCACAAAACTGTTAGTTTTGTGATCAGCTAACGAACAAGCAAACACTTCATCAGCTGATCATTTCTTTTGTGCAGGCATAAAAATGATTAATGGCGGCATGTTTCCCAATGGAAGTGATTGGCCATACCAACAATTGAGACCATTTTTAAAGGGCACCTATCATTTAAACAAACTTCTGGGTCCGGGTGCATCTCCATCTCACTGCTAAAGTGGCAGTCAACGGAATTATAATGGAGCCCTATGAAACTTCCGGTACAGCGATTACCAGATGTCCTATAGACCGCCATTATAATTTAGTTGACTGCTACTTTAGCAGTAAGACGCACATGAAGAGCACTAAAGTGAGCTATCAGCCGACGTGTGACCGATTGCTCATTTGTCAACTGATCGCTGATCCTGTTAAACATACGTACTTTGATTTGTACTGTTGCAGATACAAGAGATGAGTGAACTTACCAGAACTTACCTTTCTTTTTGCATGGAGAAAGTTAATGCAGCCTGAGGACTGCCTGGAAAACATGGATACAGCTTTGTGTGCTCATTTTTAGCAGAAACACATGATCTGCAGCAGAACCAGAACGAATTAACAACATGTAAACATTCCCCTACAGAGCCCTGAGCTCAACCCCAACCTCATATCCGTGTGCTGGTCATGTTTCCACTCACTTTTGGCCTTACGATGTGGGTGAGAGTTGGGAAGCCCCCGTAAACATTACATGGTAGTCTTTCCAAAATGAGTAGGTTTGTCCAACGTTCATCCTTTATTATTTTCAAAGCTTGATGTTTGTAATCTGTATATGTTGGGAATGTAATGGCCTTGGCAAGCCGGGCCATAGAAAGCGGAAATAATTATTATTATCAGTACATATATCAAGAAAAGACTAGTGTTTACGTTTCAGTTTTAGCCATTCTTGACTCATTGAAGTATTTTTTGTCAGACTAACACAGACACAACCAGACAGTGGGCCCTATCTGAACCACCCACTGTCCCTGCCTAATTGCCTCAGCCGACCCTAGGCGGTCGCGGACAACCACGGAGACGTTCCCTGCGCTATATACGTGATACACAAAACAATACGGACAGACGAACACAATAAGGAATAGTAAACCAGGCCGG
Organism: Dendropsophus ebraccatus; assembly: GCF_027789765.1. Classification (NCBI taxonomy): domain Eukaryota; kingdom Metazoa; phylum Chordata; class Amphibia; order Anura; family Hylidae; genus Dendropsophus; species Dendropsophus ebraccatus. Next base: position 191,438,346 of record NC_091454.1, on the reverse strand, counting down.
GTCAAACCACACGGGCAACGTAGTACAAAATCAGTAATCTAAAAGAGTAGTCACAAGTCAGGCAGGAGGTCAGAAAAACGAGTCGAGCAGTAGAAGGGATAGGACGGGGAGCGCAGGAATATACAAGGGAGAGCTGGGACCAGGAATACACCTAATTAGCCAGCGCTGGGACTCAGTCTGTGCTTAGCTTTTATGCTGACCAAGAGCCCGGTCTGGATCCTTATTGGACCGGCGCTCTGATCTTCCAGGTACAGACAGGCAGAGAAACCTGTCAATCACAGCAACAACACAGGTGTAAAATCAAGACCAGGAGCTTCTCAGCTTAACTCCTGCATAGCCAGAAGCTGAGAAGCAATCGGGTGTGGCACACAAAGGCAAAACACCAGGTCCAGTTCACACAGGCTACTGCAGATTCCTGACAGTACCCCTCCTCTTATGAGGGGCCTCAGGACCCTTATTGAACGGACCTGGCTTAGACGGATTACGTGCATGAAATTGTCGAACCAGACGTGGGGCATGCATGTCTTTCCCAGAAACCCACGTCCGTTCTTCTGGGCCAAAACCCTTCCAGTGGACCAAGTACTGCAAAGACCCTTGTACCCAGCGAGAATTTAGAATTTTTTCTACCTCATACTCCAACTCCCCCTGGATGACCAGGGGAACAGGAGGAGAAGACGGCGTAACCGGAGGAACATACTTTTTCAGAAGTGCTTTATGGAACACATTATGTATGCGAAATGATGCAGGCAGTTTTAATCTAAAGGTAACAGGGTTAATCACTTCCACAATAGTGTATGGTCCAACATATTTAGGTGCCAGTTTACCGGATTGTACCTTTAACCTCAGATTTCTCGTAGACAACCAGACCTTTTCCCCTTCTATGTATTGATGGCCAGGTATGCGTCTTTTATTAGCATGTTTTTTGTATTGCTCTTGGGCTTTAACCAAGCTCTGATGAGCTTGGGCCCAAACTGTGCACAGTTTAGAGAATATGGCTTCAGCGGAAGGGTTAACTGATTCAGCAGCATGAGTAGAGGAATACCTAGGATTAAAACCAAAATTACAAAAGAAGGGCGACATACCAAGTGAGCGCTGTTCATGATTATTTAAGGCAAATTCAGCTAGAGATATAAAGTCTCTCCATTTGTCCTGGGCATCAGTCACGAAACACCTCAGAAATTGCTCTAGGGACTGGTTAATTCTCTCGGTCTGGCCATTCGTCTGCGGATGGAAGGCAGACGAGAAAGATAACGAGATACATAACTTTTCACAGAATTCTCTCCAAAACTTTGCCACAAACTGAACACCCCTATCGGAAACAACATTCTCAGGGATGCCATGCAAACGTAGAATATGATTAATAAATAGCGTAGCTAAAGTACGAGCATTTGGTAGCTTAGACAGAGGAATAAGATGGCACATCTTGGAAAATCTATCCACAACTACCCAAATGACAGTTTTTCCCCTGGACAGGGGCAGGTCAGTAATGAAATCCATCGATATATGTGTCCATGGTCTCGTAGGCACCGGTAGCGGATGTAATAATCCTTCAGGTGGCCTTCGAGGGACCTTGGACCTAGCACAAGTCTCACATGCCTCAACAAAAGCTTTCACATCTCGGGCCCAGGAAGGCCACCAGTAGTGGCGCGAGAGCAAGAACTTGGTTCCTGCCACCCCTGGGTGTCCAGCCAACACAGAGCTATGAATCTCTTCCAAGACCCGGAGACGAAGATCCGGAGGTACAAACAAGCAGGAGTCCGGAGTATTTCGGGGTGCCAAGGACTGAGACTCAGCGATCTGGGTCACCAGGTCCTGTTGTAGGACAGACACCACCACACCGGGTTTTAAAATCGTATCGGGCTGGTTCATGGGAGAATTTTCTATGTCAAAACTACGAGACAGGGCGTCAGCCTTGACATTTTTGTAACCAGGCCGGTACATGATCTCAAAGTTAAACCTTGAGAAAAACAGAGCCCACCTGGCTTGACGTGGGGTGAGACGTTTAGCACTGTCTAAGTACATCAAGTTCAGTAAGCACGACCACCTTATTTTTGGCACCCTCCAGGAAGTGTCTCCACTCATCAAACGCCAACTTGATAGCCAATAATTCTCTATTGCCAATATCATAATTACATTCGGCCTGGGAGAACTTCCTGGAGAAGTAGGCAACAGGACGAAGGTTGGTAAAAGTGCTAGATCCCTGGGATAACACTGCTCCCACACCCACCTCAGATGCGTCCACCTCCACTATAAAGGGGCGCTCAAAATCAGGCTGAGCCAGCACTGGAGCTTCTGTAAAACATCGCCGAAGTTTATCGAATGCCATGATTACTTCTGGGGACCAGTTAACTAAGTCCGCCCCCTTCCTAGTCAAATCCGTAAGGGGTTTGGCTACCAGTGAGAAGTCTTTAATAAATTTTCGGTAGTAATTTGCAAATCACAAGAACCTTTGCAGGGCCTTCAGGTTATTGGGTCGCTCCCAGTTTTCAATGGCAGTACATAGGGCTGGCTAATATGTCAGACTAACACAGACACAACCAGACAGTGGGCCCTATCTGAACCACCCACTGTCCCTGCCTAATTGCCTCAGCCGACCCTAGGCGGTCGCGGACAACCACGGAGACGTTCCCTGCGCTATATACGTGATACACAAAACAATACGGACAGACGAACACAATAAGGAATAGTAAACCAGGCCGGGTCAAACCACACGGGCAACGTAGTACAAAATCAGTAATCCAAAAGAGTAGTCACAAGTCAGGCAGGAGGTCAGAAAAACGAGTCGAGCAGTAGGAGGGATAGGACGGGGAGCGCAGGAATATACAAGGGAGAGCTGGGACCAGGAATACACCTAATTAGCCAGCGCTGGGACTCAGTCTGTGCTTAGCTTTTATGCTGACCAAGAGCCCGGTCTGGATCCTTATTGGACCGGCGCTCTGATCTTCCAGGTACAGACAGGCAGAGAAACCTGTCAATCACAGCAACAACACAGGTGTAAAATCAAGACCAGGAGCTTCTCAGCTTAACTCCTGCATAGCCAGAAGCTGAGAAGCAATCGGGTGTGGCACACAAAGGCAAAACACCAGGTCCAGTTCACACAGGCTACTGCAGATTCCTGACATTTTTATACTTTAATTTTTTATACTAAAATAACTAGACTTAGCATGTGCTTATATGAAAGAAGTTGAGAAATAGACTTCAGAACCACAGGGAATTTTTCTCTTTTGCTTTTTTTCTTAGAGGTGTTATCCACTTTGAACTGCCCTTTTTTGTTAATTCTATCGAGAGGAAAAAAAAAAGAGGTAGCACATCCATAAACTGACCATCTGCTTCTTAGCTCTATATACTACAAACATCAGGAGTTAGTTACAATATAAAATATATCCTGTCCCCTCTTTTTTTTTTTGCTTGGTTCAGCAGTTCTCCCCCACCCAGGTGAATTTAATTATTAAAGGGGAACTCCAGGTAGAGGTTAAAAAAAATGAAACTTTTGCAGAAGCATAATGCATTACTTACCTGTCTATCCCAGTTTTGAAACTATCAAAAATCCATTTGTTTGGGGGGGGGGGGGGGGGGTTTGTTCTGTTTTGTGTTCCTGTCCTTCCTGGTTGATGAGTTCCCAGAATGCAATGTTTTCCCTCAGCTAATCATCACAGCCGCAGCTGCTTCTGGCCAGACAGAGATGGTGAATCACTCAGGGGATTGGGGGATCCAGCCAAGCCTCCTGTCTGCATCATCAGCCTGTCCTCAGCAAACACACACAGTGTGAGACAGAAGCCTGGAACATTTGTCTCCTAAGGGGGTATAGCAGAAGGAGCGGGAGACAATGTGAATTGGCACAGAGGCCATTTTTTTTCACTTCCTGGATTTCTATCAGCTTCCAGTGTGACAGAACCACACAGATATGGCAATACATTGTATAGACACATCTAGATAACTTTTAATGTACTTTTAATAGAAAACAAGTTTTTCTTATCCGGAGTTCCCCTTTAAGTGTATACAGGGTCAGAACCCGGCTCCCCTGGCTTTTAGCTGAGAGCACAGGGTAAGGCTTCATGCACACGGAGTAAAAGTGGCCCGAATTCCACAACGGAATGCCGCCAGCCTCCCTGTCATAATGACAGTCTATAGGAGGCTCGTCCATTTCCTCTCTCCACTGTGAAGAATTAACATGTTCATTCTTCAGCACAAAGAGAGGAGGCGCGCGAGCCTGAGTGGGCACTGCGCTGAGTGGGTGGGCACCGTCAATATATAGGTACACATTTAGACAATATGCACAACCACAAAGCAACCAGGTTTGTCCTCCAGTGTGAGAGATGCTTTATGTTGCCTTTCGTTGCTCACCCTAAGGGCCCATTCACACTGAGCAAAAAGGGGGAAATTCCGAGTGGAACCCGCAATGTGGACTCCACTCAAAAACCTGTCTGCCTTACTGTCTCAATGTGATGTCTCCTCTCAAAGAATTGAAATGTCTGGCATTACAAATATTTGTAATAGGGCAAAACACTATACTAAGGTCTTTTTGAGCAACACAATACTTAGGTGGCTGGTATATGTCGAAGTATCACCTGAATGTCAGAACCTCACACTTCCTCTTGCCTTCTTCCCATAGTGTATCCTGGTACCAGCTTTTCCTCTGGTATGGCAATGATCAGACATGATTCACCAGACCTGGGAGCCTTTTTCAATTGCTCTTTTTCTGTCCAATTCTGACCCTTATGTGTCACCTCTAGGCACTTATGGAGTGGGGAGGAGTCACTGTGAGTCACTGTGAGTCACTAGATAGATAGATAGATAGATAGATAGATAGATAGATAGATAGATAGGACATAGATAGATAGATAGATAGATAGATAGATAGATAGATAGATAGATAGAAGATAGATAGATAAATAGATAGGAGATAGATAGATAGATAGATAGATAGATAGATAGATAGATAGATAGAAGATAGATGGATGGATGGATGGATAGATGGATAGATAGATAGATAGATAGATAGATAGATAGATAGATAGATAGATAGATAGATAGATAGGACATAGATAGATAGATAGATAGATAGATAGATAGATAGAAGATAGATAGATAAATAGATAGATAGGAGATAGATAGATAGATAGATAGATAGATAGATAGATAGATAGAAGATAGATAGATGGATGGATAGATAGATAGATAGAAGGTTCCCTCCCTTTCTTCTTAGGTCAGTGTGCCATGTAGGAGAGAACATCTGCAAATTCTTTCTGCAGCATTGTGTATATCCTTTGATCCCAATCTATTGTTATATTAACCACAGGGAAAGACCCAGACTAAAAATGAGTGGCTGAAATGTAGAAAACATGGATGATGCTTATGGATACTTACTGTAAGTACGGAATAAATCCTCCCGGTTACATTATGTGGGAAAGGCCATACAAACATTTTCATTTCACAATCAAGATAATAAATGGATGATGAAATCCAGTGTCTCGGGATCCTGTGCTGTCTCATCATTATGTCTAAGGACGAGGTGATGAGGCCGCATAGGGTGGTGTCATATACACAAGGTATTGTCCTCATACTTCACAAAATAAACGTACAGAAAGTTGTCATTGTTTAGTGTTTTAACATGACCCCAAGTAGAAGAAAACTAAGAAGAGGTTTTCTATGGGGATTTGCTGCTGCTCTGGATGGTTCCTGTTATGGACAGAGGTGGCAGCAGAGAGCACTGTGTCAGACTGGAGAGAATACACCACTTCCTGCAGGGCATACAGCAGCTAAGTACTGGAATGTGTGAGATTTGTAAATAGATATAAATTACATATCTCTTTTACTTTCTGACACCAGTTGATTTGAGAAAATATTTTTTCCAGAGTATCCCTTCAACATCCATAATTTATTGTGCATGGTGTATGATCTTCTTAAGCAAATTAGAAAATGTCAGTACCCTGTAAGAATTGCAATTGTCTGTAAAAAGAGTTAGAGGGAAAATTTCATGTGATCAGATTCCGTGTACGAGTTTTACAATGCCATCAGCAGATGACTAAGTTCCATAGAGCCAAAGAGAAATAAATTGCCCATGGTATGCCATCTTCCTGAATGGTAACTATAGCCTGTAATTACGGAGAAGAATGCACACAGTTTCCTCTGGGTACAGTCAGTATATTTGGCAGGTTAGGATGGGTTTATGACTGAAGCCATTACTCAGGCTCAGATCATTGCACAGACAAAGTGGTCAGTAAGTACAGACACTTATTCCAAATTGTACGCAGCTGTTTCAGTTAGTTTAGTCTGTACAAGATATAGACACCACAGCTCTTTGGAGATGGGGCTGTGGACAGTCCACTGTGCAGCAATCTGTTGAGAAATTCAATCAATGCTATTGTCTGATGTGTTATTGATACAAATACTACTTGTGGTATCACCAGTCTGACACAGTTCTCTCTGCTGCCATCTCTGTCCATGCCAGGAACTGACCAGAGCCGCAGCAAATCACCATAGAAAACCTCTCCTGCTCTGGACAGTTCCTGTCAGGGACAGAGGTGGCAGCAGAGAGCACTGTGTCAGACTGGAAACAATACACCACTTCCTGCAGGGCATATAGCAGCTTATAAGTACTGACAGAATAGAGATTTTTAAATAGAAATAATTTACAAATCTGAATAACTTTCTGGCATCGGTTGATTTGTAATTAATTTTTTTCCACTGGACTATCCCTTTAAGTTGACTTTAAGCATTTTTATCATAGCAAATAAACAGTTGGGGGCAGTTTAGGAAAGGTGACTGATAAGCAGAGAAAGAGGAATTTTTCTCTAGTAAGATATATTACATAGTTTCTTATATTCTTTTGTACTATTGATTTAATACAAAGTTTGAAACAAATGTTTATAGTTTATTTATTTTTATGAATTTGTTGCTGGGAAAACTGGATGACTGGCTACTATGGCGGCCATTACAGTTCCCACAGGGTTAGTCACCCAGATTTCCTAGATTCCTGAATGGCAAATCTATATAGTCATACATATCCTGTGTTGGCAATGTTACATAACTTTACATAGTTGCCATTCAGAAGTCTGGGAAAGTTAGTTCATAAGTTTATAAAACATGTAATGTGACCATATATTTCCCCAATAACACTGACATTGCTAGGAAATAGCAAGTTAAATAGACTTACAGTTACTGGTATATACACTGTGAAGTTTTCACAGTTCTAGCAAACATTTCTTTTAATAAAGGAACCTAAATGTGCCTCTTTCTATTAAATTTGTGTATAACTCCATTTATTTAAAGTTTTAAATTCCATAATATGTGGGTGCAATACCTGCAATACACCACTAGGTGGAGGCTCTGCAATACAAATGATTCCCTTTTAGAATTCCATTCACTCTCTATGCACAAGGGAAGCCGCTGGGTATTTACAGTATAAACATATCTGAGGTGCACTCATGTACGAAATAGATTACTGAGACTACAAGAATCAGGAAAATGTGCATGAAACTGGATTTGTTCAGAAAGGCGACACTGTGTTTTATTCATAGGGAGGGGATCAATGAGTTTGCTGTTCCAGAGAAAAGTCCCAAGACATGTCACTTCTTTTGGCCGATAGCGGAATACGCTGGCCCATAGAATGGTGTCTATGGAGCCGACAGAATCCCACGGAGTTTATCCGCGAGAATTCCGTAGTGTGAACCCTTACAGCAGAATATAGTTGCAACACTGTTCAGGTAAAAACAATGAAGACACCATACTTGCCTGCCCCTGTTCCTCCGGCATGCTCCTGTCTGCTTCTTTGATTCCCGGCTCACTGATCGCCTGATTAGCCAATCACTGTGCTGTCCCCTGAAGCCAGTGATTGGCTGAGCTGACTGTCAGTGAGCCGGGACCCAAAGAAGCAGACGGGAGCGTGCCGGAGGAACAGGGGCAGGTAAGTACAGTGTCTTCATTATTTTTACCGGAACGGCGTGGAAGTAGTTGCAGAAACTGGCGCTACATTCATGCAGCGCATATTAATGTAGGACTATAGACTCTAATGGTAACTAGTATTGCAAAGGATATGCTGCAATATGTGCAGTGTGAAATATGTGATGTGAGTGTGAGTACGCTGGTCTGTAGGGGGGGGGGATGCAGAACACATGCAAGCCACTTACTACAGTTGATATTAGTGCAGTAGCTAGTACCATGGAGGAAGACCATGTTTCGCCTGCCTCGATGGTAGCTAGCTGGGTACTTTGGAGAAAAAAAAATAGTTTTTAAATCAACTGGTGTCAGAAAGTTATACAGATTTGTAAATTATTTCTATTAAAAAATCTCAAGCTATCCAGTATCTATCAGCTGCTGTATGTCCTGCAGGAGGTGGTGTATTCTTTCCAGTCTGACACAGTGCTCTCTGCTGCCACCTCTGTCAATGTCAGGAGAAGAGGTTTTCTATAGGAATTTGCTGCTGAATAGGTTTATTGTTCTTTTATTCCATGAAAAAAATTATAGGAATCCTACAGAACTAATGTAACCAATCAGATCCCAGGTCTTATGCATGCTGCATCCTGATTGGTTCTTATGTAAAACTCTTCTTTTACAAAAAACTCTAATATATTGAATGCCAACAAGAAGGTCCCCCAAATATTCTACTGTAGCCCTTTATAAAACTGTCCCTACACAACCACAAATTGACACTGGGCCAAATAATCCTATGCAAACCTTATATGCATAAAATATACAGAACACGGTTTGTACAAATAAGTCTGGGCACATTGATAAAAGAGATCAGTGTATTTTGCACTTCAGGGTGCAGCATGAATATAAAAATCTGCTCTAAGGCAGAAAAGTTTCCCTTTGTGGACACCGCCAGCTAGTGGAAGGGGTTAATAGGTCAGAGAATTCTTCCTGGAAACCAGGTATGTAAATGAACTGTCCTTCAGAAGGAAAACAGCTGCTGACTCTCTAGTGCCACCTAGTGGAGGTAGCTGTCCAGTCAATTTCTGACCGATTAAAGAGCCTTGAAACATATTTGTTGTCCATAGCAACCAAAGTGAATGTACCATAAGGTACACCGCTGTGGGTATTACACCTTAATAGAACGGCGCGCATGTCCCCAGTCTTTTTGGGAGCACCAGTCTGCCCCAGAGCACTGAAGGGCCCGCCGGCACCTAGTGTGACATAATCCTCAACATCCCCACCACCCTTGACGCAGCTCCATTGATTCGTCACAGAGGGGAGGGGAGATCGTCACACAGGGGGCTGTCGTGCTCTGGGGCCGGCTGGTACTTCCGAAAAAACTGGCGCCATGCACGGTTTAAAAAAAAAAGGACTGTGCCACTGATATCCCCGCATGGATTAAAGGGGTAGTGCAGCGCTAAAGAATTATTTACAAAATAACACACATTACAAAGTTATACAACTTGTGTTATGTATGTGAATGGACCCTTCCCCATGTTCCCTCCACCCACACTAGACCCAGAAGTGTGGTGCATTATACTCACTGCATCTCGTGTCGACCCCCGTCCACCATCTTGTGACAATGGCGTCGTCTTCAGGAGGCCGGCTGAACCCCTCCATCCATCCCTCATGCCGGCCCGCCTATGCCGCGGCTGAGCACAGTTATGACGCGGCAGAGGGGGGCCGGCATAAGGGACGGATGGAGCGGTTTGGCCGGCCTCCCGAAGATTACATCATTGTCCCAAGATGGCGGAAGCGGGTCAACACGAGATGCAGTGAGTATAATGCACCATACTTCCGGGTCTAGCGTGGGTGGGGGGAAACACGGGGAAGGGGGCCATTCACATACATAACATACATTAGAGAGTTGTATAACTTGTAATGTGTGTTATTTTGTGAATAATTGTTTAGTGCCGCACTACCCCTTTAAATTAAGGTATAATACACAAATAGTGGTACATACACTTTAAATATCTGGTTGCAATGGGCAACAAAGACATTTTCTCTTTTAGATGGTTTCTATTTAGTGTAATGGCTATAGCCAAAGTATTATTTATAAAAACCTGTTTTTCTCTACATCTGATGGGCCAGGGAAGTGCAACCGAGCTGCTTAAGTGCCACAGCATCACTCACCTCCTGGATTGCACTTCCCCTCCCAGCCTACATGATTGATATTAAAGAGTTCTGCGCTTGAGGTCAAGCCTAGAAAATCATTGAAACAGAGCAGGAAGGGGAAACCAGAAGGTGAGAGATGCTTTGGCACTCGGCCCCACCTCCTTGACACTTTAGCCACACCAAAAAAACACTGTTTACAGAGTAGTGTTGTTTTTTGGAAGAAAGCTGCCATGTTCCAATAAAAAGAGATTTGTTAAAAAAACAAAACAAAGCTGCCATGTTTTTCTTAGCCTGGATAGCCCCTTTAAAGGATATCTGTCACTTAAAAAAAAAAGAAAACACTTCCATGTGAAACGTTTTTATTGGTTTGGGGCCGGACGTTTAGACCCCCAGCAGTCGTTAGAGCCAGGAGAAGCACAGTTTAATGTTTGCCTCCTAGGCTCACTCCCTTTTCTGTCTCACGACAGAAGACGGCCTCTATTGTAAGTCTGTTGCGGCCTTCTTCTGCAGCAAGACAGAGATCGTCTTTACCTAATGATCGAAAGGGGGTCTGGACACAAATAACCCCAAATAGACCACAAATAATTAAACAAAATAGTGCAACTATTGGCCGTTCTGAGCCACTCTGCTAAAGTGGACAGGGCTTATTGTGGAGGTGTGGCTGCCCTCCTCTCCAAATTTTCTCCAATTTACACCTGCACAGTGTTAAAGGGGTTATCCAGTGAAAATCTTGGTCTCAGAAAGTTCTATATACTTATCAGCTGCTGTAAGTCCTGCAGGAAAGGTTGTATTCTTTCCAGTCTGACACAGTGCGCCCTGCTGCCATCTCTGTCAGAGGCAAGAACTGTCCAGAACAGCAGCAACTTCCCATCGAAAACCCCTCCTGCTCTGGACAGTTCCTTTCATGGACAGAGGTGGCAGTAGAGAGCACTGTGTCAGACTGAAATGAAAACAACATTTCATGCGGGACATACAGCAGCTGATAAGTATGGGAAGATTTGAGACTTTTCAATAGAAGTAAATTACAAATCTATATAACTTTCTAAAACCAGTTGATTTGAAAGCAAAAGATTTCACTGAATAACCCCTTCAGTCTAAGGGGGAGATTTATGAAAGGGTGTAAATATACACCCAGGGGGTAGAGTTATTAAACTGGTGTAAAGTAGAGTTGCCCCTAGCAACCAGATTCCACTTTTCTTTTCTCACAGACTCTTTGAAAAATAATAGGTGGAATCTGATTGGTTGCTAGGGGCAACTGAGCCAGTTTCACTTTACACCATGTTTGATAAATCTCCCCCCTGGTGTACACTGCCCACAACAACCAATCACAGCTCAGCTTTCAGCTCTGGTAAAATATAAGAGGAGCTGTGATTGGTTTCTGAGGGCAGTTTACACCAGGTGTATATTCACACCTTTTCATAAATCTCCCCCCAAGGGTTTATTCCCAAGTTCTGTGAAACGCGAAACCACTGGACAGGAAAGCCCTGTAGTGGATTCTTTCCCTGCTCAGCATGATCTATCAATATGATGGCGGGAGCGGGGAAAGTGTTTGAATCTTCGCTGTACTGTAGTGACAGGCTGCTTCATTAGAGTGCCACAAAGGTTCCAGGCATCATATTGGTAGATCATACCGAGCAGGGAAAGAGTCCACTACAGGGCGTTCCTGTCCGTAGGTTCCGCATTTCACAGAACTTGTTAATAAGCCCTAAGAATTAGACAATTTTAGTCATTTTTCTCTGTCTGTTTTCCCTAGATCTGAGGGGGCGAGCCTATGGCCCCCCAGCTGCTGCAAAACTACATACCTGGGCTGCCAAAGCCATATCTTTGGTTGTCCAGTCATGATGGGACTTGTAATTTTGCAACAACACCATCGCTGCCATTGATCAAGGCGTGGTTGGTTTGCACCCCATGGCACCAGGACACATGCCCCCCATTCATACTCCTGCGTATATGTATATCATCTGCTTTATATACTTCCTGAAAAAGTTTAATATCATCCAATATGGCACAGGGGTTGCCACCCAGCTTTCCAAGACTTCTGACCTGTCTGTGTAGGAATATCATATGATAGCAAAGAATGTAGCTTTAAATTACTAGATTAACACTCAGGTGTCTGGGAAAGCTGGGTGACAACTCCAGTGGAATTGATGATCACTTTATTAGTTGTCACTCAATAAAGAAACCACTGATTCTTGCTTTTTGACTTAGGAAGAAGCGATTGTAAATTTCTTCCACTTGAAAGCCTGTATGACAGCAGCGGAGAGGAGAGTCCTCAGCTGGGAAGGGGGAGGGCCCATAGTGAGAAGTCAGAGAGCTCTGACAAGAGGCTTCAATGCTCTGAGCTCAGGGAGAGGACACACATACTGTAGACCTGCTCCCCATACAACACAACTCCACCAAGAAGGAGAACCCAAAACAAACAGCAAGAAGCCTCAGGCACTTTCTTAAACTGCATACTTAAAGGGATAGTGCTGTCTTCACTTCTATCCTCATCACTGTGTCTTTTTTTTTTTTCGCTACTATTACTTAAAGAGTCTTCCAGGGGCTGATCCGGGATTGTTCCTGCTCATATCTTGGATATACTACACCTGACTATTCTCCGAGCTTCCAGGATGGAAGTCCCACACCCTGAAAATACATTGTAACTACTATAACTATAAAGAACAAACGCTCACAAGGATCCTTATTTGTCTACGATGTTAATATTTATTCATGTCCTGTGAGTTTCCAGTCTCCGAATGCTCTCGGCTGGCTGGCCAATGGAGGAAGCAGCCAGTGTTCTTGTAGACTGAATTGGCTGTGCCTGGCAAGAAGGTGAGTCAGTCACTTTCAGGAGAGCCTTGTCGGTGTCACCTAAAGGGTCACTATCTCCGCACCTCCGCGTGGGACTTGGCTGTCATTTCCTGGCTGCTGGCGATTGGGGATCCACAGCTGAACAATGCTGCTGTCATCTGCAGGGTACATCATGCTGCTTATCTTAGGTAGGTCACTTCATAAAACTTATTGTGGGTATTGCTTGATGAGGTATAACATGAAGTTAAAGGGTCCCAGTGCAAAATCTGTAACAGGGTCCCCATCTTCAATGTGCCAGTGGCCTGGGAGGTACCCCTAAGGTATCAGGGTCTGGGTGCAATCCCTTCTGCTTTCGTTAGAGCTGCGACCCTATCTATTTTACAGGTGTTCAGCTATATGCAACATTGAGGGTTTTTTTAAAAAAAAAAATTCACATTGTCCTCACTTGTCCTATTCCATGAAGCGATTTTTTGACGATTAACGATATACGACCAAAGACCGCTATGGCAAATGACCCAAAATCGTCCGCCCAATTACACGGAATGATGATCGTTACTTATGATTGTTCTTGCAGTCATCCTACTGCGATCGGCCAGACGGCTTCTTATTACACCGAACGATGTGCAAACGATCCACAATAAAAATAGGTCCGAATTCTATCAAGCGGCCAACGATTTCTCATTGGTCGTTTAACCGTTGTCTGCTATTACACAAAAAGATTATTGTTCAATTGAAATTAAAATCGTTCAATCATCCCGTGCAATAGGTCCCTAGGACTGCTATAACATCTCCTATCTCATAAGTTTTCTGATAGATCCCCATTCAGCCGGATATGATCATCGCCCTGACACTACAGACATAGCTATCCATGGTACCAGTGCTATTTATTGCTCATCTCTGCTGAACTATGGCCGGCTTACGATGAAGTAACCAAACAGGATCTGTATTTCCACCCATTACTCTTTGGTCACACTTCCATTGCCAGCTCTAGTCTACAATGGATCATGTACTGATCTACATTGTCCAACAATGGTTGGTATCAGTATGGACAACACTCAGAATGTGGGGGTCTCCATCCTTCTCCATCCCCCAGGCTCAACATTCTGTAACTGGGGATGAATACCCATATTATTGAGCTATACAATAAGTGTGTACCACACATTGTAGGGTTGGATACATTGTTTGATTATTGTAGACAATCTACAATTGTGGACATGAGTACAAGAGCCTGGTGAATTGTGGGGTCTTGTCGCCTCAAACATTAGGTAAATGATTGAATTACTGAAGGATTAAACAACGTGAGTAAGGTTTATACTATGATAATCCTTCAAGCAATGTTAGACTGGGTAGGCAGTGATGTCATCACTTATATATGGAGTCATTAGTCTTGTATAACATAGAATAACAAACTTGTTTCTGTCCTTATCCATCTCTGTAAGAACAGTCACATATAAATATAATAGTAATAGTTTCCATGCATAAGATGGAATAGTTGGTCATAGAAGTGGGATTTGTTTTCCCCGACACCTTTGGTAAGATATATTTTGTCCCTCTGCCCCTTTCATAAAGTCTTCACCACCCCAAAGGTCTGATCCATCCCAGTAGGCCCTGGTTACATAATGGCAGGGTCTTTCACTGTACCTTCTGGCCTGACTCAGCATGCTACCCAATGACCCCATGACGTCAAAAAGCTGCATTGTATAGGGCTGGCCTCAAATTTCCTTTTTCTGATAAGATTATTAACAATAGGCTGCCTACCTGATCTGTACAGAAAAGAATAGTGGATATCTAGTTGATCAGTGGGGGTAGATTTTCTGGTCCCACCACCGATCTCTTATGGAGATCAGGAGGAGTTAGCAGCCTTTGGGGTTTTTTTTGATGGTCATCCATAGACTGGCCTCTTCTATAATGTATGTTAGTAATATCTCAGTACTGGATCACCAATGATCTATAACTTTTGGCCAACTTTCCCATTTCCACTCGACCCACCCCCTGCTATCATGCACACTCAGCTCAGAAAGGCGTGCATTTTCTTTCAGTGGGGGATACATTGGATTTCCGCTAGCGATGAGTGAACCTGCCGGATTTCTGGTTCGTACGAACCAGAAATCTCGGCATCTGACTCCCGCTGTCTGCCGACGGGTGGATACACCGTAAGGAACGCCTGGAAAACTGGGATACAGCCTATGGCATAGGCAACAACAATATCACACAACAGTAAATTCAGACTTGTCAGATCTGTATTTTTACTTATGGACTCTTTATCCAAACCCTTAGGTAAATACCTGACACTAGAATGATAATATAGGGGAGGGCTGACATGTTGTCCCTATCCCTGACTATACACACCACCCTGCCGTCACAGTCCTTTGATCCCTGTCCTTGCACGTGATAAACCTACATCTGTCCGGCCTTCTATTCCTTCAGGGCTAGTTATCTATCAACTACATGACAAATACCTGGCCCCCGCCATGAATTCTGTATCCCAGGGGTTCCCCGCTGACTCATTGCTACTTTTGCCTCTGGACTGACATTTCTGTAATAGATCAACAGGAAATTACAGGTAGATGTAGAAACTCTGCTCCGAGTGAAAAACATCCCAACATAGTTCACATTGATGACATTTCTGAGCAAGTTTTACAGAATTTCTCAGTTAACAATTGAAAAACAACTCCCCCTAACTCCCCATGTATATATATATCAGAGGTGAATCTACTTGTCACATTCTCCTCTGCTACATATATGTGTGTGTGTATATATATATATATATATATATATATATATATATATATATATATTATACATATATATATATATACACACACATATAGCGAGGTTATGATTGGTTGCTACAGGCTAAAGGTATTTTGGGACCAGTAGGAAAAATTAACCATAGGCTGGAATGGGCAAAATAATACCTGACTTGTAAGGCCAACGATTGGTCAATGTCATTTTAAACAAGTTCCCTCCGTTTGGTACCCTAAAATAAACCGCTAAGGTCTTAGCTAGTAGGTTTCCCTCTTCCCTGCATACTGCTCTCCACTGCCTGTTCATAGGGAAATTCCACCTCTAGCAGCAGAAGGACCAGGACTGAGCACAGGAAATGGGGTGTGGCTTAGCTAGTGCTAAGCAGAGAAGAAAGTCAGGACTATGTACATGTATCCTCCCCCTAAGGATTCGTATCATCCCAAAAAATTTAAATCAAGGCTGCGCTCATCTCTGACTACCCATAATGTTTTGAGAAGTTGTTCTTTGCAACACATGCTGATGTGCTCTTACTATGTACACAGTGCTGCCTCCTGAATTTGCCTCCACCCATTTACCTCATCTTTACATTATTAACACCAGTAGCAGTTCTTAGACCAGGGCTGCTTTTATAATGTTACCTCTGCCTTGCTGTGATCCTGTAAGTGTTTTCCTTTCTGCTCACATAACACTTTGCAAATTTAAGTCATCAATACTGTTTTCTCCCCAAGTACTGTACTGTGCAAATCTTTACCCCAGAACAGAGCCAGACTATTCAGTCGAGAGCACCTTCTCCAGCATGGCATATAGAGAGGAATAGGTGCTGTCTAGAGATGAGCGAACCGGATTCGGCTTCGAGTCCATCCGAACCCGAATGTTCGGCACTTGATTAGTGGTGGCTGCTGAAGTTGGATAAAGCTCTAAGGTTGTCTGGAAAACATGGATACAGCCAATGACTATATCCATGTTTTCCACAGCATTGATTCAACTTCAGCAGCCACCACTAATCAAATGCCAAAAGTTCGGGTTCGGATGGACTCGAGCATCCTCGAGGTTCGCTCATCTCTAGTGCTGTCCTGTGGTTCACCAGAGAATTAAAAGAAAGGTTAAAAGGTCCTGTTCCCCTGAAATGGAGGGAATGGGAAATAGCTGTGCAACACGGAGGGGGCCCTCAGGGGCCAAATAACAGCAGTGAGAGGCCAAAAATCAACTCGCCACCGCCCTGAAAGTTTAATGTAATAAAATCAGGCAGGTTTTTAAAATTCTTTTGTAAGTACAAGTACTCTTTAACTTTCGTCCTATGAAAATGACAAAATATTATGATAAGATGATGGATAATATAACATGACATGACATAACATGAGTAGGGATTAAAGGGGTTGTTCACAAAAATATCTTTTAAATTAACTGGTGCCAGAAAGTGCCAGAGTTGTAATATATTCTTTTAAAAAATCTTAAGTCTTCCAGTACTTATCAACTGCTGAATGTCCTGCAGTAAGTGGTATTCCTTACAGTCTGAAGAGCAGGAGAGGTTTTCTATGTGGATTTGTTACTGCTATGGACAATTTCTAACATTGACAGAGGTGGCAGCAGAGAGCACTGAGTCACACTGGAGAGAATACACCACTTCCTGCAGGACATACAGCAGCTGATAAGTACTGTAAAACAAAATTTTTATTAGAAGTAAATTACACATGTCTGACACTTGCTAGGACCAGTTGCCAGACTAAAGTAAGTAGTACTGACTATGTGGCAGGGATCTGTATAGGAAAGGCTTAGGGTTCAGTTTAATACAGGCTGCGGATTGCTTGTCAATAATGGCTCTTGTAATCTCAGTAATGACTGCTTATTTTACTGTCCGGCTTGGAGCTTTCTCCTTAAGTGAATAATAAAAACTCCACCTGAAAATCCAATAATTTCCTCTAAATGATGGTAATCTCAGTGATGGTTTTTGTACTTCCCAGATGAGTAAAGAAGAACACAGTCAAATATATTGTCATAAAGTTTCATTATACCAGTGTCCCCCAACCCGCAGCTCTCCAGATGGGGGTGACCGGTGCTGGGTGTAGGGCCCCTCTTTGCTCCGGATGACTGTACCAACCTCCTGGCATTGGGCACCAGGAAGCATATCACTTGTATTTCCTTGGTGGCATCTCTCGATGACTCAGAGAAAGGATGACACCAGAGGTGCGGCTCCTTCTCTCTTGTTTGTTTTTTAATTCAATGATATTAAAACCAGCAATCATCCTGGAGAGACAAAAAAAAAAAAAAATTAACCCCTGACCTTCTGCAGCTACCAATAGGTTGTTGTAGGTAAGGCGTTTAACCTTTGTAAGAGTTCCCATCCTACATTACCAGTCTATAGGATGATACTTAGCACGTGTAGCTAATAAAGTGCACTGGGATTTGGACTAAGTCCAATAGACAACCGCAGAGATGGGACTCCGGATATAACACTGCAGCTGCAGTCACAGCAACGCCATGACCCATATAACTGCACTAAGCGGCACATTGTGGGCCCAGAGGAACATGGCGGCTAGGTGGCATTGGTGTTGCAATTTGTAACACAGCCAAATGCCTCATCGAGACACCTAAGAAGCTATATGCTGTACGTTCCGTTGTATAGGACCCTGGGAGTCTTAATGTAACATATGGAATATAGATGCCTAAACATGGCGTTTCCACATCAGGATTGCTGCCACAAGTCCCTGCCTGACCACATATCTCTGTGAGGGTCATCAGACCCTCGGGACGCAGGGCCATAATACAGATGTGTACACATGCCTACAACCCACCTGTGTAAACCAGCCTGTATAATTATCCTAAATAGTTTCAGTCTGTGTTATGTGCTCCAGAGCTGCATTCACTTTTATGTTGTCATTAGAAACATTCAACAAGGTTCTTCATGTATACCCCTCCTCATCCCCACCGCCCACTTTTTAGCTATACTCCGACAATGCATTGGGGCAGGTAGTTATTTCTACTTCAGATCATACAATGGCAGAATGCAAGTCATCAGATCAAGGTCTGTGCAGACATTGTGCCAGCAGGGTATTTTGGGAGATTTCAGCTCTAAAGCCTATAAAATTGTGAATGCATCTTTGTAACACTGGATTGATACATAATAACTAGTGTTGAGCGAGCATGCTCTATCAAGCATCAGGGTACTCATTGGGGGTGGGGGCAGGGAGATAAATTTACCCATTGAGGGTGGGGGCAGGGAGATAAATTATGCTTTCGTTCTTGGCGTCTTCTTCTTCATCAGCAGTGAGCCAATCAGCGGCTAAGGCAGGGCACCTCTGCAGCCGCTGATTGGCTGAGCGGAAAATAATTTTCGTCTCAGCCACTTATTGGCTGAATGCAGATGAAAGTGCTGAAGATAGAAGATGCTACCGGAGCCCAAGATGGTAAGTATAACCCCCCCAACAGAGTACAGTCTGGCCCCCAGGTGGTTAAGTGGGGGTGCACTTATCCTCCAGACTGTAACTTTCTGAGCTTTTCAGATAGCCCAGACACCCATTCTGTGTTCAAGTCTTCCATTGAATTTAATAGGATTTGTTACTCAAGTCAAGCACTCGAGCATTGAAGAATACTCAACTCAAGTAGCGAGCGCTCAAGCGCTTTAGTGTTCCCTCAACACTAATAATGAATAATGTAAAGCAATGATTTCTTACTGTTGTTTCTATGTAAAGTACATAAGATGGGGTGGTCTCCTGGTGGTTTTACTTGTATTTGCAGTAAATAGAGAACAAACAATTGTGTAGGTGAGGGAAGTCCAGCACTGATGGATAGAATGGTAATGGCTATTTTATTATAACATCAGCATGTTCAGGACACGAAACAAGAATGACCAACGCGTTTCAGGGTCTCTTCTTCCAGTTCTGCGATACCCAGCAGTTTGCGCATGTTGGAGCACTGCAAGATGGGAATCTTTTCTTATTACCATGTTCCCCCGAAAATTAGACATCCTCCTAAAATGAGTCACCCCAACCAGCCTATCAACTAGCCCAAGTAAGGCACCCCCCAGAAAATAGGGCATCCCCACCCTAAACTAAGTAGCCCCCCCCCCCCAAAGTAAGGCCACCCGCCGCCACCCAGGACTTGCCTAATCCCCCTATGGACCTTCACAGCTGGCATAGCAGGCATACTGGTCCATAGCCCCCACGTCCTACCACACATCCAGAAGCACGCTGGAGGTCACCTGACGCATGTCCAATCGCACGCTCCTGGTCCCACTGCTCCATAATGCTTTCCTTTGGAAGGGGAAATGAACAGGTCTGGTACAGTGATATACAGAATCAGGCTCAGTGCACATCTTATTTGGTAAACACCATTGGTGCGTGTGCTAAGGTCCCTGTGTGCATGGTAAGGGTGCCCATGGACCCCACAAGAGTGCCCTTATGGTATACTTTGGGCCAGTAGGCATCAGCATATTTTTCCTTATAAAGGAAAGTATATTGTACAACACTGTGCTAAGCAATGGAGTGCAGTAAAAAATACACACAAACTCAAATTTATTAAGAGGCGCCCTCCTTCTAGTACATATGGCACATCTTCTGGTTGTACGCAAGAAAAGAAAAAAATTATGTTCATCTATAGAGGTGGTATGTTTTTTTCTTGGGAAAACCCCTTGAACTATATGTTCAGGATAACCCTGCTCTTTACTAGCGGATATTTTCTCATATCCGGACATGATGAATAGTTGTATTCTGTACATGATGCTGGATTGTGTGCGTGTATGTACGTGTATGAATACCTTCACTACCCACACATCATTGCTTAGTCACTAGGTTTACAGCAGTTGCCATCAACCCTTGATGTCCAGGGATACTTCCATGTTTTGTCAATTGCTCAGTATCACTTTACTTTCCTGACTCTTTTAATGTATTCATATGTACTGTGCTGGAGGAATAAACTATTGAAAACCATACAATGGGCAATGTCGTAATGATACCCGGCCATCGCATTATAGTGTTCTCTTTGTGTGTCATTGTTCTCATGAGGTGCCAAGCAATAAAAGGTTCCTGGAAGTTGTATTCTAAGTAATTTACATATAATTGACGATACTAAATAATCTTTGTATATAACAGACCTATCATTATCAATACCTGAATGTGTACTGGCCATTCCACCAAACTACGGACGTGGAAAGAGCTATGATCTATGGGGTCTAGATTTTGGGATTCCCACTGATCGCTGAAGTCATAAAACGTGTGACAAGGAATTAACATCCTCAAAGGAGTTCTCCAGCTTTGGCACTTATTTTCTTAAAGGGTACAATGACAAATTGATCACAAATTTTTCCCCTGTGGGAACCTTAGCAGTCAGCTGTTTTCTATGAGAAAACCTGGCAGTATGTGTTCATTTTTTCTGCAATGCCACAACAGGAGGAATTAAAGTGGTACACTGGGCATAATGTAAAAAACCATAGGACATAGGGTGGTGGAAGCATAACAATCAAAGCATACTTACCATCCCCACCATTTACTGTAAGCCTTCTGTCTCCTGAATCTCTTCCTTTGTCCTCATGACCCAGCAGGGACTACCTACTCAGCTAGTCAGTGACTGAAGAGGTGTCCCGTCCCAGTCACTGTATGGCTGAGCTGAGTCGTAATGTCACAAGGAGATACAGGAGACTATTGGAGGACCGTGAGCAGTGATGCAGGGGGGCATGGGGATGGGTAAGTATTGTCATGTTCCCACCACCTGGTGCCCGCTGTGATTTTCAACGTTATCACTGGAATTCTCCTTTAAAGGGGTTATCCAGTGCTACAAAAACATGGCCACTTTCTTCCAGAGACAACACGACTCTAGTCTCTAGTTCAGGTGTGGTTTGCAATTAAGTTCCATTTACTTCAATGGAACTGAGCAGCAAAACCCCAACCAAGCTGGAGACAAGAGTGGGGCTGTTTCTGGAAGAAAGTGGCCATGTTTTTGTAGCGCTGGATAACCCCTTTAAGGATAACACAGTGTCTTTCTAGGCCGTCTATATAGTACAGAACAGGAGAGATCCTCCAGTTTAGGCCTCCTGGACAGAGAACCCCCTTTTGTTAGCCGCAGACCCTATTCCTAATAAGAAGCCAACAAAACATCTAGTGGGGATACAATAAGATGGGCCAGGTTGATTGAGTAGGGTGTGCGGACATCATATGTATAGCCAGCTTTAGGCCTAGTTCACACAAACGTAAAAATAAGGGCAAAATACATCCGCATTTGGATAAATACGGACTGAAATAATGTTCTTAATTTCAGGCCGTATTTATGAAAATACGGATGTATTTTGCCCTTTATCTTTACATTGTGTGAACTAGGCCTTAGATGGAAAGTTGTCAGGATGGAAGTTCTCCTGCACATCTATCTCAGCACTATTAATAGGTTGCAAACAGGTTTACCGCCATACGGTTCATAAAAGAATCTTCCTTTTTAAGCGTGGATAAAATGAGTGACGTGTGCAGGCAGAAGTTAAGGTTTTATGGGACGGGCCCTGTAAAATGTGAAAGCGCCTGTAATGTGTGGAGCGTCAGCTAATATCCAAGTAAGGCAGAGTGCCTCCCAAGGTTTAGAGAGGTAATAGTATCGGTATGCTTATTGTGCTCAGGTGACTGGAGAACATAAAAATGTATATTACGGTGTATACACATCTAAATGGACTTGTATGACTCCACTGGAATACCAATACAATGTGTTACTGTAGGCCTGTAAAAGGTTTAGAGATTTTTGTGTAAAATTATATTGCAGTCCACCCATTAGTCACACATGGTGGAGGCAGCAGCTTACTCAGTCTAGAAAGTATTCATAGACAATGGCTTGTCAGTTCAGGGGGACCAATGGAGTTGCTGAGATTTGGGTGAGTGGAAGGGAGACATATGAGATAGAGTTTATAATATTCTCTTTAAGTTTAATGCTTTGCCAGGTTATTATAACCTACATAGGACGTTCTGGGTCCAGAGAGGGGGCAGGAACCCCCCGAAGGTAAAATGAGTAATTTCACCCAAACCCAATCGTTCGGCCATTGATTAACGTTGCTTGGAAAAGATGGATACAGTCCTCGGCCTCCCAGGTCCAAATCTATTTCCAGGGGCAGAAGGGCAAAGCTGGATTCATTTTGCCCCATTCATCTCTGCTCTGCACAGCTACAAAAAGTGATATACACAATGGAAGTCAATGTAATTTCTGGCAATTTTGGCAAAACTAGAAGTCCCTGTTGACTTTCATTGTAACTGTACACCGCTCACTATGCGGAGATGGCACTATAAGTGTTTGCAAACACTTCTGTCCGTGCACTCTCAGTGGGGGTCTTAGCACCAGGACCAACACCAATACAGACTTCAGACATCTCACTATGATCGGTACTCTTAATTATTCAAAAGCCTCTGTTACACGGGCCGATGTGGAGAGCAAGCGAGCGGCAACCTATCAGGTCAGCACTTGCTTGCTTCTCGCTACCCCGCCCGCTGCCGGTGCTTTTACATGCGCCGACAGTGAGTGAGAAGAAGCCTCATAGGGGGCAGCGGCGGCCAGCTGCCGCCACTCATATTACACAGGGCGATGTCAGCAGATCGTTGCCAGGTTGATCATTAACGTTTCAGCCTATTAAATGACGACAATGTCGGCTGATCGTCTTCTTCTATTACACAAAGCGATTATCGGGCGTAACAGATGCATATGGCCGATAATCGCTTGGTGTAATAGAGCCTTAAGGGTCTAAGTAGACAAAGCAATTTTTCATATTCTTAGATTAACGATAGACGATGGCAAACTTGCACTTTTGTGAACGACTATCCATAGTACATGAAATGATAGTCGTAAGTTATCGATGGTTATTATTGTTATACTCTATGTGATCAACACATGAACGACTTCTCGTCAGTCATTTGATCATTGTCTGCACATACACATGGAAAGATTATGGTATACATTTGAACGATATAACGATTTTCCATGCGTTAATTGTCCCGTGTCATAGGGCTAAGTTTATGGGGTAAGCTCCATTAAAGGGGTACTCCAAGCAATTTTTTCCAATCAAATGGTGTAAAAAAGTTATATAGATTTGTAAATGACTTCTTATCATCTGCATATGCCCTATGGGAAGTGGTGTATTCTTTATAACCTGACACAGTGCTGTCTGCTACCACCTCTGTCCGTGATCAGGAGAGGTTTTTTATGTGGATTTGCTACTACTCTAGACAGCTCCTGTCATGGAAAGAGGTGGCAGCAGAGAGCACTGTGTCAGATTGGAAAGAATATACCACTTAATGTAGGACATACAGCAGCTGATAAGTACTGGAGGACTGGAGATTTTTTTTTTTTTTTTAAGAAGTAATGATTTATGAGGTGATTTAAGTAAGTGAACTTTTTTCCCCTCTGGAATACCCCTTTAAATTATGGTGTTCCCTGAAACTGTTTTCATACAACAAAGTTGAAAGAAACATTTTATTTCTGCTATTTAGTCTGTTCCCAGGAAAGTTGGGTGAACAGATGATGATTTATAATTACTAGTAAGATCCTTTTTGTTATTTTTGCGGCGGATGATCTCCTCTTTCAGCTTTCCTTTGTTCGCCTCTTGCTACATACACATTACACGTCCCATTGCAGCAATTACAGGCTGTGAGCTGATTCCTCCTGCTGAGCTGGATGAGAATGTCTCACCTATACTTCTGCATTCCTGTAATAGCAAAAAGGCAGCTTCTCACAGGTTTCTCAGTCCGGGAAGCACGTGGCTGGGAGGTGGTCAGGGAGACAATGTTTAGTGACAACTCCCCTCTTTGGGAATGAGAGCAGAGGGAGGTGGAACTGGCTTGAGTCACTAGTGGGAGTGGACTGTCTGCAGATCCATGTCCAGGTTCCACACCTTACAGCACTCATCTCATGGCGGTGACATCAGAGCTGCTATACAAAGTAACCTGTTTAGTACTGAGCATAACAAGTACTCAAAGGTCAGACCGGCCAGGCAGAGACACACTGGTGTTACTTTATAGTCAATGCATGGTATTTATAGAGAGCGTGAAATTTACCTTTGTGTTGGTGTAGTTACCATCTTGTCCCTTTTCTTGCAGTCTGGGGTATATTTAGTTCATACACCTTTCAGGCCTCATACTAACGATCTGTGCCGCAATGACAGGAGGGGGATCGTGGCATGGGTCCCCCAAAGTGCAGCCGCCCGGCAGCAGAGATGACAGGAGCGCAGAAGACAGCCACCCCCTACTCCCCCCATGTCGGTCAACTCTCAGGTTCAACGGCACAGGGGAATAGGCGAGTAGTTGTCTTCTGCGCTCCTGTCATCTCTGCTGCCGGGCAGCGCGGGAGTGGGGGAACCCGTGCCACGATCCGCACTAGGACATGTTCTATTTTTTCGCGGTGCGGATCACGGCACGGATCGTGTGAATGGCTGCATTCACTTGAATGGTTCCTAAAATTGTCCGTGGTTGCGGATCACGGACAATTTTATGGGACATGTGAATGCAGCCTTAGTAAGTGGATGTTTTAAAGATTGCAGTACATTAGCCGAAGTAAATTCACCAATTTACAGCTTTAGGCTATGTTCACATGCTGTAAGAGACCAGCCGTTCCGTGACCCAGCCGGTTTCTGCAAAGATCATCCCGGCAGATACTGTAGTACGGGCCGGATGATCTTTCCGGCCTCAGTGTTCTGATGCGGGCGCATCAGCGCGCGCTTGCATCAGAACTCTCATAGCACACAATGAAGCAAGCGGCCGGAGCCACTCGCTTCATTGTGTGAACTGACATGTCAGTTCTTTTGGCCCTGCATGGGATCCCGGCCAGACCGTATACGATGTGTATACGCTCCGGCCGGGATCCCATAGAAAGGGGCAATGTGCATACATGTGCAAAGTACGGCCATTGTTGTTTTACGTAGTGTGAACATAGCCTTAGGATAAGTTCACACAACGAATATTTTCTATTAATCACGGCCGTTGTTGCCGATTTAAAACAATGCCCGTGATTAATAGTGTATACACATAGTATACACTCCGGCCGGGATTTCTAGCGGCCACAGCAAAAACTGACATGTCAGTTTTGTGCGGCTGCTATTCACTGAATAGTGGCCACACAGAACTGTCAGTTCACACAATGGAAATTGCAGCTCTGGCCGCACTTTCCATTGTGTGCTATGGTCAATTGGGATGCAGGCGCACATAGATGCGTCAGCATTACATCTCAATATAAATAAAGTTCATCCGGGATGACCCCAATTACTGAACATATACTCATGCTCATGCAATAGTATGTGTTCAGAGTGCTCAAAGGTAAGACTCCCTTGCACCCACTGGATAACTGGCTCTGCCAGATTATGATTTAAAGGGGTTTCCAGAAACTCTAAATGTGGGCAGACTTGGAAAAAAAATATTCCCAACTGTTGCTGCTCCCTGTCCTCATTGCTCACCATGTCTGGTGACCTCTTGACAAAAGGAAGTGGCCTCTCTGCCAGTCACAGACCCACCCTAGGCATAACTGGGTAAAGTGACCATGCTCTATTTTTGAGACTGGGATCAATGAATTGCTGAGCAGTTGGATTGTGGCATCATCAGAATGACAGCAGCGGTGGGTCATGGCAAGTGTGTATCCGGCCTAACCACATTTAAACATAATAAGACCCCGAACTTACTACTTATTTTACTATCAGACTGGCCCACCAGAGGACCCAAAGATCTGTTTGTATGAAGGATTTGTTGAAGGATTGTATAAAGGATTTGTCGGGGCATAGAAGAAAGAAACACTCATTTGTCAGTTAATCTCATGTCAAGGTTTACAAACCACTGTTGGCCGCACATCTCTTCATGTAATAGGGAATGTGGGACCTGTGGAAATAAAGGGCAACACAAACGATCCAGCAATCATTAGTACTGCCCTGCCCACATAATATCAAGCCATGTAATAGTCCACATTACTGCAAGAAGTCTGGCCGTGTAGTGCTATCTATAGTCAATACACTACTTATTGAGAGTCAGTCCCCCCTGAGCTGTACATAAAGGTGGCCATATACCTTAAAAAACCTATGGTCAATCGATCGTCCGGCTGTTAGTTATCTCTTCCATCCTTCCCATACACAACAACACACAAGTTCCTTTGTTCAATATGGCCGGGGTAAGTCATAGCCTGGCGCTCCATTACGCCGGATCCCTATCTCCACCGACATCATCTATTGGTGGACGGTCAGAAGAGCCCATGTACACCTTATACTCATGGCCAGATCCGCTGCAAGTAGTAAGTACAGCCAACGAAGGTACAAGGCATATGGAGACCTTAAGGAATGTCTTTAGCCAACCAGCAGCCTGTCCTGACAAGGGGCAAGACTCCTAAATAGGTAGCTACAGCAGAGGTATAGCTCCATCCCATTAGAATCTTAAAAGTGTTTTACCTACTACATCTTGACAAGGGGCAATGGTTATTAAATAGCTTATTTGTGTCATTTTCTAACATGTTGGTGCAATGTAATGTAGATTTTTTTCCTTTTTTTTTTTTTTTTGTATATTATTGTTCCTTCAAGTTGCACATCTGATAATTCTACACGTGATTCCTGTCAAATAATTGCTACCTTTGAAGGCATTTGATGTGAGACTCTGGAATGTTATCTGTCAAGCTTGTTAGACAGAATTTCATACACGCAAATTATAAGCCTGTTTTGCTGTCACTCGTCTTCTGAATGCATGGCCTGGAATTCAATGGGAAAAACGCCTGTAAGTAATATTAGAGAAGACTTGTGTGTGACATTGGCTGGATTGGGTCCAGAGTAAACTAGATCAGAGGATGGGAACTAAGCAGGTTTCCAAAATTGCAGGTGATTTTCCTTCATAAAAACAGTGATTACATCTCTGAGACTGCCAAGAAAGATCTCCTTGGAGCGTCTTAAGCTGGGATGTGTGGGCAGCAGCGGGCGAGAATCCATAAATAGTGAAACCTGAAGCGATATAACAGCAACCATACATTAGGTCATTGTCCACCATGAGTTTAGGTACCCAGCAAGATTTAGACATTTGGCTCTGGCACCAAATGATAAATCAGATTAAGCCATTCATATGGATTAGCAAAAGCGTCCAAGAAAATGAATCATACACTGCATGCTGTTTATAATATATAGCAGTGGCACACAGAAAACACAGCCTCAGTCCCTGGACCCACCCACCATTTTGGTACGAAGTAGAGATGAGCACAACTTGGAATGCCATAGGTTGTATCCATGTTTTCCAGGGCTCCCTAGGGCTGCATCCAACTTCATCATTCATCTGCTGAGTTTTGCTACCCAGAACAATCGGGTCTGGTGTCTGTTACCAGCTCAGTTTTCTTTCAAGGACCCTCGGCCCAATTTCCCACCTCCTTATTTGTTAGCTAAGCAGTTCTTCTCAAGAAGCTCTGTACAGGTTTTCCCCACCTAATAGAAAAATCATGAACCAATCAGGATTAGGCTCCTCCCCAGAGGAGCCAGTTAACTGCTTCCCGACCCGCCTCTAAGGTACATACTGCATTGCTGTGTAGAATTATACACTGATATTACTTTAAAGTACCACTTATATGGGATTATTTCCTTCTTTTACTTAATAAATTGTGCACAGACAATATAAGTTTTATATAAAATAGGAGGGGGGTAACGTATTATATTGAAAGTTTACCAATATCTTGTGGTTTAGCTGTGATAGCCGCACGAAACTGACCTTAGGCAGCAGAATTACTGGGCCTACTCCTGGTCACATGACCCTGCCACTATACATCTACAGCTTGTAATTAGAATTTATCCAGTCCAACATCTGTATTATTATAAGGCTACTGATTCTAAAGCGAACAATTAGAGTATTATAATTATAACTGAGTCCTTGGTTATTAGTTTATGTAAAAACAATATAATTATATAAAGCATAGATCTCTTTACTAAGGGGTCATGCAGGGTCAGACTGTGGTTCCTTACAGAGAAAAAATACATGTGTACTTTTCTGTTTTTATCATTGCAGACGTATAATTGATAAGATCAATCTATAAAGGCACTCATAGGGGGAGATTTATCAGACATGGTGTAAAGTGAAACTGGCTCAGATTCCGCCTATCATTTTCCTTAGAGTCTATAAGGAACGAAAAGTGGAATCTGATTGGTTGCTAGGGGCAACTGAGCCAGTTTCACTTTACTCCATGTTTGATAAATCTCCCCCAAGACTTTACACTAAAGCAGGGAAAACCTGGGTTCGGTCAATAGTACAAGATGTATGGGGCCTCCCAATACTCCACTGAGAACACATAAAAGTTTGGCCATATCAAACATTCATGTATATTGGGAGGATATGGAAGATAACTGTCAGACACCTTAAGAATTATACCTTTAGGCCGAGTTCACACAGTGTATGACACCAGCCGTTCTGTGACACGCCCGTATCACAGAATGGCCGGTGTCAGATGAACTTCATTTCTTTTGATTTGGAATGCGGGTGCATTTGGGTGTGCCCGCATTCCAAATCACCATAGCCGACAATATAAAGTGTGGCCAGAGCCGCACTTTACATTATCTGCTCTGTAAGTCTTGTGCGGCTGCTATTCAATGAATAGCGGCCGCACAAAACTGACTGGAATCCCGGCCAGAGTATATACACTGTATATACTCTCCGTCCTGGATTCCATAGCAATTAAAGCAAGCAGCAATTTCATTAAATGACAGCCGTGGTTGCAAACCTGCAACTACGGCTGTTGTTTAATTAAATTATATGTAGTGTGAACTTAGCCTTATGGTAACTGACACCAAAGTCAGCTCCAAATGGGATTGTTATCTGCTGTACCTTTGGAGCGCATTACATCTGGGACTAGACCCAACCAAGGATCCCCTGCTATTTTGGTGGGATAGCCCAACCCTACATTCAATTATTGGAAGGAGATTGTGGACTCTCACAAGAAAGGGTTGAGTTAAGCCCTCTTATTTAGTGTGAGAACATAATGCAACTTATGTAATACGCACGGTTTTAAGCTCGTCTTTAAAAACGAGTTTATCCGCTATGTAAATGAATGGGATACTTCTGAGAATCTCAGCTGTAAAAGTGACCTTACATTTAACAGTCAAGTAATGACTTAACATTAACCTTTAAAGCTGCTAACTCATCACTATATAACTAAAAAAAGATGGCTCCTTCCCTATTAAGGAGTTAAATAATAGCACTTCTTCGTAAACTGTGCACGGCTTACTGCATAGAGTTTGCACTCAAAGCTTACCCTTCAGGAAGATGCATTGCTTAGCAACTTGGCATAAGCCGGGCCCAACCACTTCAAAGGCCCGGACCAGAAGCCCCGAGCGACGTCTCCAGCAGTTACACACAACACAAGTAAATCAGGACCTTTCTCCTCCTCCTGTTTAGCTTGGCTAATGGCGGCAATGTAATTAGCTGAAGGAGACTGCTGAAGAAAAAGGATCGCTGCACCCAGTTAGTTTTACCTAAATAAAAAAAGAACACATTAAGGTCCACGGTGGCGTTTTAAGGAAAACATTGGCATCGCTTTAGGAAGGTTTTCTAGACAAACTCTATGTCCGCTGTGCATTTCTATAGCCTGTGAATAGAAGTTTGAAAAGCGGATAAGAAGACGGCGTTAGGTTATGGAATAGGCTCAAAGCAATAGTCCTAAAATAAAGATTAATTATGAACTATAGGTCTGAATTGTAAGCCTAGTGTTGGTTCCTTTTCTGGTTTTGGTAAAAATATTGACCAAAGTGATGACCAAAATAGGGCTCGAAAAACTGAAGGTGGAATGCTCGTTTGGCTAGGAGCTGTATCTCTCTATTCCTTTGTACACGTAAACACTAAGGCCTCATTCACACAATGCGTGCCGCGATCCTAGCAGTGCATGTGCTCATGTGGAAGTGGCAATATTGGAAGGTCCTATAGAGAATGAATGAAGCGCTGACCATGCATGTGCTCTGCATTTGGCGGCCAATTTTCCTTTATTCTCATGATCAGCTCCCACTTCTTGTCATTTCTTATCTGTGGACAGTGATACCTTTTAGAGTTGGGACTATACCTTTAAGTCCTGAAGTGTGAGTCCATACCTATGGTCAGTGTGTTAATGCATAATGCTTAGAGTGCTTTTGACTTACAACATTAGAATTTTACCAATATCAAATTAGTGTGACAAAGATGATTACCAGCAAGTGACAGAGGTTTTGCGTTATAATTAGTTGCCTGGACCAGAGGAGACAGGTTAATGCTTATAGTGTCCATTATCAGCCATTTACAGATGACAATCTGTCCCATACCAAGTTGTTGTCCACTTGCCCCTCTATGACACTATATGACAAGCGTATAACAAGAACCATAGGAATTATTCCATTACAAATTAACCTTGTTTCCATACAGGAATTTAGAAAACACGCTCTGCCATGAAATTTGCATAAAATCCAATTGCAGCCAGCTGTGAAGGGGTTAAAGGGTTAAATCCAGCTGAAAATGGGATTAAACCGCTAACTGGGAATTTTCTTCACCTCAAGGGGAAACATCCAAATAGATTTCTTGGCTTCAGATCAAGCTGTTGCCGTTTAATGTCTAGGAGCTTTACATCGGTACACTAAAAAGAAAAAAAAAAATTAGATTGTCCTTACCTGACTTCCCCCAATAAGACAGTAGGAAATATAATTAGGATTTAATGGGCCCACTAACGATTAGACTGTCTTGTAAGATGTGTAAATAAATAAAAAATATATTTTTTTAAATCCAAGTAGTTCATGTGTTGGGTTGGTCATGGTATAACTGCAATTCGGGATGAGTGAATTTACAGTGCTAGCAATGCAAAGTGCTTCGCTAGGCTCAGTGGCTGCAGTCTGCAAATGTCCAGTGGATATTTGCAGATTTTATTAGCAGACATATTAGCGTGCTGGTCCCATTAACTTTTTTCTTGGGGACCACCACACTAAGATCTTTTTAATAGGCTGAAATATAGTTCTTAAGTCCTCACCCACTGTTCTGCATGGTATAGTTGTGCCAATTGGATGACATATTTAATTAAAGACGTACTCGGCATTCATAATTTTTTTACCTAGTGCTGCTGTTGCTGAGAAAAAACAACCAGCACTTACCTACCACACTCCCCTAGGGGTCCTCCTATCACATCTTGGGGTCCGCTGCTGAACACTCTGGCCACTACTTCTGAGATGGACTCATCTCGGCAGTGACAGCCCGCTCAGCCAATCACTTGCTGTTGTGCTGTCCGTAATTCAGTCTGCGATTGGCTGAGCAGGCTGTCACTGCCTAAAGAGTTCATTACGGACGTATGGGCCACAGCTTTCGGCGGGGGGGCTATTACACGTCCGATAGCGTACACTTTGGACTGATAATTGCCCCATGTGATAGGGCCTGAAGTGTTTCATTTCTTTGCAGCACTGCTACAGGCAAACATAAGTCTTATGGTGGTTTTACACGGAACAATTTATCGTTCGAATTTGCACGATAACGATCAAATTCGAACGATAATCGTACGTGTAAACGCAGCGAACGATCAAGCGACGAGCGATAAATCGTTCATTTTGATCTTTCAACATGTTCTCAAATTATCGTTGATCATTCGCAAAAACTTTGCAGATCATTCAGTGTAAACATTCTTTCAACAATTTCACCAATGTGTAAGATAGGCTTAAACGGCCGCATAACGATTTTTCCGTACGATGTATCGTTCCGTCTAAATGCTGATCGTTACAAAAAAAACATTGTTCATTCAAAATCGTTAATCGTGCGATCGGGCGAATTATGTTCCGTGTAAAAGGACCATTTCACCTTGTCCATTCAAATCAGTGAGTTGTATCTGTACTACAGTACGGGACAGGGACAGGTCCTCCAGAGACGCTTTTTGTAACTGCCCTCACCTCTAGCTAAGACATGAAGATTCGGAACATGGGTTTTCTAAACTAGTCAGCGCCTTTAAAGAATTTTAGATATTTTTATGGCGTCCATCACATGTTCTACTTTCCACACTGTGTGAAATAGTGGCTAACTTTTTACCATATGTTCACTCTTCACATGTAAATTCCTAGAAGTCCTGTTAGTTCACGAATAAGATGGTTCTGCCTTTTTCAAAGAAGGGTTTAATGTCTGTATTTGTCGGATGACACGGTCATGTTGCAGACTGTAAAACCAACAAAGACATACTGATGGCTCTTGGCATAAATAGAAAAAAAAACATAACATGTTGGGCAAAATAAGACCCTGGAGAACTGTCAGTTTAGGGAAGAACCATATGGAACTCGAATATGTGAAGCCATCTTTCACTCAACTCAGGCTTCACATCCTATGAAGGTTGACTGGTAATAACAAGCTGTACAGCGGTGCTGTCTACCTGCTTTACCAATGCAAATAGTATTTTGTCGATGACTAATAGCCACCAGGAAATCACTGTTTACTTTATTAGCTGTAGTGAATGGGTGGCAGTACATAGTTCTCATCGTTCCTATAACACCGACACTCCAGATTTAGACAAAGTGATGAATAACCCGATAGCTTCTACATTATATTAAACAGTAGAGATGAGCGTAAGTGGAGCATGCTTAAGTCCGATCGTTCACCATTTGAAAACCAGTGGCTGAAGAAGTTGGATGTAGCCCTAGGGAGTCCAGAAAAATATGGATACTGATCAGACTCGGCATGCTCCAGTTACACCCATCTCTGGTAAGCACCAGTTCAACATTACAGAAGTCCGGCAAAAATCATATTGCCCCCCAAAAGTTATACAAATCCCCAATATACACTTATTACGGGAAATGCTTATAAAGTGCTTTTTTCTCTGCACTTACTACTCCATCAAGGCTTCACTTCCTGGATAACATGTTGATGTCACTTCCTGGATAAAATGGTGATGTCACGACCCAACTCCCAGAGCTGTGCAGGCTGTGGCTGCTGGAGAGGATGATGGCAGGGGGGACACTGAGGGACACAGGGCACTGGAGGGACGCTGACCATGCCCCTGCCATCATCCTCTCCAGCAGCCACAGCCCGCACAGCTCTGGGAATGGGGTCGTGACATCACCATTACACAGGGCGATCAACGGGAGCAAGTGAGCGCCGTCCTGTCAGATCAGCACTCGCTTGCTTCTCGTTCCCCGCTCACTGACGGCGCTATTGCACACACCAACAGCGAGCGGGTAAGTGCAGGAGGGGCCGCGGGGGAGCTGCCGGGTGATCGCTAGATCGTCCGGGGAGTCAACAGGAGATATCGGCGGTCTGCTGCCCCTGCTCCTACTACACGGCGTGACAGCAGCAGATCATTGCTATTC
Source organism: Dendropsophus ebraccatus (assembly GCF_027789765.1). Classification (NCBI taxonomy): domain Eukaryota; kingdom Metazoa; phylum Chordata; class Amphibia; order Anura; family Hylidae; genus Dendropsophus; species Dendropsophus ebraccatus. Next base: position 191,404,535 of record NC_091454.1, on the reverse strand, counting down.
AAGTCATTAATCTTTCAACATGTTGAAAGACAACTAACAGCCGACATCGTTATGTTGGCTGATCATTGCCTTTTAACACACTAAGCAATTATGGGCCGTAATGGCCGATAATCAGCCAAATGCGTCCGATAATCGCTTTGCGTAATGTGCTGGGTATGAAGTGTCTGTCTCTAAAAGTAGAGCCTAATGGATCCTATTTGCAATCAGCTTCTCCCATCGTCAGCTGCCACATTGGGTGGAAAAAGCTGCAATCTCCATTTCTGCTTTGGGCTGACCAGGTAGCACTGTATACAGAATGTCAGGCATCAGGCAAGCGCTCATATATTTATTCACATTTTCTGAAAGAAGGCATGACGTCTTTGTTTAAAACATATTAACATGTATTAATTCCACCTGTCTAAGATGACAGTAATGCCCTACCGACACTGTGTGTTGTTGTCGATGGCCAGATGGTAAACACACCAGACAGGTGGTAACCTACAGGAGGTATACACATCGGCTTAATGTTAATGAAGCTGAAGCTATTACTATGGTAATATACATATTAACCAACTCAGTTCCCCCTCGAGAAGAAAGAAGAACAATTAAACGTGTTATTCCTACACATATTCCTCCAGTAAACAGACATGTTTTCCAGGACCAATTAAAAGTATTGGCCACTTTATAGTAAAATAGTTTTGTGTGTAGTATAAGTAAGGTTATTCACATTACTTACTGACAGCAGCTCCCCGTGTACCTCATAGAGCTAAAATCTGACTCCCCTCCTCCAGGCTGTGCTGTCCTGCTCTGTGGTGAGTCTGTCCATAAGATGGCCGACATCGAGGAGCATGTGACCATGCCTCGCCCCCAAGTGTCCTCCATAGAAATATACAGGCTCAGTGGTGGACACTGGGGGGGGGGGGCATGATCACATGCTCTACCATGTCGACCATCTTATGGACAGACTCACCACAGAGCAGGACAGCACAGCCTCAGGAAGGGGAGTCTGATTTTAGCTCTATGAGGTACACAGGGAGTTGCTGTCAGTGCACTTACTAATGCTGCACACTGATAAATTTTACTATAAAGTGGCCAACCCCTTTAAGCAACGGACAAATATGCAAAGTTTCTGTAGACAACATGAACCAATGTTACTGAGGATATAAAAGGAGAGTAACTGACTGTTTGTAACACATCTGACCTTAATACATTGGCTGAATCTGAATATATTAGATGTTTTGTGCACTTACTAATATAGTTTTGCTCTGTTTTATAGGTATTTTTTTAGCTGCCTGCCACGCATTAGAAAACACGACAGCTGAAATTACAGTTACTGGTGAGTAATCTTTAAAATATATCTTGTACACATAACCCTCTATGTTTGCGTATCAAGTCCATACATACCATAGAGGCAGGTCATAGTAGACAAAGGGCCCGGCCTTGGTTGGGACATCAGCTTTGTTCTTTGGTGAGAAAAACCCTGTTCAGGGCTCGTGTCTCCAGGAACATTGTGATATTAGCAACAAAATAAATGGGATATTGTCCTCTATGGTACTCTAGTAGGGAAAAGAAAAAGCCTTAGCTGGTCCATCTCCTTTGTTATTAGGTGTGAAATACCTGATATTAGCAATAAAGGAGATGGCGTTCCTGAATGTGACATTCCTTTTTCTATGTACAAGACTAACCAAGCCAAATGGTTTACAGATAAGAAGCTTGTAATATACATACATACATGGTATATAATCAACCCAATTCCTAGGGTCCTATTCTGCTGCCCAATGCACATTTTAGAGAGGCTATTACACAGTTCGAAAGGGCCATGTAAATGGATTCCTTGCTGCAATCGGTAGTTGTCTGCAAATCCCCTATTAGACTTTATTTCATAACAACGTCCATAGTTGTGCAAACAACAACCGTTATTTCACAAATAACAGCCGTTGTTTGCATAACTACGGTCGTTGTTATGAAATACGGTTGTTGTTTTTACATAGTGTGAACATGGCCTTATACTGAGAGATGTGCCGCCGACAATTTAACGGGGTATTCCCCTCACACATAGCTCTTCATATGTTGCTGACAATGGTAAGACTAACAATTCCTTCCATACTTGTTATTATCCATTCAGACTCCTTCCCCCAGTTCTGAGCTGCTGATTTCTGCTGAAGAGACCAACAACTGTGTTTGAACTTTTCTGCCTGTTTCCCCCTCATCCTCCTCCTCATCCTCCTCCTATTTTCTGAGAGCTTATATAAACAAGTCCCTATCTCCAACCTTGCAGTGCCGGGAGGATTAATCACATTGCTTTTATCAACAACTTGTAGCAAAGATGAATCCTGGCACTCACAAAGTAGTGGAATGCTTAGTTTATTGGTGCAAAACAGACAGGAGGATGTGTTTTGGCTAAATATATCCGGTTTGCACCAAAAAAACTAAGCATTCATCTTTTCTACTGTCCTGGGAATACTCCTACCACAAGCACCGCCAGACCTACAGAGTGCCTTCTTCAACCACATTTAATCAGCAACTTGACCTCAGGTTAACCCTCCCAGCATTACAAAGTTGCAGATACAGCCTGTCAGGGACTTTTTACATTTACCTCTACATTAGCTGTCTCAGAAGGGAGGGGGAGGAGGGGGAAATAAACACAGCAGCTTACATACAGTTTTTGTGTCTTCAGCAGAAAGCAGCAGCTCAGAACTGGGGAGATTGAATAGATAATAACAAGTATGGAATGAACTGTTAGTCTCACCATGGGTGGCAACATCCGAAAAGTTATATTTGAGCAGAATATCCCTTTAATATGATGCTATCAGCCAATGAACGAGCTTGCTTGATCGTCAAATAATAACTGGTCCTATTGCACAGATATATTGACCTATTTGGCTGATAATTGCCCCATAAAATACAATACATTTTATAGACTCCCGTACCTGAAACCTTTTAGTTTCTCTGACTGTAAAAGCAGCAAATATATGTACGTAATGTACCAGTCACCTGCTACCCCTATATCTAAAGGTATTGAGCATATCCTTAGTAGGATCAACACTACCAGTAGAATATATAATGCTTCCCAGTTCAGATGCAAAGGCCAGACTTTAACTGGTACAGTAATACCTGTCTATACTACAATCTGTCAATATAAAGAGGCTTTACATGCAGAGGTTGGAATTTTATCTGATTTATCTAGAACACTGAGATCTCTATTCAGTTTCTCCGGAATGCATTGCAGAAACATAGAGCGTACTAAGTCAAAAGTCACCTATCAAACGTCAATATCCATCTATGGCCACCTTAAAGGATAAAATTAAGAAAATTAAGTCTACAAAGCTATACATATATTTATAAGGTAGCATGTAGTTTATGTAAATGAATTGAGTTACCTTGTAAATACATTACATTTCTTTTGCATATTCATGTTTCCCAGGGGGCAATGCGCCTAGGATTTCACTGCATTGAGCGCTTTCACTAGCAACCGGCAGTGTAATCGTTTGGCTGGTCTCCCTGAGATCAGCAATCTATTTCTAATATTAGTGATGAGTTACAATATTTATTACTGAACAAAGCAGCATTTACAACCTCAGAGCTGAAATCTCAGCTTCTCCTGCTGTCTTTTGCAATAAGGAAATGTATTACACTGTATAGGAGATGAGCAGTTAGCAATATGTCTGTCAACACATTTGCCCAATGTTTCCAAGAACAAGCTCTGGGCTATAATACAGTTTGTCTTCCTGGAGAAGTACAAGATAAATAAATGCAATGTGTTCACAAAGTTGCTCAACATTTTATAGGTTCTGTTGACTAAACATTAAAAATGAGATTTTCTTGAAATATGAACATACCCTTTAAATGTAACTTTACACTGTTACCCATTGTTTCATATATGTTTAGAGCCCCATTAGTTGTAATACAAAGAGGATATAAACAATATAAACAATGAAAGGAAATTTGTCGATGGGAAGTGGATAGTGAACGGGTTAAATCCAAAGCGACAGCAGATTTTCACCTGTGAATACACAGAGCAAATAATGACAGCTCACTTGAAAGGCGCACGCTCATGTGAGTTTGTTCACGTGTGTGTTTAACCAGCCAGATCTGCAACCCTTCCCCGGACTGGAGAGTTTATGAGGCCTTTCTTCTGTATTTGGACCTTTCTCTCTCGGAGCACACATTGTAACCATGCTGTTCCTTATTGACGTTCCGGCCGTATGAAACAAGTTGATCCTGTCTTCTAAATGGGGGAAGCGGTCTACTATAGGAAACAGAGTGAGGTTGTTTGAAAGAACGTGCTGATTTACCTACACATATTCATGGAGATTTATTTTACTGTTGGCAGATATAACTCATGTTGGCAGGATAACTCATGAAAATGGTTGACATTAAATGGTCACCTATGGTTAAATGGTCACATCTATCAACAAACATTACATAAATCTATCGTACAAGATATTATAAAAAAAAACTTAGTAATATAACTTGTTAGACCAAAATACCTCATTCTCCATTTATCAGGCTTCTTTTCTTTTCTCTTTTACCCCATAAACTGATCATTCACTTTGAGGCTGAGAAACAGATCACTGAGTAATCAGGTTACATGATGCATATAGAAGTCTATGGAGAGGGGAGGGGTTAGAAAGAGGGAGCTGCAGAATGAGACACACACAGAAGCTGCTGAATGTAAGGTTGTTATACCTCAGTGCTTTATTGACAGCTTAAACTGCCCAGTGCTGCTCTATAATGTCCTCCTCATTGCTGCTGCTTCTGTGGGTGCAGGATGTCCTTTTTAGTGTTATCGTTTGGTTGGTCTCCCTTTAAATCAGTGATCTTTTTTTCCGTATGGCTTTACTAAGCATTGCTGTCTCTTAGCCAGAAAATTTTGCTCCACAATGATGAAGGGCAACACCCCAAAACAGCTGTCTGTGCATGGATACCTAGCCTTGGTTTTTCCCTTGTCATTACATTGATTCATAGGGCCACTTAATATGGTGGTTTTGGTGGTTTCCTTACAGGAGCTGCCCCTTCCTGGAGGGATATCTAGCTAGTCCTGTGTTTTGAGACTCTTTTTTTTGCATATTCATGTTTCCCAGGGAGCAATGCACCTAGGATTTCACTGTATTGAGCGCTTTAGCCGGCAGTGTTATCTTTGTCTGGTCTCCCTGAGATCAATGATTTGCTTCCCGTATATCTCCTAATGGAAATCACAGGCATATTAAAGTACACTAGAAGCACCACTAGAACTACCTCAGCTCAACTGAAGGTTGTAGTGGGTTCTGTGGGAGTACACCATAGCAGTCTGCATGGTGTACAGATCACTCAATGCATGACCGGAACAGTGCATTGAGCATATGCTTCTATGTTTTCCTATTGCCAGGATATAAATAGTCTAACTTCAGGGTATGGGTACCAGAACTACTTATAATAAATGAATCAGATTTCTATTCTAATTATAGTGTTCCTTGTAATTTGTCAGGTCGCCTTTCTCCTTCCTGCAATCATTCTTATCCCTGATAATCCTCCGGCTAAACTGATTGGGGGAATGAAGTGCAGTTCGTTGTCTCAAAGGAAATTATGTCTGAGGATTTCTCTGTGACTGGGGTGGGTCGTTGCTTTATAGGAGACTGAGGGAATTTCCAATGTACTGTATAAAACTACTGGGATGTTATAGATGTAGGTGATCCTGAATCTTCTATCTATAATCACTAAGCCTATGACCAAACCTGCACTCTGCTGACAAGGTTACAGTGAGTAACCCAAAAATTTGTATTGTAAGTGTCGCCTATAAAATATACGTGTGTGTGTGTGTGTGTAATAAAATACAAAAACAAACAAATATTCAAGTTTACGTTAGTATCTGCATTGAAAGAATTTTTTTTACATGTTTTATAGGAGGTTTCTGGTCTGACTATTGTCAGGTGGTCATCCCTGTGATATGAATTGTGTAAATCACCAGCTTTAGTCATCCCCCTAATAAATAGATGCAAGCTTCATCAGCATGTAATATGTATGTGGGCCTCCCAATTCCCTTGACGTCAATTATCAATGGAAAGAAAGATGGAGCATGTTGAATCAACATGACGACCTTTTGTTCCCATGGTAGGTAAGCCTGTGAGAGGAAACTTCTCCTTTATTCCCCTCACCCCCATTGAATTAAATTTGCACCCTTTGCCAAAATGAGTGGGAATTTCTATGAGCGGATTTGGAGAATTAAATGGACAGCCGACAGTTATTTGATGTGCCCGACCATTTACTCTACTATATTATCTCCCTTTAAATTAGGACAAAATGAAAGGAGTTGTTCTGAAAATGTTAGAGATGCAGTACTCACCTACCATGATCCCACCATTCTAAAAGGGTCCAGTCCCTGTTGCTGACCACTTGATAGTCCCTGTCTTGACACAAGTAAGTCATTATGTGAGCGAACACCTCTTTGTGTCAAGAAATCACCAAGAAGTGGTAGGCAGTGGCAGACATACAGTACAATGTCGGCAGGGGATTATGGCAGATGAGTACTGCTTCTTTTCTTTTTTTTTTTTTTTCAGCTCAGCCTGAAAAATTTTTAAGAATTCTGCTAGGTAACTCCTTTAAAGCTTTACAAAGTGGCCAGCAATGTGCAACTCTCCATCTCCTGTAAAACTGTGTCACACCATAAAATGAGTTTTTATGTATATGACATACAGAGTCAGCGAGAGCTCCAGTGGTTTCTCCACATCATCCTACCATAACAGTATCTCCAGTCACTCAGATTTTATTCCACATCATTGAGTCAATCTACACAGTGCTGAATCATGCTGGAAGACCCCATGATCCTTTATAGGTCATCATGCGTGATCATAAATTTCAATACTCACTCTTCTTCTCCATCTTGACACCCTGGTTTCGGTGTGCTTCCTCATCTTACAACCAACCAGGTGTTCATCACTACAATAAGACAAAAAAAAACATGAAATACCTCACATGGCTGAAAAAGATTACTCAAAAATTGAATCGTATGGGCCGTTATTTTATCTGCTGATGGTAACATATTTACACACTTTTATATTACACACTCCTGACCCCATTGCGGTGACATATGGGCAAAATCTCAGTCCCCTCTTGTCCCAGCTGCTACATAACCCCCATAAATTTTAGCAAATACTATAGCCGTATCAGTCACTGCCACAGCAGGCCTTATGTAGTAAACTTGTCGCTATCCATGTGCCTGTAGCCACCTTAATATAACAGTTTGGTCTCCAGGACATCGTGTTAAGGCCCATAAGATTGTACACCGTTTCCCTGAGCTACAAGGGCTCCCTTGTTTGCACTATGATGCCATAATGTAGGGTTACACTTCTGTTTGAGCCATATTTGACTACATCCCGTTTGGCTGACAACTTTCCCTACAAACATATGCATATGAATGTATTCTAAATAGGAATGGGAATGAAGGCAGCTGCCAGAAACCTATGAATGTAGCTTATCTGCCCAAGAACAAAGGATCAGGCATGTTGAAATCTAACATACCCAACTGTTCCCGACCGCAACCATCAGGCAGAATTGGGAGTCCACTATACACATTAGATGGTCAACCGATCCTGCTCTTCCAACTCTTAGATAAAGAACATACTTCCTACAAGAGTAATCTTATAGAAAGTCTCCATGTTTGTGATCAGTATGGAGGATCATCACAAGTAATCCGCACTCAGTATGTCTATAGATATGGAATAATTGGAACTTGTCACCTAAGATAAAACATTTCATGGTTTAACTACTATTATTTCTTCTAAAATAACACGGAGTAACCTCCTTTTTTTTTTTTTTTTTCTCACCCGTGCTGAGAAAAGCTGTCCGCTCCGAGGTTTCGCATAAAGTCCTTTCAAAGACAAGATTAATGACCCCTAAGCCTATTTGATGTAGTCACAGGAAAAATTGGGACATAATTGTCTTGGATCAAAGCTAACAAACTGGGACATTTAAGATCAAAGTGAAAAAATGGCTGAAATGTGATAAATATTCAATAGACTTAAACAAAAAAAAAATCCAGTTCAAAGAATATCTTGTTCCATGTAGATTCGTAACAGTATTGTACTACGAAGATACCAGCAATCTATATGAGACCTCCAGGAGCATGTGAACTGACTTTATAATAGATAACTACCAGTTCTATGTTGTTAATATGTAATGGGTAGACCTGAACAGGATGAGGATCTTTTTGTCATTTGCTTTACTGATCTCCTAATCTAATCCTCTTGCCTTGAATATCCACAAACCATTAACTAATCCCAAGAGGTATCTGCCTTGCTATTTGGATGATCTTCGGACAGATCTTTCTACTGGAGAAAGTCACTCCTTGCGTTCTCCTTTAAAAGCCAGACCAAAGTACAGTTTTCTGACTTGGAAGCACACTACAATTTTGAGGGTCAATGGTTGCGAGATGTAGTTGTCAGACTTTGCCCACTTTCATTAGGGAAAGCTTGACAACCATGTCTCGCAACCATTGTCCCTCGAAATTTCCTACCAGTGGATAACTTTTGAAGTTGTCAACATTGTTGAGTTGTGCATGGAATAAAAATGGGAATCAACGTAATGCATAATCGTGCCAAGTCCTCCAGAGCAAGAACAGTTCTTTACTCTAGGGCAGGCATGTCCAAACTTTTTTCGAAGAGTGCCAAATTTGATGAAGTGAACATGTGCGAGGGCCGACCATTTTACATGCTATATGCTTTATAACACAGGCAGATAATAGCAAGCTGGATACCTGGGGGGCCGTAAAAGTTCGGAACGCGGGCCACAAATGGCTCTCCGGCCGGACTTTGGACATGCCTGCTCTAGGGATTAAATTGTTAATACGCCCTAATGGGGTTGTTCTTCTATGAATTAAAGGGGTTATCCAGCACTACAAAAACATGGCCACTTTCCCCCTACTGTTGTCTCCAGTTTGGGTGGGGTTTTGAAACTAAGTTCCATTGAAGTAAATGAAGCTTAATTGCAAACCGCACCTGAACTGGAGATAAGAGTAGGGGAAAAAGTGGCCATGTTTTTGTAGCGCTGGAAAACCCCTTTAATAATAGAACTGCAGCCTCTATCAACTAGAGATGATTGGAAAGTATCCATTCTCCATGCCTCTTTATTATCCTTTCAATTTATGCTCATGTGCCTTATTATATCCTCTTTGAACCCTTTATCCTTATGGAGCATTGCACTGTATTGTTTGTACGACTCCACATACTACTACTACTACTCCCTTAGTCCCTATTTAAAAAGTGATGGACTCTTTGACCAGACCCAAATGGTTGCCGTCAGACCCCATTGACTAATAAAGATTGCCTTAATATTTTTCCATTAATAGTAACAGAATCTTTGTTTGAAACCCAAGCCACAGTGTGAACGGAGCCATTATTATCCAAAAATAAGAATCCAATAGAGAATCAGCAAATCACTGTCCAAGTGTAACTTTATTTCAGGCACACACTGAACATTGGTTTACAGGCAAGACAGTCACATAGCAAGTGTGTCCCACTGAGGCTACGGCCGTCTCACGCTTCCGCTCTTAAACTGTCCCCGTAATATGTAATACTGAAATAAAGTTGCACTTGGACAGTGAGTTGCTGCTTCTCTATTGGATTCTTATTTTTGGATTGTGTATGGTCTATTTGGCTGTGTACCACCTAAAGGGCTAAAAAAGGTTTACCGCAAAGACTGCCTGTCAGACATGGTGTGGAGAGACAGTGCCAAGTGTCTTTAATGGGTCATCCATTATTATATCTCTCTTTCAGGGGTGGTAACGTAATGGTAAACAAATAGTTAAATGTAATATCTTAAAGCCTTCCCTTTTTCTTATCTAACCTTTTCCCTTCTACCTATGTCCACCATGCACATGCGTTATTTGCAGTGAAATTGCCGCCAAGGCTCCGATGGCTTCTCTGGCCCCAATAACATTGCACTCGTATAACGGATCGGGTCTTTTGCCATTAGGATTTTTGTGGCCTAATGCTTCCTATGAGTTGTCAGGGCAGCCTAATGGCAGGTGACGTGCCTCCACACATACACACTCTGCTATCACTGACTTCATTCATAAACCTCCGCTCACAAGTCAGGAGCTGAAACCCGAGACTCCCAACCGTCCAGTGTTTCCGATTATACGGCGCCTGCTTAAGACGAAAAAAAAATAAGTGTTTTCACATTCACCCTCCTCTTTAATATATATGCAGAAATAAGAGAAATTAAAATAAAAACTGGATAAGCTTCTGTATTCTTGGTGCAGCCTCCCCGGCGGAGAACAGGAGGGGAGGGGGGGGGTCAGTTATAAGTGCAGAATTTCCAGCCTTCTCCTCAGCCCGTGCATTGAGGTGATACAAGGGAGGCGTGTATTCTTGTTTGTAGTTGAATTATTTTCCAGAGGGTTCAAAGAGCGTTTCATTAACAGCGCAGCTTGTTTGCTCAGCGTGATGGTGAAAAGTAGGCTGTGTCTTTTGGAAGATTTGTCTGCAAATATGTCTGCTGCCAGTAAAATAAATAGGCTGCTTTTCTAAGGCTTGGGGGGCATCCTATGCTGCCGAGTTAAAAGGGCAGCCCTGAACCTAAAGGATTATTGATAAACAAGCAGGACTTTATTCCAAGTTATCTATTTATATATATATATATATATATATATATATATATATATATTTTATTTTTTTTTATTATTTTTTTTTTGTATTTTTATTAAAGATTTTTTCAATAAAAAGAACAGTAGATGGAGGGAATAGAACAGATCACAAGACCAGACACAAAAGGGAGGAATACATAAATATACAGAGGGGAGACTTCGCTTTAGGAGTACAGTAGTTTTTTAGGACCGATTACCCGTAGTCATGGGGTTGCTTGAGGCCCTAATATTTCTAATGGGGAGTCACAGGGTTAAGAGGTTTGGAAACACTTTGTTCACCCTGTCGGTAATTTTCCAACTTGCTATAAATTTCAGATGCTTGATTATTTTTTTTTTATTTGCCTAAAGGTGACCATACAGCTATGTCTACCGATTCCTCTATATATATGGATATAACCTTACATGTAGTACTGGATCTCTAGATATTATGGAAAGACCTGTAGACTGCCTGATTTTGCCGTTTATCACAATGAGTAAGATCTTTTTCCTTTGGTCTACCAGAGGAAATTATTCTTCATCTATACAGGATCCACTAATAATCGCAGCATGAACTGTACACACACAAAATAGACCTAATAGCAAATGATTCGTTATATATTCAGATCCAACAGAGTTGTCTTCTGTTTGTCTTTGAGGCCTATTATTGCATTAGAGCCTGAGGCAACTGGATGATTCTTCATTAGGCCAGTCTTAGTAGTCATTGATCTGGTAAAGTATAATACCACAAACACAGGCAGGCAATCCATATTGGATTGATGGGACTGACTGGGATTCTGGGAAGTCCCAGGATCACTAACTGAGTAGACTATAAGGGTCCTATTACACAGAGCGATTTTTAACTAATAACGATAAACGATCGCAAACGAGATTGTTTATCGTTGACCTGAAATCGTTCACCATATTACACAGAACAATAGTCGTTAGTTACAATCGTTATTGTGATAGTTACTATGATCATTCATTCCTTCTGATCCCAGCAAAACAATGAACAATGTGCAATTACACTGAACGATTAGTGAACAAATGCGGAACTTGAGTGAACGAATGTGGAATTATAGCAAACAATTAGCGAATGATTAGCGATAATTTTAAGTTCAGATCTAAATCAACGTTCAACGACATACGTACGATTTTTCGATTGTTGCCTGCAATTACACAGAACATTTATCATTTAAATTCAAACGATACAACGTTTTTTTGCACGATAATCATCCTGTGTTATAGGGCCCTAACACTTCAGCAAGCTCTGCAGAGTTTCTTCTTTACCAGGTACAGCTCTGTACTTTTTGTAGTGGCTGTGTCTGGTACTGCAGCTTAGTTGATTGGTGGGGTTCCTTGGAGTCAGATACTGATAGAATAAATAGGCCATAAATAAAAAGGTGTCCCCTAATTGCAGCGTTATCCCCTATTCAAAGGATAGAGAATAACAAGCTGATCAGTGGGGGGTCCAACCACTGGGACCCCAACCCCACATTTGCACTTGTGATTGCATTGGACAGCTTTCCTTCATTTTCGTGATCAGTGGGAATTCTAGAGGTTGGATTTCTACTGATCAGCTTGTTATATCCTATACTGTGGATAGGGGATATGTTTAGAATACCCCTTATATGTATAATATGGAAGACTGACATGTCTACTGACTTATGTCATTAAGATAAATAAATGACGACCACAGACGCAAGAAATAACAAAGAAACACAAAAAAACATTTCTGCCCTTAGGCTCAGGCCATTATAGTATAAACTGAAAAAGGTATCACTGTAGTATTTTAAGGGTTAAGCCTATCCCAGTATATTGATAAATCAGGTTATTGTGTGGAGCTTGCCGACTTCAAAGAGACAGGCATCTGTGATAAAGTTCAAAGCAGCTGTAAACAGGTGGTCACAAAAGTTCAGGGTTTAATCACTCGTGGAATAATAAGGTGAGGAGTGAGCGGGGGGCGGGGGCTGGGAGACAATGCACCTGGTAGGTGGCCTGGAATACAGGCCAAGACCACCGTGCCACAGTATACTGTAAAGAAATAAAAGGCCAGTATGGAAGCAAGTAAAGAAAATAAAACATTATTCAATATCTACAGTATAGTAAACCACAGGTGTAGACTAAGTATATACTACAGAAGGATAGGGCAATAACCTCAGCTTGACCTACAACTTTATTCATTATACCTGACTGACTATAGTGCAGCAGATCCTAGCCTGCTTCTTTCTATTATCCTGTTACTTCCTGCCACTTCCTTGCCTCCCCGCCCATCATTACTCGCTGTCCTCAGCTTGTCCCCAGTATTATGCTGTCCTCAGTTATGTGCCCCGCTCTCATGAGACCACCACAATGCTTCCATGCGTGGTACTTCCCATACTGGCCCCTAGGGAATGCACACACCCGCTTTAACTTCAACCCCCCCCCCCCCAATGGCAATACCTAATTGGCAATTGGCAACATCCTGTGCCTGAGCTTTGTTAGCTCCTCGCATGCCCAGCAAAGTTTTGTTATTCTGTTCTTGTTAATCTGTAGATTCTGACAAAAGCTTGCTTTCTGGACTATAATTCTAGTTGTGCTCCAGTCATTCTTAATGGGCGTTGGACTCATCTCTGGTGCGCCGGGGTGACAGGTCCCCTTTAATACCGTTCTGACTCTCGGGTGGGGTGTACAGTCCAATCTGCTGACTACATTTGCCTGCCCTCCCCTGGACCAGCCACCATCCGTACTACGGCCATGCTTATGGAGCGACCTGGTACCCTATAGGGTAAATACCCTACAGATATTTAAGAAATGTGTTTCAGCATTATTTCAGACAGGAAAAGACAAGCCACGGGTTGTCTTTATGTTTGGCTTGTTGTATCACCCTGTTGCACCCAACAGCCTGGGCACATGCCCTTACCCAGTTCTGCCTCTCATTTGTATAGGCTTTATCCTGCTACTGCAGAGTGCTACCGGTCTCCAGTTCTGTGGATTGCTCCCACCTATGCCTTAGCTATCAAGATTGATCACTTTTGCACTTAGTGATAGCCGTTTCTAATAGGTTCTAGGTGACACTGACCTCCTAATCTTCAGAAAACAAGTAGAATCTTTGTGGAATGTCCTGGTTTCTCCCTGCACTTATAAAACGATTACTTATTTGCCAGCTCCCCTCGTCCTGGGAATTACTAAGCTGTTTAGCGAATTCCAATACAACCACAAAGTGAGGCCAAGATGACTGCAGGTACCGCATGTTAACCTGTTAAGTTACAGATATTGATATGATATCTCAAGATCTTTCCTAGATGTCTTCAATATGTTAATACTTACAGTCCTTCTTTATCTGTAGGAAAGATGTTTCTAATGTCTGATGATCTATATATTATATATATATATATATATATGTATGTCTGATGAATCATCAGTGATGATATATAAGTACATGGGTTATACTGTGGAGGCTGATCTGCAGTGGGGAGCAGCTGGAGTGACATCACTGCAAAGCGGATCAGTGAAGCAAGCGCTGTAGTCCCGCCCCCAGGGCACTGAATAGCCTAATTAACATATTAACAACATGGCACTGCGGCTGAAGGGAAGAAAACCTCCCTCAGCATCTCCAGGGAACATGACAGCAGGTTACATTATTCTAACCAGCTGTTAGTTTTCCATTAAATTAAAGGGATCTGAAGATTTTTTTTAATCAACTGGTGTGAGAAAGTTATATAGATTTGTAGCTTACTTCTATTTAAAATTCTCAAGTCTTCCAGTACTTATCAGCTGCTGTGTGTCCTGCAGGAAGTGGTGTATTATTTCCAGTCTGACACAGTGCTCTCTGCTGCCACCTCTGTTTATGTCCGGAACTGCCCAAGGTAAATCCCCATAGAAAACCTCTCTTGCTCTGGATAGTCACAAACAGATTTGGCAGCACAGAGCACTGTGTCAGACTGGAAAGACTACACAACTTCCTGCAGGACTTACAGCAGCTGATAAGTCCTGTAAGTTATATACAAATCTATATAGCTTTCTGACACCAGTTGATTTATTAACAGCTTTTTTAAAAGTTATATTGAATATTATTTATTTATTTCGGAGCTCTACTATAAATGCTCATGTTATTCCTTACAACCCTTTATATTACTTCATTGGCTCCTTCTCTTCTATGGAGGTTGTCATGTTTACATTTCCAGTTCTATATATCACCTACCATTCCAAGCTTGGGTCTCACAGGTGTGACGTAACTACAGATATAACAGATGACGTCACTAATCTATGGACCTGTTTACAGGACACTTTAAAGGCGTCTCGTGTCATATGTCGCTGTCCTGAGTCACAGTTTATCCCTGTTGCGTGGTTACCGCACAGCTCTGTGGGGCTTTCACCATTGTATAATGTTTTTCCTACGTTTCCTACATGAAATATGATGTGAGACTCTGATTTGTTTTATAAAGTAATCTTTAATTCTATTCAGTTATGTGTACATTCAGTTCTAGCTGTAATCCCTGTTCTTCTGATCAGCACTGGGATCCTAGCAAAGGTTTTGTGAGCAAGCTGTATGTATTATGGATGTTAAGGCCGATACTATAGCTCAGGGGTAGGGAACCTTGGCTCTCCAGCTGTTGCAAAACTACAACTCCCATCATGCCTGGACAGCCAAAGCTAAAGCTTTGGCTGTCCAGGCATGATGGGAACTGTAGTTGTCCAACAGCTGGAGAGCCGAGATCCCCTGCCCCTGCTATAGCTGTTGGTTAATGTGTCTTCTAGGTGATATACACGGAAGGTATACAATACATAGGAGGAGATTTATCAAACATGGTGTAAAGTGAAACTGGCTCAGTTGCCCCTAGCAACCAATCAGATTCCACCTTTCATTTTCCAAAGAGTCTGTGAGGAATGAAAGGTGGAATCTGATTGGTTGCTAGGGGCAACTGAGCCAGTTTCCCTTTACACCATGTTTAATAAATCTCCCCCATAGTGTCTGTCCTGTACATAATGGGTGTGTATGCTTGTAAGACATTGTAATACATAGATTATTCTTTATTCACACAAACACAAAGGGAGAGATTTATTAAACTGGTGTAAAGTAGAACTGACTCAGTTGCCCCTAGCAACCAATCAGATTCCACCTTTCAGTTTCCACAGAATCTGTGAGGAATGAAAAGTAGAATCTGATTGGTTGCTAGGGGCAACTGAGCCAATGCTACTTTACACCAGTTGGATAAATCTCCCCCAAAGACTGTTATGAAGGAATACAGCACCTCCATGGGTCTATATACAGTCGAGAATATATCAGTATAAGGCCTACAAAGAAACTTAGGCTGGGTTCACACTACGTTTTTGCATTCTGTTTTTTTCATCCGTTTTTTGCAAAAAATGGATGCACTTGTGTCCATTGTTAACCGTTTGTCCATTGACTTTCATTATATAAAAAACAGATCAAAACGGATCCGTTTTTTTGAATGTACACAAAAACGTAGTCGACCTCATTTTTGTGACCATTAAAAAAAAAACTGATCCGTTTTGATCCGTTTTTTTTTAATAATGGAAGTCAATGGAAAAACTCATCAAAACTGATGCACACAAATACATTCGTTTTTTGCAACAACATCAAAAAACGGATGAAAAAACGTAGTGTGAATCCAGCATTAACCTGTATTTTTCTCACATATTCCATATGAATCCATGGTAAAATAAATAGTAGCATGCACCCTCATATGCTGTATTAAGATATGTTCCCACAGCGTAAAAGACCGGCTGTTCTGTGACCCAATGAAAAGATCATCCTGGCCGGTACTGCAGTACCAGCCGGATGATTTTTTCGGCCGCAGTGTTCTGATGCGGGCGCATCCATGCGTGCCCACATCAGAACTCCCCACAGCACACTATGAAGCATGTGGCCGGATACGCTCGCTCCACAGTGTGCACAACGGCCGTGGTTTTACAAGAATATATACGGTGAGTGAACATAGCCTTACAAAGATATTATTCCGTAGGAAGACTCCGCAACTTGCCGCAAGCATTATATGGTACCAGCCACAGCAGTGCCTTAGTGATTCTATTGTAAAATTCTGTGAGAAAATGTATATATATATATATATATATATATATATATATATAAAATTATTTATATATATATAAATTACATATTTATTGTTATCATTCATATATATATATATATATATATATATATATATATATATATATATATATATACAAAATCACAAACTTCACAACTGTATGCACACAATGTACCAATGTTAGTCCATTATCCTTAATAGGCTTTTCTTTGCTTTGCAGATCCTCCAGTTGCAGCCGCTGTGAGATCTCACTTTCTGGATTGTCCGGATGCCCACACCAATTTCTGTTTCCATGGAACTTGTAGGTATCTAGTGCAAGAAGAGGAGCCAGCCTGTGTGTAAGTCCCCCTCCATATCCATGTGTTATAATATAGCTGCGTATGAAGAATATGTAGGATGTTTTGAGTAATATTTACATTGTAACCGCAGTGTCGGAGAAGTTGGTTATAGACACAAACATTTAGGACCTAAGATCAGCAACGTATATGCCCAAATGATTTCTCATCATTTTCCCATGGAAATGTATTTTTGCTCCTGTAAGCAGAACTTTTGTACTGTTAAATATTTGCAATGCAATTTATGGAACACATACCAGCAATGGAAGCAGACATATGCAATTTGTTGATGGACTGATCCGTGTGTACTAGACCTTGCTTTATGGTTAACAGTAACAAGTGGCATGGTCACCTATGTACACAATGTATATCATATATAGCACTTAACTACCAAAAAGTTGAGCAACTTTATGAATACATGGCATCACTGATCTTGGATGGATCGTAAATTACATCCTGTAAGTTGCATTTAAAATTCCCTAAGTATTTGCCAAGGCATTTCTTTAAAGCAAAGGTACCAGCAGTACATTCGCTTTAAGTTTTTTACATGGATAGAATGGTGCCGTCACGGGTGCTGCGGTCCTTTTTTTTGAACTGCTGCCTGGTTCCCGTGTACGGCGCCATTCTACTCTGAAGCACTGGAGGGGCTGAAGCACTGGAGGCGGGCCGGTCCAGTGGGAGGAAACCTCCGCCCCTCTGTGATGCAGCTCCATTGATTCTAATAGCGCGGCATCATAGAGCGGAGGGGGTTTCCTCCCACTGGGGGCGAGCCAGCCCTCCTCCAGTGCTTCAGCTCCTCCCAGTGCCCAGGATTAAAATGGCGCCGTACGCGGGAACCGGGCCGCTGTTCAAAAAAATCACAGCGGCACTGGCTTCCACCTTTCCATGCATGTGAAAAACTTAAAGCAAATGTACTGCTGGTACATTCACTTTAAAGGGGTTATCCAGCGCTACAAAAACATGGCCACTTTTGCCCCACTTTTGTCTCCAGGTCAGGTGTGGTTTCCAATTAAGCTCCATTTACTTCAATGGAACCGAGTTTCAAACCCCACCCAATCTGGAGACAAAAGTGGGGCAAAAGTGGCCATGTTTTTGTAGCACTGGATAACCCCTTTAAGAAGTATGGGTAATGTAGACACTATACAGGAATTATTACCCATCTGTAATTTAGTGACAGTTAGTAATATAACTGAGCAGCTAGTGTGTCTTCTGGTGTATGGAGTCTTATAAGTAATACAGTGCTCATGGGAAAAAGTATGCAAAGTAGCACTGCTACAAAGGAATAAAGCATGCTCCTTGCTGCCACTTATTGATGGTAGCATCCCTATGAATCAGTGCTCTACCCATACAGAGACTTCAAATAGTTATTCCCAGAAGAGAAAGTTACCCATATACAAGAAGGAGCACATGAAGGAAAGTAGCACATGCCTTCAGAATGAGATTACTAAGGAATTGTTTGCAGTGTGAAACCAAAAAGAACTGTATTTATAAAAAAAAATAATAAATAAATAAAACAACTAAAAAAATGATCTTAAAGGGGGTACTCTGGACAAAGGTAAAAAAAAATAGGGAGTGCAGGGGGTCGTGGGAACATAATAAATAGATAAATAAAGCGATACTTACCCATCCTAGTTTCCCCACAGTCGCATTGCCACTGCTCACTGTCACCTGCCAATCTCCTGTATCTCCTGGTCCTGTGATGTCACAGTCCTGCTCAGAAATGCCTGCTTAGACAATCGGTGACTGAGGCTGGACACCTGTACAGTTTTAGACTCACTGAGTGGGTAGTTCCTGCAGTGCTGTAACGACTGGAGTGTGACAGGGACAGGTAAGTATTAATTCATTAGTGTGTTCCCACCACCTCCTGCCCTCCCGTTTTTTTTTATTTTACCTTTGTCCGGAGTACCTCTTTAAACTATTAATATAAATCCATGACTGTAGTTAAAGTGATATTGTCACCCCCTTTCCACATAAGAAGTTCTCAGCACCTTTCTTAAGCTTATATTCTGGACATTTCATATCTTACAGTATAAAGGTTCTCTTGGTGATCTCTCACCTCAAAAATGCATGTCATTGTTGGTGGACATAGCCATAGGGACGTGACATCATCTGCTTCTAGGCCCTGCCCCCTTAGCAGCCATTGGAATGGCCCGACCTAGAGGCCTAGACCATGCCCCCTCTGACCTTGGCTTTCACAGAGAGAGCGGGGGTTATGCCTCTATGTCGGCTCATTATGATGACACTGCGAAGGGGGCGGGGCCTATGGCACCAATCTGCCCTGAGATCATGGGGACCCTACAGCACTGTCCACCATCAATAACATGCATTTTTGAGGGGAAAGACCACAAAGAAATCCTTTATACAGTAAGACATGAAATGTCCAGAATATAAGCTTAAGAATGGTGCTGCTAACTTCTTTGTAAAGGGGGTGATAATATCGCTTTAAGGGTAGCTTCACACGTACCGTATCGCTGCGTTTTTAATGGTGCGTTTTTAACGGTGCGTCTTTAACGCTGCGTTTTTGCTGCGTTTTTTACATGCATGTTTTGATTTTCATGTGAAAATCAAAACTCGCATGTAAAAATCGCACCAAAAACGCAGCGTTAAAAACGCAGCGATACGGTACGTATGAAGCTACCCTAAAGGGGTTATTCAGCATAAGAAAAACATGGTCACTTCCCAAGACAGCACCACTCTTGTCTCCAGTGTGGTGCCGTTTTGTAACTTGGTTCCAAACAGAGCTTAATTGCAAACTGCATCTGATTTGGAGTCGTGTTGTCTCTGGAAGAAAGCGGCCATGTTTTTCTAATGCTGGCTTTAACTTATGGGTAAAGGCTTCATATAAAGTAAATAAATGAACCTTGTAGCCCCACGTTGCTCTTGAACCTTCCTTATGAAATAGGAATATACAAGGTCAAAGGCGTTTTACATTCTATCAGAAAGACTTTTCATTATGGACTTCAAACTTGCTGAATCATCCACACTTTTCTAGATATCGGTACAAAACAGATAACCTTTGATTTCCATAGCATTCATGGAATAACTGGGAAAGACTACTTCTGATAACATATGCGTAGTTCTACGTCATCTATTTGATTGACAGGTTGACTATTTGGCTGTCAGTCGTAAGACTTCAGAAAGAAGATGATAAACTTCAACAGATATGAAACACTTTAGTGATGCTATACACTCTTCTCAGTGGTGATATATATAAATAAATTTATATATATATATATATATATATATATATATATATATATATATATATGAATTCTCCATGATAGGTCAAATGAAGGAAATGACTGCACCAAGTACCCCTGAAGACCTTTATAAGACATGATCTTTAAGATATTTGACTACCATAAACGGTGAAGAAGATGTGGTAGTCGGACTATTGTTGATGTTGCTTTCTTGTCTTCTCTTCCAGATGTCTTCCAGGTTTTGCTGGCAAACGCTGTGAGCATGCCGACCTCTTGGCGGTGGTGGCAGCAAGTCAGAAGAAGAACACCATCACAGCACTAGTGGCGGTGTCAGTGATATGCACAGGTCTTCTTATTATGGGCTGTATATTAATGCAGTAAGTAGGACATTGCCTCCTTATTTTATCAAACCATGTTTTTCAGGTGTGACATAAAGATATGGAGATAGGCATAGAGATATGTTTGAAGGGTTCCTCCGAGATTGGCTTTAAACCTCAATAGATTATCTGTAGCAAAGGCCAATGTTAATCAGTTGGTGTCTAACGTTTATCAGCAAAAGGAAAGGGTTCAATCTCTCATACGTTCCATATCCTGTACATTATGAACACAGGTAAAATGAATCATACATACAGGAGGCTGTGAATGGGACGTGCGGCAGTACTAGACATAGCTGCCCATAGTGGCTGTCCCTTTGCAAACAATGACATAGATGCTGTGCTCACAGGAGCATTATGGCCCCTCGAAGTCCCAGAGGTCAGACCTTCACCAGTCAAACAATGATGGCCAATTGTAACATAGTTTTGCCATCCCAGAAAAGAATTAAGGTGGCTGTGCACTAGACATGGGCAAACCTCGGGATTTGATTACCAGCGGCTGAAGAAGTTGGGTGCAGCCCGAAAGCTGCCTGGAAAACATGGATACAGCCATAGGCCATAGGCTGTATCCATGTTTTCCAGGACTCCCTAAGGCTGCATTCAACTTCTTCAGCCACCGGTAATCATATGCCGAGCGTTCTGGTTCAGAAGGACTTGAGCGTGCTCGAGGTTCACTCATCTCTACTGTACATAATGGTTGAACAACCAGTAAATAAACAATCGTCTGATGAATGATTGTTCCATAGATGCAGCCATACACCTTTGGGTCCATGTTGGCCTTCCAAAGTTGCTCTAACTGGTCATACATGAACAGTGTCACTGGGTGAAAGATGAATGATCCTTTAGGCTATGTTCACACTACGTAAAAGTACGACAGCCATACTTAATGCAGTGTGGAACATTGCCTCCCATGCCGGGTCGCAAAGAACTGACACATCGGTTTTCTGCGGCTGCAATTCAGTAAACTGAGGCCGTAGGAAACCCTGTCAGTTTACACAATGAAGCGAGTGGCTCTGTCCGCTTGCTTCATTGTGCGCTATGGGGAGTTCTGATGCGGGCGCGCGCTGATGTGCCCGGATCAGAACACTACGGCCATAAAGATCATCCAGCCGGTACTGCAGTACCGTCCGGGATGATCTTGGCAGAGAACGGCAGTTCCGTGACCCGGCTGGGTGGCGGAACGGCTGGTCCGATACGAAGTGTGAACATAGCCTTAAGGAATATTCTAGGAATGCTTAGGAATGCTCTTACAATATTTCTTCCCCAAAATATCGCTCTTCAGCAGACAATCTTTTGTTTGACTATTGTCAGACACAGCTATCTGTATTACACATAATATCCTAAAATTTTCAGGCATCCCACAACTTCTCAGGTAGCGTGGTTTTTCCGGTACATATGTACAAATGATTACACAATGATTAAGCATTTATTATACCTGTTTAGACAGTGACTAGGTTCAGCCCAAGAAGGTGCTAATTATTTACTCACAATAGCAATGCTTATAGGTACTTAAAGGAGAAGTCTAGCAGATTATAACATCCTGCAAGGGCAGGAGGGAAATTGATTACAAGTACTAACTTACCTCTTCCCATGCCAGCAGTGAGCGGTGGGGCCAGCTGTTGGACCCCCGCTGACCCCACCGGAGTTGAAAGGTCACGACCCGGCTGATGGACTGGCTGCTCAGCCAGTCAGTGACTGGGGCGGGACTCTGCTTCAGTCACTGATTGGCTGAGGGGTCACTCCATCAGCCAGGAAAGGCATTTCCCCCCAAGTCGAATTTTATAATCCACCGGACTTCTCCTTTAATTACGACTCCAACCAGTAAGTCAAACATTTTTTTTATACATGACTTATGAAAAAAATCATATTTTTGGTGTCTAGTTCATAGTAGATAATTAAAGATTAGTGTATATTGTCCCTAAAATATTGTGTTTTACTTTGGGCTAACTGTCCCTAATAAAAAGAGTATGCTCCAAACTAGGCAGAACCCCCACAACTGATATAACAGGTCCATGTTAAGGATACACTGTCAATTTTGTGACCCCCTTTAACATGAAGCATTTTGACTCGCAATCAAAGGCCACAAATCTTGGATCTACCTTCTGGGGTTTTTGCCTTTCTCTGGGTTAACACTATATGGTATTAGGTTGAATTGGTTGATGTCTTTTTTAATTTACATGTAAGGGTGAAGAGTAAAAAACAAACCCCCTCCTGGACACTTAGAATGTTCCTTTATGTTGCAGTTGTTGCAGTTGGAAGAAGCACCGCGAGTGGTGTCGATCAGTTATGTGTCGGCAGGAGAAACCAGATGGACTCTTCAAAGGGGGAGCATCCTGCTGCAAATCAGAGACAGGTAACTAGGCATTAGGAATAACATGAGAATGAGGTGGAGGATGATGAGTGTCTGATTTTATGCCTCTTAACTAAACTCATGTCGTAAGTGTTAGTGTAGGAATGACAAATCTGATGTCATAGCATTAGAAGCTTGACACCCAGGGAGAAGATGAGCGAGCTGTAATTACAAGGAGATTAAGTATATGGACATCACACCTGCTTAGGAGATGAGTGCACAGGGAATATGGAAGTGTGATCTTTGGGCTCCATCCAAAACCTTTATATAACACTCACACTACCAGATGCTCCAGCAGTTCAGGGGTATGACCAATAACGGGAGGTGGAGCCACATGGAGCTCTTCAGCCCCCTTATCTGTGGCTGATGCCATAACATTACTAGGACATAGGACTGGGGCTAAGACCAGATCACTGACATGGAACACTATGAGATTAACCATATCAATTGGTCATATCTATAATAGCCATCAACTCTTTTAATGGTCCCTGTGGCTCAACACCATCTATTTTATTTGAAAGTAGCTTAATATCATCAAAGAGTTGGACACCTCTGATCTGTCGGTACATCTTTACTTCTGAACATGTAATTTACCTTCCATTTAGAAATCTACTTTCTATCTACATACTATATAAGAATGCAGTCAAGGGAATAAAATAAGTATTAGGCTATGGTCACACGTAGTATGAGACCGGACGTTCTGTGACCCGGCTGGGTCATGGAACGGCCGGTCTCAGAAAAGATCATCCCGGCTGGTACTGCAGTAAGAGTAAACCTGATAGGTTCCCTTTAAGTATATATAATGATATGATGTAGCATGTATACCTGACCTTTAGGGGGGACTGTAAATTAAGAAGATTGAAACGAACATTCTGCTAGATATATTTGGAGGTTTCCTATATCCATTTGGATATTTTAGTGTGGATAACAATACCTGCCCACCTATGAAGCAATTATCATTAACGTCCCACCAGCTTTGATGGCATGATGGCCGGTCTGAGAACCAGCTAGTAATCCTCCTCTCATCCATTTGTATAACACTGGAAAAGGACAGGTGGGATTTGGCTGAAGTCAAGAACCGAGAAATATATCTAGGCCCTAGTTTACAGCAGAGCTTCATGAGGGTGAGGAGTCTTTCCATCTTTCCACATGTTTCCATAGGAGACAAAGTGACTCTGTGCACGTCCCCAGCTTACTCAGCCGCACAATGGCTGCGTTGTTCTCACGTCGACAGTTAAACGCAACAACCCTGTGGATACTGTAACCTTTCAGCGCCGACGTTCAATGATTTTAAATTGCATCTGGCAGGAGGCCACAGATTTATGGTCTGAGCTGCCCTTTTCAACCCCTAAACCCAAAACCTCCCTGGTTTCCAAGCTTCATCTTATAGAACATCCTGTTTCCACTTTATATAAATTTAGCACAGACAGAAAACCAGCTAAACAAAGTCATTCATCTAATACATTAATATTATATAGTCGATGACCATTGATATTAATATTGTCTTCTGAGATTTTACTCAAATAAAGAACTTAACTCCTGCCCAAGAAACAAGCATCCCAGGTCTGTTACGTAGAATAGAGATGCCCAACCTTTTCTACTTAGTGAGCCGCATTCAGCGTTGGTCCAGGAGCCATTTAACATAGTTAATCTTGTGGAACAAGAAATCATAGAATTGCAGATGGTGAAATTTGCTCTTCATATTATACCAACAAAGGTGGCACTATCGAGAGGTTAGAGAATAGTGGCATTATTGTCTCTTTGGAATTCTTACTAGTTCATGTGGATATAACACAGAGTAAGATGGGGATGGCTATAGTCGAAATTACCTAGTAAGGACCTGATATTACACGGCTTCTAATGATATTGTTCCAAGGATATGCTCATTGATGCTGGTCCAATAAAATAAGGGCTCTATGCTGGTTTATTGGCATTGAAAATAGCATTGGGATCCAAAGCTTCAATCTGACTAAGTCATAAACTGAATTGAGACACAGATGAACGGCACGCACCAATCGGTTGAATGGTAATTTATTTGTGAAGCACACAACACCGGAAACAAACAACAGTAGACAAAGATCAACAAAGGCGTTCCACAAGGCAACGGCCGTTTTGCGCACGCGCGCTTCCTCTGGCCAATAGGAACCACAATAAGTAGAATTACATGTGGTACAGGGGACAGATAATGTGGCCTGAAATGTGTTATCTGTTCACTGTACTTTGCTGGATTATGTTTAGAACCTATGCCTAAATTAATTCCATTGGATGTTACCCAAAGTGCTAGAACCTTCTACTTGTTAAGGTGAAATAAGCATCCTACACGTAAGATAGAGACATTGAATTGTGAGACTCACTTGAGACATCACTTGGTATGAGATCTTTGTCCATATATACAGGATTATATTTATATAATATCTGTCTATAGTTCGTGCATATTGTTGTACAAAATCATACAAATGACTCCTTTTACTATGTCCTGGCTATAAGGGTGTTTGTCCTGTTATCCTATCTATCCATCAATGGTAATTTTTAGATGATGTGATACTCACCCAAGAACATGAGCTAGTTACTAATACTAAGATATAATAATATACGTATATAATATACTGTATCTTCATCTTTGTGGCATGGTTGCTATCAGTGATTAAAGAGGTTATCCAGCGCTACAAAAACATGGCCACTTTCCCCCTACTGTTGTCTCCAGTTTGGGTGGGGTTTTGAAACTCAGTTTTATTGAAGTAAATGGAGCTTAATTGCAAACTACAACTGAACTGGAGACAACAGTAGGGGGAAAAGTGGCCATTTTTTTTAGCGCTGTATTACCCCTTTAAATGTTCATTCTTAACTGATAAATATATAGCATGACCTCACGTTGTAGTGTTTTACAACTTCTCTTGAATTCCTAATGAATTCCTTGGTCATGAGATTGCAATTTACGCAGAAGGCTGCTACGGTAGAGCGTTTGCTTCTAAGGGTGGCAGCATGAAGGTCATCCATAATACTACATTATAACATTCATTTTAAGCCCTCTAGAGGCACATGCTATAGCGTTACCTACTCAGTTATTCCAAGAAAGACCTCTAAATGTTCTCTTTTTCTTCACAGTGGTCTGAAGAGGGATCTGCAGAAAATAAGGGCATCTCCCAGCTATGGAGCAACCTCCCGGACCCATCCTGCTCGACTCACATCTCGGACTACAGCTGGGACACATATTGTTAACAGGGCACATGCTGGGGAACATGATCCATCCCAAAGACATGGGAACTCTACCTAATGTGCCTAGCATAATGTGAAGCAGTGGAGAATGGAGAAAGACAACACTTCACACTGGAAATTGAGCTACATTTGGATTCCAAGTACTGTATGGGGATCATGGAGTGTGTCCAGCATAGGAGAGACTGACGCTACAAGTGTTGAACCTGTTTTGTTACAAAAAGCACCTACTATGGGCCAGAATAATTTTTTAATTCTAATACTGCCAGTTGGGTCTTCAATGTGTATGTCAGTGAGTTTTAGGCCCATCTGTTGGTCAGACATTGATACATAATTTTTTTTTATTATTTTGACACTCTGAAAAGTGTTGCTTCTTATGGACCATTCTCTTATATACCATGCTGATGGCATTTCAGTATATTCGTAGATTTATATCTAGGGACAGCTTGGTGATATCCACGGGAATAGAAACATTCGAGAATCGATATGTTGACACGTTCATGCTCGAGGAGAAGAAAGTTATTTTTGTATATTTAAAGAGCAGATTACCTACACAGTGCATTAGTATTAAACTTCTTTAGCCTATTATCTTCGGTCTAGAAAAACTCGAAAAAAGATTCACAAGAACACTCAAACTTCGCCATTTTTTCTATTGCGTGTTTTTGTAAAAAAAGAAAAATTGCATTTGAACTGATATTCAATGACCATTTGGAATATTTTTGTTTTTTTAGCATATTAGTTCATGAGTCACAATCATTACAGCTTATTCATTGTATATCCATGCAGCACACTGAATGGCTTGGATTGTGGGCGTTGATCCAATGGAACCTCCCTTCTTCGGTTCTTGTATTGTTTTATGGCTTACCTTTTACAGGCTCTACTCTGGAAGAATGGGACGGATAGCAGGAAAAATTAACATGGTGTCTTAATTATTGTCTTGTAGACATTGATGAGAACGTGAGTCACTATGAGAGGGTTTCGATCTCACAATCCCATGTCTGGGGACGTAGAAAAACAGCTGTGCTTGGCATCAGACTGACATGGGCTACATTCCTAAACTCACCTCTTACCTTAGGTTTCAAAGGAGATGTGACTGTCTGTACGTCATAGTCAGTGCTGTGAAGCAGGTTTTAGCATGTGTAAAGTAGTCAGATGGTGCACACAGCCTTAAAGGAAATCTATTGTTAAAAAAAATTACACATTTTTTAAGGATTTTTTTAGAGCACATACAATATGCCAACACTTCCTGTAGTGTGCATCTCCCTTTTTTGGTCAGGGCTGTGTACTAGAAGTGTTATTATGATGGAATGACAACTCTTGTTTTGCTAGAGACTAAACAGGCAGGGTAACACTAAAGATAAAAGTAGAAGGTGGAAAGCATAAATGAATGCTTAAAGGGATACTAAACTTAGAAATGAATAGTAGAACTAAACTAACATTACGTTAGTGGAGATACAGAGCCTATTATACAGAGAGATCACCGGCTGTTGGTGGATAGTATTTTGAAAGGCTTAAAGTGAGAAATCGGCTGACAAGTGAACTTTTGTTGCTGTTGCACAGGGGGATATCTGCCTTATTTTGTATATTATCACTCTGTGTAATAGGGCCCTTATCCCTCCAAGAACCATAGGGTAGTGATGTGAAGTTTCCCAGGACGAGATCCAGCTTTTCCCAGCACCTGGGAAGGAGCGGCATGGAGCGGCAGTGAGTTAAAAAGCAGCCAACTAATAAGCCAACTGCTGGGCTAATAAAGCAATTTGCTTCATTTTTAGTGTAAATTCTCTATCCAGCACTAGAGATAAGCGAACTGTTCGGACTTTTGGTCCGAAAGAAGTTCGCTCTCTCATTATGCCTGCGATCCCGGCCGCATAGTTGCGCTCCCGGGAATATGCGGCCAGGATATTCCAGGGAATCCATGGTGAATTCCCTGGAATATCCTGGCCGCATATTCACAGGATCACATCTATGCGGCCGGGATCTCAGGCATAATGAGAGAGTGCCGATGCCGTCGGACCAAAAGTCTGGCGGTCCGCTCATCTCTATCCAGCACCATCGGGAGGCCACCATACTCTTTATACAGTTAGCAAACCTGCCAACATTGGTGGGTTTACCTGACCTTAGTATAAGGTATCTGGGCACCTTTATAGTCAGACACTGAACAGCAAGAAGGTTGGAAACAATGGCTGATCTCCTGGGATACACCAGAAGGATTTTTTTATATAGCTATAAGTTTTAGTTGTAATTTGAGGTAAAATAGGATCAATTGCTGGAATACTTTTCCTTAAAGTTGACAAAAGTTGTCATATATCATGTACATTAACTAGAAATTATAAATTTCCTTTATAGCTTAGTGCACCTTAAAGGGCACTGAGTGGCTGTGAGAGTGCTCATAGATATTAAGTCAGAAAAAAGATAAATCTACAGCAATGACTAATGTGGCACTTCGTTGATTTCTAGAAAGATCCTCCTAATTGTCAGTGCACATCTCATAGACACCAAATATTGATGAAACTTCTGCAGGTTCTGGAGACAGAAGAATTTTGTAATGTCAGTATGGTCTTTTATATTGCCAAACCTTTTTTGAAGCTATCCATTTTTCTGACCTTAAGTTGTGTTCAGTAATCCTCCATACATCAATCATTGCATAGGGCCATAAATTGCACATTGTAGGCCAACATAAGAGAAGGGCAAGACAACCTAGCCAGGGGGCAATGAGCACATGGTGTGACAGTGCAGAATGTCATATTCATTGTTGACCCTGCAGCCATCATTAGGTTTCATAGATTGATAGTTGAGGATTGAGGTTGCTATGGCATACTTATAGTTGTGTTAAGTATTTATGTAAAAAATAAGAAAGTGTGGGATAGAAAGTGTCAATTTCCTTAGCTGTAAAATAATGTTGAAGCCTAAACCCAGTGTCATTTAGGCTCATTCAGAACTATCATTCAGTACATATAACTCTGCTACCGTAAATGTAATTGCACAAACATTTGTCATATATGGTAGGATAAAAAAAATATTAGTTGTTGCTTTTAGGCCAATTGATTTGTCATCGGAGGGTAAAGTAATGTATGATAGCCAGCCATTGTGTATTAAAATGGATCAAGTGGAGTCTTCCATAGCAAAGCAAAACCTGACAGACCAAATAAAAAATCCAATAAAGCACCCAACATTACGGTGGAAACTCAATGGATCCTAATAAAGTCAATGGAGTCCATAGGATGCTGTCGGTGTCCAGTGTGTAAGGGACCCGTAACCGCTATTACGGATGTGAACACAACTCTACATCTACAGTATGCATGGATTTGGCTTTCAAGAGTAGACCTACAGTTCATAGACATCATTGGGAATCTAACGTTTTTTGTTCTTATTTGCTTCTTACACTACACAACATGCCCATTTTTTTTTATCTCCATGCATACACGGCATTGAAGCATCCATTGAACTGAGTTTTTAACGTAAATCATTTACAATCATTTTCTAGTTATGCTTTCTTCCGACCATACTGCGTTGTGTAAATTGTTATATGGTTACATAAAGCTGTGAAGGAGGCCATGTGCTGTGTACCTGTTACTTACAGACACAGGGGGGCAAGTCTTTGTACAAGAAGAATGAATTCATTTTCTACTAAGTATTGAAAACTAGTGACCATAGATGCAACAACACAATACTGTGGGGTAAACATCTTCATTTGGAATGGGTTTCCCATGGAGGCAGGTGTATTATCCACATGGCTGTTATCCACCATGAGCTTCATATTAGGGTAAAGCATAGGGATGGGGAACCTTTGGCTCTCCAGCTGTTGCAAAACTACAATAACCATCATGCCTGGACAGCTAAAACCAAAGCTTTGGCTGTCCAGGCATGATGGGAACTGTAGTTTTGCGACAGCTGGAGAGCCAAAGGTTCCCTCTCCTTGTTATAACACAATAATAAACAATGCAAAAATATATACAGGGTGGGTTATAGAGGCTTGTGGAACATGTGCCCTGGGTGCTGGTAGCCAGAAGGGGTACTACAAGCCACTCTACCCTGTCCAGAATATAGGGGCTCTGCTATATCTAGTGTGATTTCTATACCTTTGAGCTAAATTGGCTCCAAAGCTGAAAGCCTTATAGTAAAAACATAGAACACACTAATAAGCAGATCCTATAAATACCATATTGTAAAAATTCATATTTTTTATTTTATTTTTTGTTTGTTTTTGGTCAAATACTTTGAAATCTGACGACGAGCCTTGATCCCGGTTAGTGATGTATTACTACGTCCCATAACTTGTGTTTTGCAAAAGCTTCAAAACCGACCGATGTTAAATGTTATCCGAGACTCTTTTGTACTCTAACCGAGCGGTCACTTTGTAGGGATGATAACTTTAATGTATATCTTGCACTGAAAGAGAAGGTAATATTTAAAACTTAATTTATTTGTATTCTAAATTAATTGCAATGTTGTGTGATTGGCTGGATATTAGTTATTTAAAAAAAAAAAAAACCTTGGATATTAAACTTTTTTGTACTCATCTGTGCTGAATGTTTTTGGTTATTTCTTGGAAAATTTGTATGTGCCCCTATGGTTTAATAAACAGTTCCCCGTGGTAAATGAACATAAATCTGTCCCATTCTCAATATCACAGGTAGCTGAGAATCAGTGGCATAGCTACCTTAGAGGCAGGCCAGGCAGCCGCTATGGGGCCCGTACCGCAGGGGGCCTGGGGATGCACAGGGAAGGTAAGAGCTGTCCTGTGTCCTTCTGCTTATACCCTTATGTACTGCAGTGTATAAGTGAACCAAAGTTTACGTACATGCTGCAGCACAAAAAAAGGGTTAAAAAGCAAAAGACAAGAAGATCTCTGCTTCACTGCTTTGATAAGCCCTGACCTCTGTTCTCCGCTGCAAACTTCAAGGTCAGGGGTTATCAGTGCATGAGCAGTGAAGCAAGGGGAGGCCCCTTACAGTTTTTTGCTATGGGGCCCTATGAATCTTAGCTACACCCCTGTAGAGAAGAAGAGGTGACTGCCAGTTATCGGGGAGAAGGGCTCCTAGTCTTCTGTTCTAGAAAGGAGACCAGAATATTTTCTCCCCAAACACCAGCAGACATATCCTCTGCTCGGTAAATTCTACTGCACTGTACAGCCTGCCCTGCCTTTCCTAGCACTTCTGTAAGATGAGATAACACTAGTGGTCAATAAGAGTCCTTGCCCAGGACATGCTGTGTACAGTACAGCAGACTTTGCTCAGCCGAGGATGTGGTTGTCAGCGCTCAGGTAGAAAAGAAGCCACACCCTCTGCTGCATTGTACATAGGGGGAGATTTATCAAACATGGTGTAAAGTGAAACTGGCTCAGTTGCCCCTAGCAACCAATCAGATTCCACCTTTCATTCCTCACAGACTCTTTGGAAAATGAAAGGTGGAATCTGATTGGTTGCTTTACTTTACACCATGTTTGATAAATCTCCCCCCATAGTTTCTTAAAAAAACAGTCATAAAGATACCATGCAATTCCACTATACTGTACAAGGGCCAAATACTACCACATATTACCTCCACAGTGTCTGCATTACACTACCATAACATTACTAAATAATATCTCCATCACAGGTTCCATCACAAAGGTTTATGTGTATAAGAGGATGGGGAGAGAGCTGTCAGATGAATTAAAGGGGGTACTCCAGTCTTTCAGTACTTATCAGCTGCTATATGTCCTGAAGGAAGTGGTGTATTTTTTCCAGTCTAAGGCTATGTTCACACTACGTAAAACTACATCGTATACGCTTCGGCCGGGATCTGCGTGGCCCCGCAAATAACTGACAGGTCAGTTTTCTGCGGCCGGAATTCAGTGAATTACGGCCGCAGAAAGACCTGTCAGTTCACACAGTGAAGCGAGCGGCTCTGGATGCTCGCTTCACTGTGTGCTATGGTAAGCGCTGATGCGGGCGCACGCTGATGCGCCCGCATCAGAGCTCTGCGGCCGGAAAGATCATCCGGACGGTGCTTAAGTACCAGCCGAGATGATCCGGCCAGAGACCGGCCGTTCCGTGACCCGGCCGGTCTCATACGTAGTGTGAACATAGCCTAAAACAGTGCTCTCTGCTGACTCCTCTCTGAGTGACAGGAACTGTCCAGAGCAGTAGAAGTTTTTTTTATTAGGATTTGCTACTGTCCAAAGCAGGGGAGGTTTTTTATTATTAGGATTTGCTACTGTCCAGAGCAGGAGCAAATCCCCATAGAAAACATCTCCTTACTTTTGAATAAAAAGAGTTTTAAAAGAAAGAAAACCTCTCCTGTTCTCCAGACTAGAAAGAATCTACTACTTCCCGCAGGACATCCCGCAGCTGATAAGTACTGGAAAGCTTCAGATTTTTTTTTAATATAAGTAAATTACAAATCTCTGGCACTTTCTGGCCACAGTTGATTTGAAAGATTTTTTTTTTTGTTTTGCTGGAGTACCATATTGACGGTGTATGGCCATGTTTAGAGCCCCACATGCAGATAAAATACCTCCCTAGTGCCCCCCACACAGCTATAGTGTTATAATGTCCTTAATGTCCCATACACATATAGACTGGGTTCACACGCTGTATGACACTGGCTGTTCTGTAACCCGGCCGTGTCACAGAACGGCCGGTGTCAGTGAAGTTCATCTGGGCTGGTACTGCATTCGGGTGAGCCCGCATACAAATTGACCATAGCACACAATGGAAAGTTCGGCCAGAGCCGTACTTTCCATTGTTTGAACTATCAGTGTTGTGCGGCTACTATTCTCGGACGGAGTGTATACTGTGTATACACTCTGGCTGGGATTCCCTCTGACTTCAATGCAATGTATCTTTTCTACTAATCATGGCCACTGTTACAAATAGAAAAGATAGGTTGTGTAAACATAGCCATAAAGTGACACCTTGGTGCTCCACATACAACTTAAGTCCCGCATAGTATCCTACTGTAAATGTATCTAAAGTACCCCCATACAGTTAAACTGCCCACAGTGCAGCTAGGGCTACGGCCTGTAACCTGCTCTGTCGATGGCATGGTGCAGGTAAAAGACATGATGGCCTTGCTGCATTGCACCAACCTGCAACAAGCTTTGTAAGATACAGAGACAAAGTGCCTGCAGCCTACTAGAGTCTATAGCAGCACAGAGTACGTTGGCCTTGACAATGGCACTACAGTTAAAAGGGGCGGGGGGATTAAAAAGCTTAAATGCCCCAATGCATTTGTAACATAACTCCTTTTTTAAAAAATAATTCTTGCATATTCACTTCCTGTGGCAGCAGGAAAGGGCAATACAGCTCCTCTGCTGCCACCGACATTTGTGTTGGAAACTGCAGACGTTGGTATGAACGTGACCCGCAGCTCCATTCATTCTGTATGGAGAGATGAGTACAGAACTCCTTCTTTCTGGCGGCTCCATAGAGAATGAATGGAGCTGTGGGTTACACTCCAATCCGCAACTTCATTCACAGCAAAAGAGTCGAGTTGCCGATCTACAGAACCACAAAGGGCATGGAGGTCAGGCCCCCGCAATCTCATCTTGTGGATGGGAAACAAGGAAGTATAAATTGGAAACCCCTTTAGAATAAATTTTTAGTCTCCAGAGTACCCCTTTAAGGGAGTCAACATCCATCCATATAATCCAAGTTAAAAAGTATCTCGGTTATAAGGAATTGTGGACAGGTTTAGAATAACATAAGACAGCTGGGCAAATACTTTCAGCAGAACGTACGTAAGAGCTGCAGCTTGTCAGGTGTCCTTCAGGACAATTTACAAGATTTTCTGAATTTATCTGTGGATGCAATGTTTCTTCTCATCTCATCCACGCCTGCCAAACCACAATATATTTTGGTTAAGCATCTTTTAGAATGCGGTTTAGTTTTCCATCTATCATTACATCACCAGGTTTATTAATGGTTTTGTGTCATCGGAGTTCTCGTCTTGGACATCAGCAAGGTGTTGTCCATTCTGGCAAAGGGTAAAACCTGGACTATAAATTTTTCTACCCATAAAGGAAAATGATGTCATTGGGATATTCAAAAACCCAAACACCATCTTTAGATTTACTGACAGTGTAGGAACCACTATTCTCCATGTTTTTTTCTATGGCTGACCCTGAGTTAGGACACCTCCCCGAAGAGCAACATCCTGGATGGCACTGACATGAACAAAGTCTTTTTGTTGACAGGAAAACTCCTATTTATCTTTTGAGCGTCGGGCTCAAAAATTGCCATATAATGTATTAATGTTTTAATAAACCGTTCATTTGAGGACATCTTCATATTGGACAATCCTTCTTCATCAGAAGGGGGCCCATTGATAAGCTGATCACAGGAGATCCCACTATTGGGACACCAAACAATCAACTGTAATCTGTTAGTAAAAGTTAATATCATTGCAGCACCCTCAAAGGGGAAATAAAACATTAGGCTATGTTCTCACAAAGTATATTTTCGTAAAACCACGGCTACGCTGTATGTTCTATGTATACGCTCTGGCCGGGATCCCTAGCGGCGCTGCAAACAACTGACATGTCAGTTTTCTGCGGCCGCTATTCATTGAAAACCCTGTCAGTGCACACTATGGAGCTAACGGCTCCGGCCGCATGCTCCATAGTGTGCTGTGGGGAGTTCTGAAAACCTCACACGCAGATTTTTGTGTCTTTAGCAAAAAGCAGCAGGATCAGAACTGGGAGAAGGAGACTAAATAGATTATGACAAGTATGGAATGAATGTTTAGTCTCCAGAAGGGGAATGATTCAACTTATATTTTACCTAGCCGGATAACCCCTTTAATTTCTATTCTGTATTGTGGGAGTTAGGCCTGCAGGGTGGCAGTACAACATCTATATAATGGGAAACAAATCATAGATTGCCCTACACTCAACATTTCTGACGTACTTACTGTATGACATGATATTAACATACTGCATTATACTATCATGACACTCAGGCTTGCAGTGTAGTGATAGTATAGATAATCTATGTGGGATACATAGAAGATATAGATAGCATTAGAGTCTGGGTCACATTGCCTTTGTCACAGTAACATACAACATTGCAGTACTATCATAGTAATTTTTTTTTTCTTCTGTATGGCCATCTTTTGATAATTACAGCTGTAAATAATTATCATGAACATTATTTGCCACTGTAATTATCATAAGACAGTCATCTTTTGGCGTTAAATGATGGTCATCCAAAATCAGCGCTTTCTTAGAGGGAAATGTCGGGCCGGGTAATATGGCCCTAAGGCCTTAAAAGTTCCTAATGTGGTTATAGGATTCCTGTGCAGTGTCTCTCAACAATCTCTTGCCTCTGTCTCTTTATCTTCTCACATCTCTTGATCCCTCAGAATATGCTTGGAAGGCAATGACTGTAATGAGATGAGCTGATGGGCAACCACTGAGGTTTTGAGGCCTACCTCTGCAAGGGAGGAGGTATAGAGGGAGGCATGCTTCACTCCATTCTACTACTCTACAGGTTTTCTTCTCTCTACAGAGGGACAGGCTGGACTACAGCTCAATATTTTCAATGTATGGCCATGTTCACACAACGTATCTTTTGTTGTATACATATGTTGTATATGTATGAATGGAATCCCAGCCAGAGCGAATATACACATAGGGGGAGATTTATCAAGCTGGTGTTAAGTAAAATTGTCTCAGTTGCCTCTAGCAACCAATCAGATTTCACCTTTCATTTTCCAAAGAGTCTGTGAGGAATGAAAGGTGGAATCTGATTGGTTGCTAGGGGCAACTGAGACCGTTTCACTTTACACCAGTTTGATAAATATCCCCTATAATATATTCCAACCGGCCGCACGAAAAAACTGACGTGTCAGTTTTGTGCGGCCATTATTCATTGAATAGCGGCCGTACAGACAAATTAGTTCACACAATGGAGCATGCAGCACATGGGTGCGCCTGCATCCCAATTCAACAGAAATTAAGATCATCCGTCCAGGATGATCTTCACAGACACCGGCCATTCTGTGACTCACAGAACGGCCAGTGTCTTACCCAATGTGAACATAGCCTAATGCTATGGGAAAGCAAAAGTAAATTGGCAAAGTTGCATAACATTGCGAACACGCATAACCACATATAAAACAGTGCAACATCATAAACATATCAGTAATAAAGATAAATGTCCAAAAACCAATACTTATATCACATAGACATGCAATGGGACACTACATATCTATTGAATAGACATAAAGTATTGATATATATGGTAACTTAGCTTTGTCTAGTACTACTTTCTATAGAACTGGTTATCTGCTCTTAGTAAAGTTTATGAACATCAATAAAGAATTCCAGATCTGTGCTCATCCATCATAAGTAGAATGTTCCCTACTATCTAGAAAGACTGGAATAGCCAAGTAGCTAAAATGTTTATTCTTCTTTTACTGTCCCTTTAAAGGGGAACTCCAGAGAATTTTTTACTTTCAAATCAAGGGGTGTCAGAAAATTATATAGATTTGTAATTTACTTCTATTTAAATATCCAGCCTTACAGTACTTATCAGCTGCTGTATGTCCTGCAGGAAGTGGTGTATTGTTAGAATCTAAAACAATGCTCTCTGCTGCCAGTTTTTTTTTATAGGATTTGCTGCTGTTCTGGCCAGTTCCTGACATGGACAGAGATGGCAGCAGAGAGCACTGTGTCAGACTGGAAAGTATACACCACTTCCTGCAGGACATACAGCAGCTGATAAGTACTGGAAGGCTGGAGATTTTTAAATAAAAGTCAGTTACAAAAATGTTTTTGGAATACCCCTTTAACCTGTCTTGCAAATTGATAGTTATAAAAAAACATTGACTGATATTAACTCAATTTATATAACTGAAGCTTAATCACTGTGTATTAAAAAAAACCATATCAGTTCTCACCATTGGCCAGGTGGACGCACCCTTATGGCCCAGCCCTTAGACCAGACAAAGTGGGCATTGTGGGTGACAGGTAACGTCAATTACACAATGAGGCGTGGAGAGGACATGCTGTTTTCGTGGACCTGTATAATTCATGTTAAATAATCTGATCAATAGTAATGATTAAACCCACTTGCAGTGAATCTCGTGCCTTGGCTAGACATGATCAATGCTTGTCCTGCAGGGATATAGCCTTAGTATACACCAGATAAACATATATAAATAGCTACAACCAGCATTAGAAATCCATTATTAGGTCACAGCCATCAGTTCACATTGAAATGGATTCGACCAGTTTCCTCGACAGTTTATGGATAATTCAGCAGGAGAATTATTTCCTGCAGTAACCTTCTTGCTTGATGTTCTATCAGGCCATGTTCTCACAGTGTAAAGACACCGACCCGGACAGGTCACGAACAGCCGGTGTCAGAAAAGATCATCCCAGAGATGATCTTTACTGCTACTGAATTCGGATGTGGGCACATCCGTGCTCGCTCGCATTAAAACTCCCCACTGCACACAATGGAGCATGCAGCCGGAGTGTGCACTGACAGGATTTTCTGCGGCCGCTATTCAATGAATAGCGGCCGCAGAAAACTGACATGTCAGTTTCTTACGGCACGGCTAAGGATCCCGGCCAGAGTGTATACCATGTGCATACACTCCGGCTGGGATTCCTTTAGAAGGCTGCACTACCTAAGTTCTGTAGTAATCACAGCCGTTGTTACAACGGCAGTGATTACTACGGAACTTACATAGTGTGAACATAACCTCACACTCTGTGGCACATGAATAGGAAGCAGCAGAGAGGCGAACACAGGCGAAACCAGTATTGTTAATGCGCTGTTTATACTTTTTTTTTTTGTATGTTTTTTTTTTTAACACCAACATGCAGTAGTTTTAGTGCTAGTTGTAGTGGCAGTAGTCTACAGTGATCATCTATACACTAATTGAAGTGTGTCATTCTACAGTGATCATCTATGTACGTGCACAGTAGTTGATTTATCACAGAAACACTGGTATCCCCTAGAACACGGATGGGGAACCTTCAGCTGTCCAGGCATGATGGGAATTGTAGTTCTGCAACAGCTGGAGGGCTGCAGGTTCCCCATCCTTGCCCTAGAAGTTCTTTCACATAGGACAGTAAGGTGCTACTTGGCGAAGGTGGACTCCTAATGTATGTCCATCTCAGTCGTGTGTACAGAAAGCAGGGAGAGAAGAGCTCAACAATACGCTTCTGTCCCTGCTTGTTCTAGCAATCGGTGATGGTCCGACCCCAACCAAGCAAATCTTTTGATTTTCCAAGTCCCAACCTTGCTTGTTAAAATGCTTCCTATACTTCCATATACATTGATTGACAATTTCCTGTATGAATTACCGACAACAATCCCATTTCCCACATAGTAGTACCATTCACTATAACCCTACACTATGAGTCATTTAGAGGAATTGTGCACGATAGGTATACACAAAACCACCTAAAAGGCTATTTTAGTGTTATTTATAGTGCTATTTATAGTGCTTTTATGTTTTCATTGTCATCGAAGCCGCAGGAAAGTCAATACGTTTGTGAGTACAATGAGCTCAGGTTTTTCTCACAGATAGAATATAGGGGACTGCAGCAGATTTTATGCACAACTGCAAAACTATTCTTGAGCATAGCACAGGACACTATCCCCATATTCATGTGAAGAGACTCTACACAGTGACATTTTACTGCCTTTACGCAGACACCTACGTACATGGCTGGTGCTCAGAAACGTACTGGAGTTCATATATAGAGGACTGTTGTAATAAGGAGGAGATGTATAGTAAGCCTATAGTAAGAAAAATATTACTGTACTACTAAAGAGGTTGTCCACTTTGGACATTTCCCAGATGTCAGACAGGTCCCCATAAAAAGTGATTGTAGGGTGGCTTACTGTTCAGGACCACCAGTGGGGTAACTACCACCAGTATTCAGCTACCCTGCAGCACCTACCCTAGAGATAATTAAAGGGTCTGGCCACTTTATAGTAAAATTGTTCAATGAACAAAGTGTATTCACTGTATATACTGATAGCAGCTCCCTGTGTACCTCATAGAGCTAACATCAGACTCCCCTCCTCCAGGCTGTGCTGCCCTGCTCTGCGGTGAGTCTGTCTGTAAGATGGCTTACATGGAGGAGCAATTGACCATGCCCCGCCCCTAGTGTCCACCACTGAGCCTGCAGATTCCTATGGAGGACACTGGAGGTGGGGAGTGATCACATGCTCCTCCATGTCAGCCATTTTATGGACAGACTCACCACAGAGCAGGGCAGCACAGGGCGTCTTTAGGTTTAGTACCTAGGGCAGAAGCAGCTGTTAAAGGGGTTATACAGCGCTACAAAAACATGGCCACTTTCCCCCTACTGTTGTCTCCAGTTTGGGTGGGGTTCCATTGAAGTAAATAAAGCTTGATTGCAAACCACACCTGAACTGGAGACAACAGTAGAGGGAAAAGTGGCCATGTTTTTGTAGCACTGGATAACCCCTTTAATACGGACCTGCACACAATTATAAGTACATCCCCCAGACACCTTATCAAGTGTACCCCTTTAGTACAGACCCCCATTTCACAAAAGTTGAACAGGTCCACTGTGATATAGAGAGTTAGTCAGCCACAAGGACATCTGTGACGTTACAAGAGACTTTGCCCAAGGAGCTATTGCCTCAGCTTCCTGGACTACTCCACCCATCCTCCCCATAGACACGCATTTGCCTTTTGGCTGAATCATTTGTGGCTCATAGGAGGTTCAGGAGGTTCGATATCTGCACAGGGTACTGAACTTACTGAATCCTTATCTATTTGGCAAACACATTATGTAATAAGGCCCAGCCTGAGAATGGAATGCAGGACAGAGAGTTCTGTGTATTGAGGTTATATACAGGTAGTATCAGTAACAATTATAAGTAATGGGGGGGGGGGCTATTCTCACTGTACATACACACAACTTCGCCCTTATATAAAATCAATAAAAAAATAACCTAAAAAACAATTGTGTGAAATGATTGTTTATTGTCTACTATTACTGTCTATAATATATGTAAGCCGGCAGATTTTGGGCTGGGGGCATATTTAGCGGGAGTAGTAAGTGTTTTTTTTTTTTTTTTTAGCCTAGAGTCTGCAATGGTTTACTAATAGGAAGCCAAATAATATCTAATATGAGAAGAATACACTTTGTTATAAGGCATCAAGGACATAAGAAAGCGAGTGAGGCACAAGGTTCACTGCAACATTGTTACAGTGATTTTCCTGGCACGGTTCTGCGTGTAGTGTTTGCCAGCAGAATCACTGTGGTGTTATAAAGGAACGGCATTCCCAGTTCACCTTTAGAAATGCTGACGCAGCACAATGGCAGCCAGTTATTCTTAAAGAGGCGCACCAGCCGCAACCTCATCCTACCATCCGAGCATAAGGCTGGTTAGGTTAGAACAAGGCTCTCAGA
The DNA here is from genome assembly GCF_027789765.1 of Dendropsophus ebraccatus. Taxonomy (NCBI): domain Eukaryota; kingdom Metazoa; phylum Chordata; class Amphibia; order Anura; family Hylidae; genus Dendropsophus; species Dendropsophus ebraccatus. Next base: position 191,364,042 of record NC_091454.1, on the reverse strand, counting down.
ACACCACCTCATACTATCAAAAATTCACAAAGGGAGGGTGTACAATCTGAAACTTAAAGGGGTTGGCCACAAAATAGTTCAGTGTACAGTATTAGTAAGTGTATTCACTGTATATACTGACAGCAGCTCCCTGTGTACCTCATAGAGCTAATATCAGATTCCCCTCCTCCAGGCTGAGCTGTCCTGCTCTGTGGTGAGTCTGTCCATAAGATGGCTGACATGGGAGAGCATGTGACCATGTTCGCTCCCCAGTGTCCACCACTCAGCCTGTTTATGCCTATGGAGGACACTGGAGGCAGGGCATGGTCACATGCTCCTACATGTCGGCCATCTTATAGACAGCTTCACCACAGAGCAGGATAGCACAGACTGGGGGAGGGGAGTCTGATTTTAGCTTTATGAGGTAAACAGGGAGCTGCTGTCAGTAAGTAATGTGAGTACACTTACTTATACTACACAAAAGACAACCCCTTTAACCTTTACTAATTGATAGCTAACATGAGTCCCCACAAGAACAGCAAATCTTATTAAGCCAAATACAGTACAAACAACTCTAATACGCATATTAGATCTAAATAACTGAACACAGCATCAAATCTGTACCAACAAATCTGCTGCGTATTTGCTGCGTATTTGTTGCGTATCTGCTGTGTATACGGTGTGTGGGTTTGTACCCTAAACATAAGTCACAAGAACAACTGCATGGTATAGCAACAATCCAAAGAGGAGTAAAAAAAAATGTGGTCTCACCCATCAGATGTCTTCCATGTCTGCTATGTCTTGGATTAGCTGGGGTACAGTCACAACATACAAAGGATGTGAGGGATAGATAGGCCTATCGCACCCTATTAGGGGGGATGTGGTGTGCTTCCCCCTGCTTGCACAGGGCATGCTGAGGCACTCACCCTTATAAGGGTGACCCCTAACCCCCAAGCAACCCCTTTGTCAGACCCTATTAAGGCCCCCAAAAAAAGATAAGAGCAGTTGTCCAAAGCAACTAATCAGATGGTGATGTGTGACACCACTGATGTAGAGGTTGGTCGGGATATAGCTCAGACAGATGGTAGATTGTCATGATGCCAGTACCAGTGGGGTACACAGGTATGGAGGCACACCTACTTTTGGTTTAAGGGGGCTGGCTATGTCCTTTCCCCTGTGGTTGGTGACCTGCAGGGCTGTAAGGGGGTCTCTTGGGTACTTATCACAGTGGTCCGGAGTGGAGCTGTGACCGACACGGACTATCGGTACCGCCACCCACAGAAAGGGAAGATGACCCAAGGATAGAGTAGTGACTGTGTAGGTGTCGGAACAATAACCACTGAGTCCTGTTATCATAGATAAAATCTTCTTTACTGTGAAAATGCTTTGTAAATAGCTGATCATAGACAGTAGACGTGACAGAACAAAATCTGTGCCTTTGGAGTGGAAGAACTGAGCTGACTTAATTGTGTGCTGAGAACAGTAGAGAGAAGTTGGTGCTGCAAGTTCAGAGTAGTGGAAAGGAGTCTGTGCCAAGAGTCCCAACCCCAGGTAGAAGTGGGCTCTGCTGGAACTTTAGAAGAAGAAGAAGTAGAATACTGAAGAATACTTGAAAGTAGCAGTATACTTGTGACCATGTTTCGACCTTTGTTGTCATGATACCACCTGTTGCCCACAAGTTTTCGGTGACCCGTCCTATTAGGGTGACACAAGCCCCAGACGTTGTTACCTGCGTTGAGCAAGGTGGCAAAGTTTACCTGGTTACACCTGTACTGAAAGATAGAGTGCGTAGGCTTGTAGCAACTTTGCTCTATCCGGATCAGTTTCTCTTGTTTCAGGATACTGTCCTTTACTTTTTAGAAGTGTTCACGGCGTGGGTTGGGGTGTTCTCTGACTTGTCCTCTCCTGAGTAGTTTAGCACTGCATAGTTGGACCAAAGATAGCGTCTAAAAGGAAAGTCTCTCCGTCTCCCATGTGCGTCCGTCCACTACCACACTCCTGGCTAGACTACACTGGACACTGACTAGAGGGGGACCTGGCAAAGCCAGGGTCCAGCTGGACTACAGCAGGGACCGTCTTGTCTTGTGTCCTCTCTCCACCAAGACTTGGGTAAGACTCACTAAGTGTGGGCGTGCACTTCCTCTCCCCATGTGACAACATCCTACAGGAGGTGTAATGCCCCCTTTGAGTGGTGGAGAAGGAAGTGTGAAGAGAAATGGAGAATAGAAATAGGTGAAGAAGAGAGCTCTCATTGGTGCACAGATTATAAAAACCAATAACCTCTTGTTCACTACAGCTGTGCAATACAAGTGCATATACAGACAATAGCTTCATCTAGTGGTAAAACGTAAGTATCACTTCATTACCACGTCAACTTGTAGTACAGGCTTTTACGAGGGTATAAAAACTAATAACACCCATGGGGGACACCACAGATCTTAACAGCAATATCTAGGGTTACATCTTACAGTCATCTATAAAGTGCTGGGAAATGTTGGACATTTTTGGGTGTCGTCGATGGGCTTGTCAATGGTCCACAAAAGATCTAATTAGCAGAAGCCAGGAAAAAGCTGGAACTATAAAGATCTATAGAGCTCTGTTGTAAACCTATAGGCAGGCCGCCATACTATGAATAAATATTGCAGCTTTGTTTGGACCCAGTTAGACATTTGTACCATAAGTTAATAAGTTGGAGCCAGGATACTTCCAATATAAAACATATGAATAGAGTACATATGAAAGAGAGGATTATCTTGGTGGAGTTGGCTTCATGATACAAAAGCCATAGATTCAGAAGGCAAAAAAGAAAAAAGCAGATTTGGTTCAGTTTAACTCTTTGAGATACTGTTATTACATAGAAGATGCCATTGTGAATTGATTTAATAAAAAATGAGTAGGGATAAGCTGTAATATCAGACTGGAGTGGCGCTATTTCTGTGAAGAAAAAAAAATAAAATAAAATAATAATAGAAACCCTCCAAATCAGTGGTAGTTACAAATTATAGCTTCAGACATGTGTAAACATATATCTAATATCAGAAGTAGCCAAACCAATTCATTCAGGACATATGTGATTTTTTTGTCGTATCAGACAGCACTGCTTCTCATGGATTGGCTGGATTGTTTCTAAAATTACTATTCCCATTATATATTCATTGTCCCCAGTTATCAGCCATTTTAGACTGTAATACTAGAACTGAACCCGTACACGCTTTCTCTGTATTACCACTCCGCACAGTCCCATCTCCCAACATCCTAAGCAGATGGCGGCTCAGTAAGAGGATATTGAGTTTCTCAAGTGTCTTAGGAGAATCCTGAAAAGCATCTTGATTTCTTAAAGCCGCAGTTTTACGATGCAGGGCTGTAATTCTCTTATGTGCTAAGCGGTCATTTGTCTTCTTACTGCACAGGATCTCTCGATAATCAAAGCTCACAAAGCCAGCGCACCAGACACCGGCGGAGAGGGAGTGGATTTGTGGTTCTAATCCTCCCATAACAAAGGTGCAGGGAGGATGGAGGAAAAGAATTCCAATATTCTTATCAGTAATGCTATACGTTATTTATTAGATGTTTATTAGGAATTCCTGGCAAAAGTTAAAATGGTGTGGAAGTCAAAGAACTCATAATAAATGTCACAAATACTTGACAAATTCTACAACAAGTACAACCAGGTCTACATTGTCACATATGTGCTTTACTTTTGCACTTCAATTTCTGTATTTAAACATCAGTAAATACTTCTTAAAGGTAACCCATCACCACTTTCATGCTGCCCAAACCATGAGCCATTGGGGCTGTCTCCAGTGGCTTCTCCCGCTCCATCACCCTCACCACCAACAACAGCAAGTGTTAGCCATTATATGAGTTAACACTAAGCCCCAGCTTAGTAGCATATGCCATCTATCAAATAGCTCCTTTACCCTCTACTAAACCTCTCAAGTTACCACATTGCATTTTTATAACCCACTCACCCATTCCCACTCCTGTCTGTATAGCTCAAAATCTCCCTCTGCACTGCAGCCTCAAGTGCTCATGTGATGGTGATCATGTCATGATCACTAGAGGCTGCAGTGCAGTTGAAGGTGCCAGCCACAGCCCGGACACAGACAGGTAAAATACATGACCATTCCCCCATTCCTGCCACATTCTAATGATCAGAGGGGTTTTAATACTGAGTCTCCAATTGATTAAAACTTTTACCATGTTTCTGTGACATGTGAAAAGTTTTTCCAAATGACAGCAACACATTATTTTGAGCACTGTATGGTACAATTGTTTGCAGAGCTGTACCCTGAAGCTTCTGGGCTCCAATGGAAAATCTTGTTAAACAGGGTCCCCACCTACCATGTGTCATTTATAATAATAATAATAATAATAATAATAATAATAATAATGCCCTCTTATGATGCAACACTGCAACATAATGTGTCACTAGTCCGCCAATCAGTTTGATCAGTTATAGTACTCAAATGCAAAATGTGAACCAAGCCTAACCATGCCCAGAGCTATAAAACTAAGGTGACTCAATAGTTAGTACTGTTGCCTTGCAGCATAAGACATAGGTCTTTGATAAGGTAAGATGTGGATTGTGCGGTCTCTGTGCTAGGCTCATCAGAAGTCAGGTAAGTACACAGGAGCAGCAGCCACTCAGTAAGGCGGTTTTCAGCTCATTGACTCATTCCCTTGTAGTACAAAGTTTTCTGCTGATAAAAGAGAGCAGATAACAATGGCTACTACACCAGGAGGAAGGAACGTGATACAGCCCAGGTGTGACATGGCTTTGATCACTGATGCTCTGACAGATTTTACGGTAAAGGGAGGTGGGGCTCTGTCAGATTTCATGTTGATACACATATTAGAAATGTCAGTATATTTACTGGGAGCTCCTGTAATAGCTTCACATTCCATAGATCCATTACTACAGTACACCTTATATAATAGATATTACACTATTAATGGATAGCAGGGGAATTATTGCTGCATACTTTGGAATAGATCTGGGAAAAAGACTTGCTGTCATGTTCTATTAGGGTAATTGGTCAAAATGTATTTAAAATGTATTCTCAGGATAGGCTTAGCGGCCTGTTTGGAAGGATCAGCGGCGGCTGTGGCGGTGTCAGGGAATACCCCACTGACAAGGATGGAGGGCACTGGGGGAGTGTGGACAGGTAAGTACATATTTATTATTTTCTATACCCAATCAGCTATCAGACACACATCAGCTATTATGCAGAGCTATGCACCGCCGGCAGCCAATGATTTTTTTAATATGTTTAAAGACAACGATCAGTCGATGATTCATTCCTTGGCTAATCATTGTCTTTAATATACAGGGCAATATCTGCCCGATTCTGCCTGATTCGGATCCTGGGCATACCATTGTTGTCACCATAGTCTTTTCCTGGGCTGAGATGTAAGCTTTTTTGTTAATATTAAAATGATGCTCAAGTGCCAAGGAGGGTGTTCCCCAAGTATGACAAGAGCCCAGGCATAGTAAGCTCATCTCCGATGGTGGCCCGATCAGTACTGGAGAAGACCTGGAACATGGATAGATAATGTAAACTGGTTGTTGAATTGTCAGCCCGTTGATATTACACGTAGCCGATGATTTTAGGTCAGGACCTAAATCGTCTCATCGGCCGATCATTGTCTCTATTACACAGAGCGATGATTGGCGGAATCGGGCTATTCACCCCCTCCATACCCCCTGTCAATTAAAGGGAGTAAGTGCAGTGTCCCAGAACACGCAAGGACTACTACTCCTATTATGGCCATTTCTATTGCTGTGTCCATGCCTGTTCTGGTAAGTGTTTGCACTGCAACTGCTGCTGGTTTTCCCCTAGTATTCTCTGGTAATGTGCATTCTCATGTGTATTCTCATGTATTCCTGTGTATTATTACAGTGTACAGAGGTATGCAAGGCTGTTCATCACTTGACCGTGCCAGTGCCCTGTAACCATGGTTCCTCCAATGGCCGACTAGCTCTGGCCAGGAGCAACCATGTGACCTCCCACTTCCTCCTAACAAGTTAGTCTTCCCCCTGCTTCCAAGCAAGGAGGGTGTGTGTCATCTCTCTCCTACCTCAGAGGAGTTGGACTTCTTCTTTGCAGCTCCCACTTCACCACTAGAAGTGTGGATCGAGTGCTCTGCTGTGTTCAAGTCTTCGGCTGTATCTGCCTGCTCAAGTGTCCGGAGTCTTCTCTCTCATCTGGGTGTCATTCCGTTATCTCTCATCATCGCTACAAGGATTCACAGCAAGTATTACTCTCAAGCTAATCCACCCAGCAACGCTATTTCTCTCATACTCCTACTCCCATCATCCGGCACGTATTCTCACAGCCTATGCAGCACCACTCCTGCCTTATTTGTCAAAGCCTGCTATATACCCGGTTGCATCCGGACAGAACTGTTGCTACTAGTTACCTCATCTATAATAAAACCGCTGTTACTGAACTCTGGCATTGGTGTCCACTAACTGATGCCCTGACTAAGTGCAGCGAGGAATCGCATGCCCATCATCACCCGCAGATTCCATAGACCGGCCCTACAGCTGTGCCGCCCTCAGGCCTATACCGTGACAAGTATAACCCCTGCAGCTGCCCCGGTCATTGCCCGCTCATAACACCAGCACTGCGGAAGTGGCCCCCAGGGGCCAGGGCATCGCATAAGGTGTATGTAAAAGGACACAGTGGCAGTGAATAAGAGCAGATGGGCTGGTTAACTTTGTAAACTTTGTAAACTGGAGCCGTCATTCTCTATGGGCTTCAGACTCATCTCAGCGGCGCGCGCGCACGGCTTCGTCCCGGGACTGGCTCCAGGAACGGGACTCGTCAGAAAGGGTAAGTATCCGGGGGCTGCACCGGGGGTCGGGCGGGCTCTGTGCCCGCGTCCCCGGTAACAGGTTCCCTTTAAGCTCTTAGGTGAGTTAAAAATGCGCTCCTTCCCCATAGCTACCGGTACATCCCTGTACACAGTGCCTAGTGACTCCTCAACATGACATTAACAATTTACCATTCTACACTCCCACATAATTTCGCCCAACAAAGTAACATTTCCTACACAGACACAGGTCATACTTAAAGTAGACCTAGTAAAGGAGGTCACCAAAGAGTTTCTGTGGCTAAGATGAAAGGCCCTGCTGTGCGGCTGCTTCTGCAATCACAGCTTCCTGGCTTAGAGTACCATCTGCATGGATTGTTTGCATGCTGTTCTCATACGGGTTTCCTCCAGTTTCCTCACACATACCATAGGCAATGAGAAGTAGTGAAATAAAATACTCTGTGCTGCTGTTAATCTTTTATTCTAAAGGAGTTTATTTCCAAATCGACATCCTAATGGTCTCCGTATAAAGCAACTTTTTCTTATATAATGTGGCGAAGCAGAGACGGTTGGGTCTGTCTGCTTACGATAAGGCTCATCGCTGACGGAATAGAGGGTACAGGGTGACCAGGGACACTGTGAACTAGTACAAAAGTAGGTTTGTAAATGATCTGTGGCTTTGTGCATTGTGGGAGAAACATGTCCCTTTCCTACCATTTCACACGCCCCAGTGTCTTCCTATCTCAATACCAAGCACTCTCCTTCTGGCATCCCCTGAGGCCACCCTGTCACCATTTACTTGCCTAAAATAAAGACTTGCTGTCTTTCATTAATACCATATCAATTTACTTCTCCCTTGCCTCTATTCAGCAGAGCTCTTTATCATCCCCCTTTCCCAACATTGGCTTTAACGCCCAAAGGTCTGACAGTAGAATTCCAATGAAGAGCTATTGCGAACGGCCATGTATCAAATAAGATCTGAGCTCTTACAAAAAAGAAAAGAAAGACAAAGGACGGTAGCTGGGACAACTTGTCTCTCGTTGAGAATTCTGGGAAATGGTGAAAGAATGGAAAATGAGAATGTAAATACCATACCTGCTGCAGTCACAGTATAGAATATACACAATGTAGAAGGTTATAGGAGAATTTATTAACTATTACCATGTTTTCCCGAAAATAAGACGTCCTCCTAGAATAAGACACCCCCACTATCTTACCAACTAGACTGAAATAAGCCCCCCCCCCCACTAAACTAAGGCACCCCCAAAAAGTAAGGCACCCAATAAAAGTAAGGCAGCTAGACACTCACCCGCCCCCCCCCCCACTCATCTAATCACTTTGTGGATCCTGACAACAGGCATCACAGGCACACTGTTCCATGGCCCCCACATCTGTATACACATCCGTATGCACGTCCTGCCACACGTCCCGAAGTCCCGCTGCACCACCTCACGTCCTGGCATCCCGTTGCACCACGTCCTGTTGTCCTATGAGTATACCGCGGGGAGAGAGCAGAGGGCCAGGCCAGGGGGAGAGACAGCCGATGGGGGAGAGAGCCGAGGAGGGAGACTGGGGGGGAGAGAGACACGGGGGAGGCCGGGGGCAGAATGACGAGGGCAAAGAGCCGAGGGGGAAGGCCGGTGGCAGAGGAACAAGGACAGAGAGCCGAAGGGGAAGGCCCCCCCCCCCCCCCAAAAAAAAAAGACATGGTGCCTCTTTGGGAGGAATAATTAATATAAGGCACTGTCTTATTTTCGGGGAAACATGGTAAATACCTAAGATACCTTGCTATAAAAAGTGAGATATATTAGGCTGACAGGTCTGAGAAACGTTGACAAGTTCCAAATTCTGATGGCTATACAATGGGTCAAAGCATATGGGTCCAGTGTCGGACTGGCCCACTGGAGGACCGGAGGATCCTCCTGCGGGCCCCCAGCTCAGAATCTACAGTAACACATACTGACACTTTTTTCACAGATTTTTATTGATGGGCCTACAGGATCATTTCCGACACTGCATGGGTCCAAAGCATATGAGGCACTGGGTCCAAAATGGGTCTTGTGGAGTGTTCCCTGTATGCTGTGGTTAGTTCTTCCTAGACGTGTTCAAAAGAAAAGACAAAGGGTAAACTGGGTCATGGGAACCCAAGTCTCAATAATGTATCCGGATAACAAAGGCTTGCCCTCCAGGTTCAACAATAGAGCCACTCTAGTGCAAATTGATTAAAACATTTTTAAAGTTGGTAATGGTAAAAAGGTGTCTGAACACACTGGGATTTTGTCAAGACACACAATAATTTTAGAGAAATTTATTATATTGGTGTATGCCCTTTAGTAAAGCTATCCTGTTGTGCACCAAACTTTGTTTGAACTTTGTTACCTGTATAAAACACCTGTCCACACAATCAGTCAATCATACTCCAACTCCAAGACCAAAGAGCTGTCTAATGACACCAGAGACAGAAAATGTAGATCTGCACAAGGCTGGGATGGGCTAATGGACAATAGGCAAGCAGCTTGGTAAGGATGCAACAACTGTTGGTGCAATCTTCTGGAGTTCCATGCAAGATCTTGCCTGGTGGGATAAAGGTCAGGATTAGCCCAAAACTACACATCAGGATCTGATCAATGACCTGAAGAGAGCTGGGACCACAGTCTCAAAGATTACCATTAGCAGCACACTATGCCGTCATGGATTAAAATCCTGTAGGGCACGCAAAGTCACCCTGCTCACATCAGTACATGTCCAGGCTCTTTGAAGTTTGCCAATGACCATCTGGATCATCCAGTGGAGGCATGGGAGAAGGATATGTGGTCAGATGAAACCAAAGTAGAACTTCACCTATGACTGCATCCATGTGTTCCAGGACTTCTTGGGGCTTCATCCAACACCTCCAGCCGTGGTTAGTCAAATGCTGAGGGTTCACCTTAACCCTAACGTCATTAACAATAAGCTAAGCATCGCTAATAATATTAACTCATATTATGTATTTTTTATATTTTGAATTCTCATTTTGTAACAATGTCTTTTTGAGAAACAATAACATTTTGTAGCATTTTTTTCACAGACTACTATCATATAGATATTATGTGCCACAGAATTTTGTATATCTGAATTAGGGATGGTTCGAACCTGCCGAGGTTCGGGTTCGTACGAACCCGGACTCTCGGCAATGATTCCCGCTGTCTTAAACCTCCGTGCAGAGGGTGGATACAGCAGGAGGACCGCCTGGAAAACTGGGATACAGCCATAGCCATAGGCTGTATCCCAGTTTTCCAGGCGGTCTTCCCGCTTTATCCACCCTCTTCACGGAGGTTTAAGACAGCGGGAATCATTGGCAAGAGTCCGGGTTTGTATGAACCCGAACCTCGGCAGGTTCGGACCATCCCTAATTTATGTATTTTTCACCATTACATATGGCTCCCCATCTTTAAAAAAGTGATAATTTCTCAATATATTTATATCTCTCAAAATATGATTTACACATTTTCCCCATGGTTAGAAGAAAGATAAATATCCCCTCAGTCAGCACCAGTGAGTATTGGAAGCCTCTAATTCCTTACTGGTGCCATTACATGAGATAAATGAAAATTGAGGGCCATGGAGATCTGCATTAGGTTTCCTCTCTACCCTAACCACTAGGCTCTGACATCTCACACGGTCTGATTGTTGTGGTGACATTATAGTGTCACATCGCATCACCGTGATCCCCCGAGACGTCTCCAGCTCTACATATATTTTCTATACTAAACTCCCTCCTGTATTAAAACCTCCAGATCTTATTAATCCCTACCAGGAATGTAGCAAACATTGTGCTAAAGGATTCTCATCCCTTACTGGGACATGTATTCCAAGAAATAAAAGCACATTCTATCGCTGTTTAATACAGCCACAGCCATAACATGGATGAGCCCTGCACAGCAATGGTTGAGCTGACTTTGTCATTTGGCACCTTGCTGTGACACACTGTGGATGACCTGTGGTTAGAACGGCATGTAAACCTTCCGTGTTATTATAATATAGTAACATTGCAGCCCTATAACATAATTAAAGGGGTACTCAGGCAAAAAATGTAAAGTTGTCAAATCAACTGGTACCAGGAAGTTATACAGATTTCTAAATTACTTCTATTTAAAAATCCAAATGTCCATTTTTGGCGGAGTTCCCCTATAACAAAGTAAGCTCTGCTACCTCTATGCCCTTGTTTGCAATTCGACAGGGTAAGGATCTGTTCACAATGGAATTAAATGCTGCTTGTTTGTTACACATTAGAGATGACTAAATGTTTAAAAAATTTGGTTCACCAGGTTCACACATTTTTGGTATAAAATCATAAACTAGTGATACAAACCTTAATGAAATGCACTAAAATGGCTAACAATTGTTTAGCTGTAATACTTACCAGTCTGCTCTCCTCTGGTGTCCTTTTCTGCATCTCGGGCGTCCGCTGTGTTTTTCGTGTCCTCTTCTGTGCCGTCTCCAGCCCACTGAGCCAATTATTGACTGAGACAGGACAGCGCAGCGACCAGTGATTGGCTGAGCAGGCTGTCACTCCTGAGACAAGAGTGACAGCCCGCTTAGCCAATCACTGGCCGCCACTATCCTGTCTCAGTTAGTAATTGGCTGAGCGGGCTGAAGGTAGCACAGAAGAGGACTTCAGAAACACAGCAGATACCTGAGACACAGAAGAGGACACAGGGGGAGCTCGGACAGGTGAGCATATCTTTTTAACGTTTTTTAGGGTACAAACACATGTACCGGATCCGCAGTGGATTCCTCGCTGCAAAATCTGCTGCGGATCCTTTGCCTGTTAGTTTCTATAAGAATACATACTTGAAGCGGGATTGACATCCTGCTGCGAGTACGTAAGTGACAGCCCTGTTAACCCCCCGGCGGTCAGAGGATGCTGTACATGCTCCACGCTCTGCCTTGCTTCAGGGGTTACCAACTGGACGTCCCGCTCAGCCAATCAGTGTGCTGCCTCACCACAGCCACTGATTGGCTGAGCGGAGCGTCCAGACACCAGGAGCCCCCAAAGCAAGGCGGATCATGGAGCAGGTAATGTATGCTCCGGCGGGCGGGGGGTTAATGGGGCTGTCACTTACATAATCGCAGCAGGATGTCAATCCCGCTGCAAGTATATATTCTCATAGAAACTAAGAGTCAAGGGATCTGCAGCGGATTTTGCTGCGGATCCGGTACATGTGTTTGTACCCTTAACACATTTTCCAAACGAAGCTGCAAAAACTTTGTCAAGTAATTGAATTTTTGCAAACTTTATTTTATTATGTTATTCCAGAATTTCTTTTAAAGAATGGGGAAAATACCTCAGCGTGTTTGAGCCTCATGGTGCGTTTACACAGACAGATTTATCTGACAGATTTTTTAAGCCAAAGCCAGGAACAGACTATAAACTAAGAACAGGAAAGACTGAGATTTTTCCTCTATTCAAATCCATTCCTGGCTTTGGCTTCAAAAAATCTGTCAGATAAATCTCTGTGTGTAAACGCACCATAAGGGTATGTGCACACGGAGCAATTCTCGCGGAATTCCGCCCGAATTCCGCCATAAAAAGCGGGCGGAATCCGCGTGGAATTCCGCCCGTGTAGATGCAACATTGCTCTTTCCATAGAGAACAATGGGATTTCCGACTGCCCGTGCACACAGAGTAAATTTCCGTCCGGAATTCTGCGCGGATTCCGCGCAGAATCCGCATTCCGCCAAAAGAATGTACATGTCAATTCTTTGGGCGGATTCCGCTAGAGGAATCCTATAGAAGTCAATGGGGTTTGAATTCTGCTGGTAATTCCGCTTGCATTCCGCTTGATTTCCGCGCGGATTCCGCTCAAATTCCGCCCGAATTCCGCTCAAATTCTGCCAGAGCAGAATAGGCGGAAATTTCAAGCAGAAATCTTTCAGCTACAATTCCTCGAGAATTGCTCCGTGTGCAAGGGCCCTAACACTCCCACTTAGTTTAGATGGTCTTGGATCACTGTGCTTACAAAAAGTTCTTCTTTTAAGCTAAACAGACTAGACTTTTTCAATACCTTTTACTACCATAATAGTAACTAATCCCCACAGTTTATTTAAGTGAATCAAGCCGTGTGAGAGATGTGAACAAAATCTCATGAAAAGCCATAACAGGTAACAAGTGACGTCATCTTTAAAGGGCCGCACAGACTTGTGGAGTAGTCAGTACGTGATCTCTAAAGCCCCTAGTATCCTGGTGGTAATTTGCTCTTTCTGACTTCTCTCCCATTATTGTCTTACTGTAATGTTCTGATCCTAGCTCTGTTAGGTGCTTGTTGGCTACCTGATCTGACATCCTGTTGTTCACCTTGTTTGACCTTGACAATTTTGCTTGTAAAACCAGTTGCTTGCTTGTACTTTGTCTGTTATGCCCCCAGTCTGACCTGGGCGATCCTGTTTCCATGAACCTGCAACTATGAAACGTCAGATTATAGGAGTTACTGTTCTAGGCTATGTTCCTTCTATGGCAGGGACAGGAAACATTGGCTCTCCCGCTGTTGCAAAACTACAACTCCCATCATGCCCAGACAGCCAAAGTTAAAGCTTTGGCTGTCCGGGTATGATGGGAGTTGTAGTTCTGCAACAGCTGGAGAGCCAAGGTTCACTACCCCTGCTCTATGGGATCATAGCGGGAAAAGTCTCCTAATACTGACGGCCAAAAATAATGATCATGATTAGAGATGAGCGAACCTTTCAAAAGTTTGGTTCAGCAGGTCCTAACGTCCTGCTATAATCCCATAGTGGGAACATAGCCCCAAGGTAGTCTTTCACAGCCACTTTACTATCTGCCATGGTGTTCACCCTTCTGCACCCACTACATATGACATAGCTGCTAACACTTTGGTTTACCCTGCTATTCCCTACACTGTCCATACTACTGCAAGTAGGTAGGCTCCAAATGTAAGCACCACCTACAATTATAGGATCATGAGAGCACTTGGTGCTACACGTGTTAAAACTATACTTATTGCATGTATGTACAGTATGGTAACAAGCAACACGTGAATAAAATGTGAGCACCCATATAATTAAAAAGGAAATCCAATAATTTTATTACACCACAAAAAAAAGAAAAGAAAAAACTAATTGAAAGCAACCAGAAATAATGTGGACCTGCGATGTAGAAATCTCTAATAGATTAGAAATGCAGTGGTGTGTGGTTATTAGAGATGAACAAAGCAGCTTCCCTTTGCTTCGTACGAAGAAAAACCGATCGACGTTTGAATTCCGCAGGCTGGCGGCTCTGTGAAGAGAGTGGATAGCGCCCGAGGACCTCCTGGAAAACATGGATACACCTTCACTCATCTCTAATGATGATCAACTTTCTGGCAAATCTCCATGGAAAAGGGTATACAAATTTGGTTCCCATCTAAGGCCATGTTCACACAATGAAGTGCCGCAGTAATCATGGCCGTTGTTGCAACAGCCGTGATAAGTGCAGATCTTACGTTGTGCTGGAGGCTGAGGGAATCCCGGACAGAGTGTATACACATAGTATACGCTCCAGCGGGGATCCCTAGTGGCGCCGTGAGAAACTGATATGTCCGTTTTCTCCGGCCGCTATTCAATAAACTGCAGTACCGGCGGGGATGATCTTTTCTGAGACCGGCCTTTCCATGACCCGGCCATGTCACAGAATGGCTGGTCTCTTACAGCGTCTGAACATGGCCTCAAGAAGCTAAACTATCACATAGTAACCAAAATAGAATCAGCTATTTCTGAGTTCTTGCCTATCCATATAGAACAAGTTGCTGGTTGGTTAGAAAGATGCCTTAGATGCAGATCAGCGGCTTTAAACACCAGAAAAAAAAAATATTTCAAATCAACTGGTGTCAGAAAGTTATATAGATTTATAATTTACTTCTATTTAAAAAAAATCTCAAGTCTTTGCTGCCACCTCTGTCCATGTCAAGAACTGTTTAGAGCAGAAGAGGTTTTCTATAGGGATTTTCTCCTGCTGTGGACAGTTTCTGACATGGCCAGAGGTGGCAGCAGAGAGCACTGTGTCACACTGAAAAGAATACACCCCTTCCTGCAGGACATACAGCAGCTGATAAGCACTGGAAGACTTGAGATTTTTAAATAGAAGTAATATACAAAACTTTATAACTTTCTGAGACCAGTTAACTTAAAAAATATATATATTGCCCTTTAAAAGTAGAAATAGTGCCTGCAGAACAGAAATCGGATGAAAAATGTTATATACAAATGGACAGAAAAATTTTTACTCCTGCATACACGGCTTATCCTGAAAAGTTAATGATTCAATGCTTCTCATTGAAGCGACACAGTGAAGACTTATTCTCAGGCAATGCACCATGGGAAAAAGTATACAAATTATCTCGCTTACAAAGGAAAATCTGGTTTGGCTAATATGAGACAATGTAATTACTTTTGTGATAAAGGAAATTTGCATAATTTTTTTCCCCGCTGCCTGAAAATAAATCACCGATGTGTCTGATCAATGAATATTAGTACCCACAAAGCTATATCGGAGACATCTCTCTAGGAAAGCAGCACCGGGATTGGCTGTCTAGTAAGAGATCCCCTCCTTTAGAGGAGAGCTAATCTGCAAGATTCTAGAGAAAGATTCTCATTAATGTAGCCAGGAACTTGGGATTGTTATATAGTGGAAATATCACTTTGCTTACACTTCAGGTTTTGTTCACCTCCATTTTCACAGTACATAGTTTACATAGTTACATAGTTTACATAGTACGGTTGAAAAAAGACACATGTCCATCAAGTTCAACCAAGGATGGATGGAGGGAAGGGGGACGGATGATGGGTAGACTCTATACATATGTATTTATGTTATTTTGGTCTAAGAACTTGTCTAGGCCGGTTTTGAAGCCCTTTACTATTTTTGCTGGGACCAGATCCTGTGGTAGACTGTTCCACAGATTCACAGTTCTCATAGTAAAGGAGGCTTGTCGCCTCTGGAGATTGAACCTTTGTCATACATGTGGTGTCGCCCCACGGGTGTTGCTATTGGTTACACCCTTCGTAAAAGCCTGTATTTTTTGGGTGTAAGTGGTGATGTAGAAGTATCAAAGTTTCGCCACAAGATGTCGCTATTGCAAGTGTGTGTATTCAGTTATTGAACAGCTGTACAGTTGTTTATGTCACATGGATATGTAAGCCAATGAGAGTACTCTCTTCTTCTATCCCCCCAAAAATCCCCCCCCCAAAAAATACTTACAAATGGCTGAATGTAGTGACTTTTATACTATGTTCAGTTCATTGAAATCAATGACTCTGGAGCAGGTGAAACAATGTGAATGTAGCCTAAGCCCTTTTACAGGGGACGATTGTCGCTTGTTGCTAGATAATCAGCCCATGTAACTCATGTGTCATTGATCAGCCAAGAATCCTCAGCTGATCGTCTCTTTAGAGCAGACTTCAAAATTTATCATTATTGGCCGCACATCTACCTGTGTAAATAGGACATGCGTGGCCGATAACAATAAAGGGAAACTGACAGCACAGATATGTATACACCCATGCTGTGAGTATCCAGATTCCCGGACCCACACCCCTCATTGACTATTTTATTAAAAATAAAAAAAATCTGCTTGTCATCTTCATAGTCCAATGAATCCGATGTACTCCTCAGAATATCTGAAAAACAAAAAGGAGAGACTACAAAAAAGGCAGAAGCAGAACACCCATCATTTTGACAGGTGTTGTGCTCCTTACTGTATGCAGCATCTGTACAGATAGCTGCTTACAGTATGGCACCCAAGGGGTTGAGTGTAGATGCTTTACATCCCCACTTAGCCCCCTGGGGACAAGACTGTCCACGGAGCGCTGCGCCCACCCAACAAGAAAAGATTAAGTAATTCAACCTCTCCCCTGCTGGGGTGGGCCCAGTGTGCTCAGCACAGCAAGAAGGGAACAGTCTGGCCCCCAGGGGGTTAAGTGAGTATGCATAGCATCTCCACTTAAACCTCTGGGGGCCAGAGTGTGCTTTGTTGGGGGTGGGGGAGTACCATTGGCCGCTGCCCCCGGATTGGTAGCTAATGGAGGCATGGAGGCCAGAGCAGGACAAGGGTGGTATGCCGCATCACAAGCAGCGCAGAAGGTAAGTATACACCAATTGTGATCTGCAAACTTACAGCACAGATATCCGTGCTGTCAGTTTTTATGGCTGCACAAACTATACAGAGATCGCTCGTGCAGCCTGGCTGCTTGATTCGTTGTGTCGTCGCTGACCGGTGCTTGTTTGTGAAAAAATCTTCTAGTATAAAAGGACCTTTAGTTTCAATTCCTGTACTTTGGACTATGGTATTATTTGCTGATTTACTTTTACCACTTTGTTGAGGCTCTATCACTCCTATGTGTTTTCTTACGTCTTGCTAAAGTTAACAATCCACGTAATAGGCCATGAAGTGTGAATTCTTCAGCCAAACAAGCTGCTAAAACAAATTAGCATACAATGAAAATAAAAAAAAAAAGCTGGCATCACCACTGACACATTCCTGACATTCATTTTGCCATCTGTCAGTGTAAAGAAACATTCTAGAGAATTCCGTCTTGTTATTGGCTGGGAATATGTTTTACAGGTGAGACATGAGTTGTTAAACATCAGAGTATTAATGTCGCCATCCTGCTTGATCATGCATTTTACTGCCACTATTGGTAACATAATATTTAATCTGCTGAATATAGCAACAATTTCTTAAAAGGGCAGTCAAGGAGAAGAAAAAAGAAACTACTGACTTATACAGATATGTAAATTACTTATCAGATGCTGTATGTGCTGCAGGAAGTGGTGTATTCTTTTTCAGTCAGACACCTCTGTCGATTTCAGGAACTGTCCAGAGCAGGAGAGGTTTTCTATGGGGATTTGCTCCTGCTCTGGACGGTCCCTGACAGGGACAGAGGTGGCAGCAAAGAGCACTGTGTCAGACTGGCCAGGGACTGGATGGATCAGCGCCCTGGGGGTGCAGCAGTGCTTCAAACTGCCTTATAGGACAGAGCACCACATTAAGACTGCACTGGAACAGCACTGAGGATGTGCACAGCGCCCTGTGCACAATAGGGGGCTATCAGTGGGCTAGATTCATCTAAGTGTCTGCAGTCACCAAATACTGTACAACTGTGTATAAAAGAAGAATTCAAGGGGTCTTCTTAAAAGCTAACCCCTAAACACAGGAAAGGTGATAACTAGAGGTACCACCACTGGGAACTCCAGCGATCCCCAAAATGGAGGACAAATGTTCTCTGAATGAATGGAGCAGTAGTACATAATCATTCTATATGCTTCTCTTGTTCTAACATCTGGCATGTGATCTATTCTTAAAGGAGAACTCCATAAACATCTCTAAAAAGCCACACAGGGAGCAGACAACATTGCCATAGTGCCATAAATTGCCTAAAAAAAAATATATATATATATATATATATATATATATATTTTTTTTTTTTTTTATTTATTTTTTTTTTATTATTATTTTTTTTAAGTTATGATCACTTCAGTATAGATCATATATTAGCAGTAGACATCAATGGCAGACATATCATATGTGAAACCTCCGCAGCTCCACTAGAGCATAGTAGGTAAAGAGGAGGGGGTCTGCCTGTTAGGTTACATGCTAGAACTAGGCTAATGCATCCTAGCACACAATTGCTGTATTGTAAGAGGGAGGAAAGCTCTACAGTGAGTTCTTTAGGAGCATAGCCCTTATACTGTTCTTACATAGGAGGTCTATATCCGCCCCTTATACACCTGTATAACTAAATAGGTAATTGTTGATGTAAAGCAGTTTCACGACTATGCTGTAGATGTAGCATACAATTCTATATAGCATAAGCTGTGTACATGTCCAGACACTATCCCAGGGTAATTTCTAACGTTCTTGACCTCCTCAGTGCTTCCCATTCATCCTCTGCACCAGTCGTCTTTTTTCCATGAGTGGAAAGAACAATATGGGCCAAGTCAGACGGCAAAGCAGCAACAGAGAGCTCTGAACATTTCCCCGGCCCACGAGTCCCATTCACAGCTGTATGTCAGTCTCTGCGATACAGACACACACCTCATATTTATAACAAAGGGAGAGTTTCAGTGGAATAAATACTAACTCAGCTCATTCCACCCTTCTAAATGTCAATGTCTGGCCTTAGTAACCCAATAATTACTGCATGATATTATATGATGCTACAACAACCAAAAACAGAAACATTATAGCATTAACCCCTTCGGATCCAGTAGTTATGATGAATAGCTTGTACTATAGTAGGTACGAGCCCACAGGATATGGGTACGGTCAGTTCTGTGTGTGTGCTGTCTTTTGTTGCCATACTACTTGCATCAATTAAGTTATATCAACGCTGGATGTACAGGCAGTACAAAGTACAAAGGGTCCACTGGGGTTGGTTTTGGTAGTAGGGTTAAGATATCTAGGATTAGGACATGTCAAAAGTTAAATATTGCTCTGGGTCTCACTCCTGAGACCTGCTGTGAATAGAAGATATAGCCAGTGAAGCATGCAGCAGCGCACTTCACTCACCAGCTGTCAATTTAATCCAAATGATTCACTCAATTTTAGTCCTGTGGCCAGCAGGGGGGTGAAGTGGGCTGCTACACGCTTCACCTAGCTATATCTCATAACTACAGTGGGTCTCAGTGGGGTGTCCCACCACAGATGTTTTTCCTCTTCTCCTGTGCACCTGTCAAAAATCTTCTCTTTCAGGTTAAAGTGGTGGATCAAGGATATTAAGTTTCCCCACTAGGTGTCAATATTTTGTATGCACAGAATATGTATTCCTATGTATTGTACAGCTGGGGAAGCTCATGGGTTAATGTTTTATCTGTACCATGTGTTTCATGCTGACCACTAAGAGGTGCTCTTCTCTTGTATCTATCTCCTTTTTCCTTCCTCCTGCACACACTCATCCCCACCACTCACAGGCAGGCATGCAGAAGGCCCCTTGTAGGAACAGTTTCACTGAAGGAGGAAGTGCAGTTCCTTCTTCCCCAGATTCTCAGGGAGAAAGGACACACAAAAGTTCCTGCTGTAGTTAAGCCAAGGCCTTGCTGATGCCAGGACCACTGTCAGGGACAACAAGTTCAGTTCGGTTAAGTCTAGTCACCGTGTACAGATGCAGTTAGACACCAATATTTTTCCTACAACTACTATTATCTCTACTATGCAGTGCTAAGCACACGGAGCACACAAGGGAGAGTAGTCACCAAGGAACACCCTGACCCATGCCAGGAACACATCTAAAAAGAGCAGGACAGTATCCTGACCAAGGAGAGGAACTAGCCTCGATAGGACAAAGCAGCCAGTACAGAAGGCCTACGTATCCTATTGTGCAGTGCAGGTAACTGGGACACCTTGGACATCTAGATACACCCAGGTAATCACGGCTGGGGCTTGTACTACCCTACTGGGACGGGTTCTGTGATACCAGGCGGCAAAAGGTGGTCAGACACAGTCTAAACATGTGTACAAGTAACATTTCACAAAGATATCTACAGGTTCCGGCACAGCTACATTGGGTTGGAGCTCCTCTGGCAAACTCCTCTACTCTACTTACTACTCTACAATCACCACTACAACAACCTCTATAACTTCTCTCAAGTATCTCCTCCAAGCGCTAAGCTCAAGCACTCCAGAGTGTCAAGATTTACTGTCTGTACACCAGGGGCTGGCTGGCAAACTTTGGCCTGGGGGGCAAGCACACAGCAGTGGCCCATGAGTAGCGGACAATCGTCAGGGCACATATACTTAAAGGAGAACTGTTGCTGAACCTAAACATCCCAAGCAGGCAGGGGGTGAGGGGAACATAATAAAGAATCCATATTTACCTGTCCCTGTGCCCCCGCAGTACAGCGTCTCTGCTCACAGACCGGCCTCCTGCAGCTCCTGGTTCTGCAATGTCACGCACTGGGGCAAGTGGGTACTTTCCGCCGGAACATGACAATGCAGGAACGTGAGGAACAGGATAACAGCAGCTGTGAGAGAGCTGGTGACCCTGTGCTGCAGGGGCACGGGGTTGAGTAAGTATAGATTCTTTTTTATGTTCCCCTGGCCCAGGATTTTTATATAAGGCCAGAGTTCAATCTGCTCTGGATTGGATTGTACCTGGTATGGACATGGACATCATACTATTACTGACCAAACCCTGTATACTAATATAACCAATAATACTACTATAAAAGGGACCAATAATACCCCCACACCATGACCACATACTATAATCACACAGTAACTACATTATAAATGGTTCCTTAATAATACCGTCACTCCACAAGCATTACTACTATACTGGTACTACACTTCACCACACAGGGGCCAATATTCCCCCAAACAAATAGAGGTGTAAGTACAGTGCAGACACATCCAGTGACTCACAGGTGACGTCTTCTCTGATCAGAGTCGGTCAGGTTTCCTTTTCTTTTCCATCATGAAGACTTCTTCCAACCACAAATCATCACAGCATCATCTGCCAGACAAACATCTTCAGGACCTTACTTTTACAGCACCTTTAACCACCTCTATACAAACTCTCTATCATAGTGCCCTTAAACAGTAGAAGAGACTTCTTTGAAGACCAATCTGTAGTCGTTTCCCTTTTCTGTGCTTCTTTCTATACTTAGATCCCTTCTTTATGCCTGTATCTGTAGTTAGGATCCATCATTGTGTCCTCATC
Organism: Dendropsophus ebraccatus; assembly: GCF_027789765.1. Taxonomy (NCBI): domain Eukaryota; kingdom Metazoa; phylum Chordata; class Amphibia; order Anura; family Hylidae; genus Dendropsophus; species Dendropsophus ebraccatus. The sequence goes on along the minus strand of NC_091454.1, from coordinate 191,342,553 downwards.
TGTAGTAAGACCCCTTCTTTGTGCCCTCATCTGTAATGAGACCCCCTCTTTGTGCCACATCTGTAGTTGTGCTCCCTCTCTTTGCCCTCACTTTGTGCTTCCATCTGCAGTTAGCCCCCCCTTTGTGCTAAATAAATGGTACCCCTTTGTCCTAATGAACTGTACCACCGCCCCCTTGGATAAACTGTGCCTCTTATTAACTGTGTTTATATTAAATAGTGCCACTGTCCCCGTGTTATACTGTGCCCACAATGTAGTTTGCCACTGCTTACTTAATAAACTATATAACCTATGCCCTCCAATGTACTGTTCCACTGTCCCCTCTAATGTACTGTGCCACTGTCCTCTCTAATGTACTGTACCACTGTCCTCTCTAATGTACTGTACCGCTGTCCTCTCTAATGTACTGTACCGATGTCCTCTCTAATGTACTGTACCACTGTCCTCTCTAATGTACTGTACCACTGTCCCCTCTAATGTACTGTGCCTCTGCCCTCTCTAATGCACTGTACCACTGCCCTCTCTAATGTACTGTACCACTGTCCTATCTAATGTACTGTACCACTGTCCTCTAATGTACTGTACCACTGTCCTCTAATGTACTGTACCACTGTCCCCTCTAATGTACGGTACCACTGTCCCCCTAATGTACTGTACCACTGTCCCCTCTAATGTACTGTACCACTGTCCTCTCTAATGTACTGTACCACTATCCTCTCTAATGTACTGTACCACTGTCCCCTCTAATGTACTGTACCACTGTCCTCCCTAATGTACTGTACCACTGTCCTCTAATGTACTGCACCAATGTCCTCTAATGTACTGTACCAATGTCCTCTCTAATGTACTGTACCACTGTCCCCTCTAATGTACTATACCACTGTCCCCTCTAATATACTGTACCACTGTCCTCTCTAATGTACTGTACCACTGCCCCCTCTAATGTACTGTACCAATGTCCCCTCTAATGTACTGTACCACTGTCCTTTCTAATGTACTGTACCACTATCCTCTCTAATGTACTGTACCACTGTCCCCTCTAATGTACTGTACCAATGTGCTCTCTAATGTACTGTACCAATGTCCTCTCTAATGTACTGTACCACTGTCCCCTCTAATGTACTGTACCACTGTCCCCTCTAATGTACTGTACCACTGCCTCCTCTAATGTACTGTACCACTGCCTCCTCTAATGTACTGTACCAATGTCCTCTCTAATGTACTGTACCACTGTCCCCTCTAATGTACTGTACCACTGTCCTCTCTAATGTACCGTACCACTGCCCCCTCTAATGTACCGTACCAATGTCCCCTCTAATGTACCGTACCACTGTTCTCTCTAATGTACCGTACCACTGTCCTCTCTAATGTACCGTACCACTGTCCTCTCTAATGTACTGTACCACTATCCTCTCTAATGTACTGTACCAATGTCCTCTCTAATGTACTGTGCCACTGTCCTCTCTAATGTACTGTACCACTATCCTCTCTAATGTACTGTACCACTATCCTCTCTAATGTACTGTACCAATGCCCCCTCTAATGTACTGTACCACTGTCCTCTCTAATGTACTGTACCACTGACCCCTCTAATGTACTGTACCACTGTCCCCTCTAATGTACTGTACCACTGTCCTCTCTAATGTACTGTGCCACTGCCCCCTCTAATGTACTGTACCAATGTGCTCTCTAATGTACTGTACCACTGTCCCCTCTAATGTACTGTACCACTGTCCCCTCTAATGTACTGTACCACTGCCTCCTCTAATGTACTGTACCACTGTCCTCTCTAATGTACTGTACCAATGTCCTCTCTAATGTACTGTACCACTGTCCTCTCTAATGTACTGTACCACTGTCCTCTCTAATGTACTGTACCACTGCCTCCTCTAATGTACTGTACCACTGTCCTCTCTAATGTACTGTACCAATGTCCTCTCTAATGTACTGTACCACTGTCCTCTCTAATGTACTGTACCACTGTCCTCTCTAATGTACTGTACCACTATCCTCTCTAATGTACTGTACCAATGTCCCCTCTAATGTACTGTACCACTGTCCTCTCTAATGTACTGTACCACTGCCCCCTCTAATGTACTGTACCAATGTCCCCTCTAATGTACTGTACCATTGTCCCCTCTAATGTACTGTACCATTGTCCCCTCTAATGTACTGTACCACTGTCCCCCCTAAATCATTGTTTTCCAACCAGTGGCCCCTCAGCTGTTCCTAAACTACAACCTCCATTATGTCAGCAGGACATGATGGGAGTTCTATTCTTGTAGCGGCTGGAGGGTCACATGTTGGAGAACACTATACTAATTAAACTGCCCCCCCCCTCGCTAAATTATTGTTTCCCTACCAGTGGCAAAACTACACCTCCCATTGTACCCTGGTGGCAAGGCATGATGAGAGTTGTAGTTTAGTAACAGCTGAGGAGCCACTGGTTGGGAAGCAATGATTTATGGGTACTGTTTATTTAGTGTGGTGTTTTCCAATATGTGACTCTCCTGTTGTTCCTAAACTAGAACCCCCATTATATCTGGCCAGCAGGGCATGGTGGGAGTTGTAGTTTGGTAACAGCTGAGGAGCTACTGTTAGGAAGCAATTATTTAGGGGTACAGTTTATTTAGTGAAGTGTTCTCCAACATGTGACCCTCCTGCTGTTCCTAAACTACCATCCCTATTATCTCCTGCCACCAGGGCATGATGGGAGTTATAGTTTTGCACTGAGGAGTCACATGTTGGAGAACACTACTAAATAAACTGTACCCCTAAATGATTGCTTCCTAACAAGTGGCTCCTCAGCTGTTACCAAACTACAACTCTCATCATGTCCTGTCACCAGGGTATAATGGGAGTTGTAGTCATGCAAGAACTGGAGAGTCACATGTTACAGAACAAAGCACAATGCCCCCCTACCTCCCCAATATACTCACTAGCAGGTCCACGCTTCTCTTCTGTTCTGGCCTCTTCTAATCAGGTCTGACCAGAGCAGAGAGGAGCAGGCCCGGCTAATCACACTGCAGAATCACGGAGTGGAAGCTGGCTGGCCGGACAGGAAGGTGAGTGTGCTCTGCTCCAGCCAGCCCTAGGCTACTGTATAGTATTGGTGTCTTACAGCTTACAGACCCCAATACTATACAGTAACCCCCCCAGACCCCCTCCCCAGATACCTGTCAGCACAGTGGGCGGCTCCTTTCCGGGCCGGCGTCCTCCTCTCCCTCCTTCATGGGCAGTGCACTTCTCTGCACTCCCTCATGCAGCAGGCTGCCTGCACCACCAATGAAGTGAAGAGAAGTGTGAGAGAGAGAGAGAGACAGCGTCACAGTGCAGCGGCCGCTACTTCCGGGAGCCTTAAAGAGGCAGAGCGGCCAAATTAATATCCGGCCTCTGCGGCCCTTAAGTGTCCTGGGGGGGACCGGCCCGGGGGGCATATGCCACCCTGCCCCCCGGCCCAGCCCGCCCCTGCTGTACACCATGTACTGTTATAGTGAAAAGCCATACAGTAAAGCTGTAATATTTTTATACTAAAGCACTGGACTCTGTCATCTTCTATCCGCACCTGCACCTATACACACACCAAACTGCACACCTTGGGTTATTTTTCCCCCTTCTCTGGATGGCAGTGCCGACAGTCCGGGTCGGTCAGTTGCCACTCATGACTGCTGTGACAAGAGCCCAAGGGACTCACAACAACCCAGCAGGTTACCGACCATTTGGGGAACAATCATATACAAAACAGGTACCAACATCACACCTGTGTGCTGGACTAGCAGTGGCATCACGACAACTACCATCACTGGCCGAGTCACCACATGAGGAGTGAAAGCCAGGGTGATCTTTAACTTTTGACATGTCTGATAACACATTAAACGTTACTTTATTTACATATGCCACTATGCCTCCATAATTGAGGTTCTAGAATGGCAGCTAATTCAACCTTCAGAAACTAAGATCAATGCCAGAATAAGGCAGAAATGTCAGCATCCATTCCAAGCTCTTATGCACAAGCCAAAAAGACAGAAATGGCTGCACATCACACCCATGGCTGACACGAAAGCTTATTCAGCTACATTTAAAACCAGCATCAGAAGTTAGTATATAATTTGGCCAAACCATATTGCCTCATGTACCACGTGCAGGTCTTCTGATACACGAGTCCCTAACCAAAAAACATCACTGTGCCGGTGAGCGACCACAATCCCCGCAAAACGTGCGCAAGCAGAGAAGGGGGCCACGGAATGGCCCTGAAACCCCATTGTCACAAGACCAGACCCTAAAGGGCCCCCCCGAACCCCGCAGGCGCCACCGGCGGAAAAAGTGGACGCCAAGCAACACAAGTGTGAACAAGCTCTTACCTCTCTCCATTCCTCTGCAGGTAGAATGGGAGAATACTAGGAGATCCTCCCCTTATGTTTCTGCATTTTGTTTCTCTCTTTTCTCCGTGTTTTGCATTCCTCCTGGTGAGACCCACATGACCGCAATTAGCAGGAGACACCTGAGTGCACATGGTTTTAATCCCTCCTGTCTTTTCCCATTCTGTCTGCAGCAGCTATGGTGAGCGCAATACCTCATCCAGACTTGTGCTGTTTGGGGGCGACCTTCTCTGCCGGCGGTGCTGGCCGGGTTCTGGTGTGGTGTTTTTGGGTCTGGTCCTGTGGCATGGGGGTCGCAGGGCGGTCCCATGGCCCCCGTTCCCTGACTGTGCGCGCCTGCGGGGTTGGTGGCCACTGACTGGCACGGTGTGGACTTAGTGTAGGGACCCATGTGTATCAGATACCTGCACGATGGTACATGGGGCAGTATGGCTTGATCAATTCATACACAAAATTCTGATGTGTTATTTATTTAGCCTAGGGGCACTAGTATCAGCCATAGGTGTGAGGTGCAGCACTCTTTTTCTTCCCTGAACCGCATTCCAAGCTCTTAACCTAGGCACCCAACACTCGCGGCTCCCCACCAGCCTCTGCCAAGCACAGGGGGAAGAATAAACAAGATAACTACTATCAGGTGAGATTCAGAACAGATAGCGTGTACATAGGTCCAAGAGCACTCACCACATATTGTTTCATGTGGAGCCTTTCTTCAGGTATCACCATTACATAATAAGCACACTATAAAGAGATTTCAGCCGCACATATTTTATTGAATGTTCTTATCTCCAGATTATAGTGAAATGATCTTCAATCCTCTAATAAAATAATAAATGTTTCAATCTACAGTAAGCACTAAGCATATAAAATGGAAAGGTAACCCTGGGTCCACAGCTATCCCCTTCCATATGCCATAAAGGGAATGTGTATCATGTATGTATATATCTTTTATCCCAGAATGGCGAGAGGGCTCAGATTGATGAATACTTTATCAAAAGCCCCCTCCCACAGGAATGCCATATGCCTGGTGGGGGGACATCTGTTTACTTCTGATTACAGTGGTATCCCTTTTGTCTTGATAGCTGTAGGATGCAGTTCATGCCGTCAATAGGACCATCTCTCTCTCTGGGAGCATTGGGCCGGACACTTTGTTGTTACACCCTATAATACAGGAGACAGGGATCTTTGATCCTTTATCTCCTAAGCAGTTAAATTCCTGTAGGAGGCCTGCACCCCATCCTAATCCTCTGGCAAAAGTGCACACGGGCACAAATGCTTGTACGTGCATGAGTAAGGTAACATCATCTCTCTGCGTCGATGCTCAGGCACGTACACCTAATGTTTTTGGTGATATTTTTTTTCGAATTTACCATTTTTCTATCTATATTATAAAATAATCCTGACATCTTGCAATTTTTATTTCCACCACTGGGGCTAAAACTAAGCTGAGACTTCCTGTTTTGAGTGTGGTGATAAGAGGAGGCTGCTTTAAAGTGATCTGTACAGTATTGCCGCATCATGTAACACCAGTAGGTAGATAGGTTCAATAAAAGACAACAGCAGCTCCCTGCGGAAGGACCTTATCAAAGGTCACAGAGCATGCTCAATGATCTTTTACATTCATCTCAAGGGGGCTGAGTCTGTCTACTGTCTTCTATGTCCATGGGTCTTAAAGCATGTTACTAAATGCTGTTAGGAACAGCCCAGGTAAAAGAACAACTTTTAGTATAACTGTAATTGGCAAAAGAAAATTTCTGCTCCATCTGGTGGACAGTTTGCTTACTACCTTGTTTTAGTGATAGGTAGTGATAGGCTGGGTGGGCTGTTAAAGTGACTCTGTACCCACAACCTGACCCCCCTCCCTCAAACCGCTTGTACCTTCGGATAGCTGCTTTTAATCCAAGATCTGTCCTGGGGTCTGTTTGGCAGGTGATGTAGTTATTGTGCTAAAAAAAACTTTTAAACTTGCAGCCCTGTGCCCAATGGCCGTGGCCTAAATAGTGTATGCATTAAGCTGGCACACCCTCTCTGTCCCTCCTTTCCGCCCTCCTCATCATTAGGAATGCTCCAGGCAGATTTTCTTCTATTCATCACCTGTGTAAGCACGGCACATGGGCTGGATCGTTAAGGCACCTGTGTAGTTTTCACTGCAGAGGAATAGGAAAAATGGTGAAGAAGGTGGGGAGAAGGGACAGAGGGCGGATGCAAAGTTAGGGCACAGATACTCCAAGACCCGGCTGTTTGGCACAGGGATGCAAGTTTAAAAGTTGTTTTTTAGGACAATAACAGCATCACCTGCCGAACAGACCCCAGGACAGATCTTGGATTAAAAGCAGCTATCTGAAGGTACAAGTGGTTTGGGGGGGACAGATTGTGGGTACAAAGTCGCTTTAAGGGTATGTTCACACTAGCGGTCGGATTAGACGTCAATATTGAATCTTAACTGATATAGGGATTTATATTAATAATACCGTACTCATAATCACGTGATGGAAGTTGTTAATGAATAATATTAACATTTGTGTTTAGGATAATAACAGTTATGAATATTAATTATTAATGTTTAATAGGAATATTGACACACCAACACTCACACCTCTGTTTCATGATACCTGTCTCTTAGATGATGGCTGTTTGCAAAGTCATAATATGATGTTTTCCTCATAAGTTCGAGTCATACAGGTACAAGTCTGTACAATGTCTGTGGCCATGGCCCCCTCCAGGAGCTCAGGGTTCCGGGCTACCGTCCAAAACAGACCTGGTATAATCCACTACTGCCTGCAGCGTCATCACAGGGAAAATACAGCATTAGGGGCCTATTACACGGGCCGATGAAGGTACGATCAATATTGTAAACGATCGCCGATCTGCTAGATCGGAGCTTGTTTACTGGGCCTTTTACATGGCTTAATGTAAGTGATGTATGTAATGTTAGTGATGTCCATGCAGCCCTTGCCCAAACAGTTAATACTTTACCTGTCCACGCTCCCGCTCTTCTCTTGCGCTCTGTATGTGTCCCGCCCAGCGTGCTGCAGCTTCAGAGTGGCCAATCACATAATCAGCTAATTGTTGTCTCTATTACACAGAGCATTAACCGACTCTACCGATTATCGCCCTTACATGCTCATCATGCTCATAAACTACATGCAAATTTTTTCAGCAAAATACATTTGCTACCTTTGGGAATCTGCACCACCAAGAGGGCGGGAAGGGTAGTGCTGCTTTGTATGGAGGGGTCTCTGCATGCGCCACTTTTATTATAAATATAAATTGTACCCAGTGGCCAGGGCCGCCGATAGGGCAGTACAACTGGTACTGCCATATGGGGCCCGGACCCTAAGAGACATGGGAGGGGGGCCCGCCGGCCGCCGCCCCCCGTCCGCTACGCTAGGGGGGCCCGCACGGCCCCCCTTGCCACCTGTTTTTGAGCATCCCGAGAAGCTGCGGCTGCGCAGCTTCTCGGGATGCACTGATCGCTTTGATGTTCCGCCCGCACATTGAGCGGGCGGAACATTAAAGCGATCAGAATACAGGAGAAGGACCTGTCAGCGTCCTCCTCCTGTATTCTCTCCCATAGGCTGCCGGCACTTCATACCAGCAGCCTATGGGAGGCCGGGACGTGACCTCTCCGGCAGGCGTGATCATGTGACGTCATCACACCTGCCGGAAGTCCCGTCCCTGCGGCTCGCAAGATGGAGCCCGAAGAGGAGGAAGAGCTGCTGCCTGCACAGCGCGGATTAGGTGAGCAGGATGTTTGTTTTTTTAGGGGCACCTCTGGGGGCATTATTAGTGTATGGGGGCACCTCTGGGGGCATTATTAGTTCATGGGGGGCACCTCTGGGGGCATTATTAGTATATGGGGGCACCTCTGGGGGCATTATTAGTGTATGGGGGCACCTCTGGGGGCATTATTAGTGTATGGGGGCACCTCTGGGGGCATTATTAGTATATGGGGGCACCTCTGGGGCATTATTAGTGTATGGGGGCACCTCTGGGGGCATTATTAGTATATGGGGGCACCTCTGGGGGCATTATTATTGTATGGGGGCACCTCTGGGGGCATTATTAGTGTATGGGGGCACCTCTGGGGGCATTATTAGTGTATGGGGGCACCTCTGGGGGCATTATTAGTATATGGGGGCACCTCTGGGGCATTATTAGTGTATGGGGGCACCTCTGGGGGCATTATTAGTATATGGGGGCACCTCTGGGGGCATTATTAGTATATGGGGGCACCTCTGGGGGCATTATTAGCTCATGGGGGCACCTCTGGGGGCATTATTAGTATATGGGGGCACCTCTGGGGACATTATTAGTTCATGGGGGCACCTCTGGGGGCATTATTAACTCATGGGGGCATCTCTGGGGGCATTATTAGTGTATGGGGGTACCTCTAGGGGCATTATTAGTTCATGGGGGCACCTCTGGGGGCATTATTAGCTCATGGGGGTACCTCTGGGGGCATTATTAGTTCATGGGGGCACCTCTGGGGGCATTATTAGTTCATAGGGGCACCTCTGGGGGCATTATTAGCTCATGGGGGTACCTCTGGGGGCATTATTAGCTCATAGGGGCACCTCTGGGGGCATTATTAGTTCATGGGGGCTCCTCTGTGGGCATTATTAGTTCATGGGGGCCACCTCTAGGGGCATTATTAGCTCATGGGGGCACAGCAGGGAATCCTACATACAGGGGGCACAGCAGGGGATCCTACATACAGGGGGCACATCAGGGGATCCTACATACAGGGGGCACAGCAGGGGATCCTACATACAGGGGGCATCCCACACAGCGCAGTTACTATGGGAGCCTACAGGAGGGAGAAAGGGAAGGAAGTTGTTAGAAATGTGCGAGCCTAAATTGTTTGTCTCGCAGGTTCTAAAAAGATGAAACATATCTGGAAGGAATCATTATGGCGGACTGGGCCGGATGGAGAGGAAAAGGGAAAGTGACGCCTCAGATCAAAGAAGACGTCACCTGTGAGTCCCTGTATGACACTTTTCTTATTTTGTAGAACACCATTTAGTAGGGGCGCCCCGAGGTGACAGCTACTACATTATCTGTACTCAGAGATATCACTGTGTTATCTGTGCTGTTACATAGGACTGCAGGTGACTACTACATTATCTGTACTCAGAGATATCACTGTGTTATCTGTGCTGTTACATAGGACTGCAGGTGACTACTACATTATCTGTACTCAGAGATATCACTGTGTTATCTGTGGTGTTATATAGGACTGCAGGTGACATCTACATTATCTGTACTCAGAGGGATATCACTGTGTTATCTGTGCTGTTACATAGGACTGCAGGTGACATCTACTACACGATCTATACTCAGAGATATCACTGTGTTATCTGTGCTGTTACATAGGACTGCAGGTGAAATCTACTACATTATCTGTACTCAGAGATACCACTGTGTTATGTGGTGTTACATAGGACTGCAGGTGATATCAGGTGATTTCTCCAGGTTGCAGAAGTTCAAACTTCATCGTGCCCTAATGTGCTGGTGTCTGTATACATGTGTGCTGGTGTCTGTATGTGTGTATACATGTGTGCTGGTGTCTGTATACATGTGTGCTGGTGTCTGTATACATGTGTGCTGGTGTCTGTGTGTGAGATCAATTCTAGAGAACTGGCTCATATATCCCATTTTCTCCAGTGGCTTAAAATGTAACCTCTGTTATACAGTTATAAAATTGTAGAACCTAAATGTGAACAAGGTGCAATTCAAATAGACACTTACTTGTATAGCTGTCTCTTGTGCTCTGTATGCAGTGCATTATATTCACCCTTGCAACGTACAATTTATAGCGTGTCTACAAGCCCAGCGGGGCTCATTATGATGGAGACTAAAACTTATACAAAGTGGGGTAGGGGTTCCCCTGTATTCAGAATGCTGCTGAGTGCTCGGCAATGCCCCGTCTAGGATTATTGAATTTCGAGGGTCTATGCAGAGCAGGATAAAGACACCTCTGCTGCACAAACAGGATCTCCTAGAAAGCGTTCTCACCGCCATGTATTCGCTATCACTGGCTTGGGTGAGCTAAACTAGTCTGCCTGGGGGGGGGGGGGGGGTGATTTGTATATGCTCACTAACATGGAACAACCTCATTATATTAGCCTTATCAACATATTCTATGTTAGTGAGCATATGGGGGGGGGGATATTGGTGAACATATACAAATCAAACAGCCCCCCAGACTCTCGAAATTCAATAACCCCAAACGGGGCATTGCCTAGTACTCAACAGCATTCTGAATACAGGGGAACCCCTACCCCACTCTTGTATAAGTTTTAGTCTCCATCATAATGAGCCCCCATAATTGTACGTTGCAAGGCTGAATATAATGCACTGCATACAGAGCACAAGAGACAGCTATACAAGTAAGTGTCTGTATGGTGACATTTAAATTGCACCTTGTTCACATTTAGTTTCTACAATTTTATAACTGTATAACAGAGGTTACATTTTAAGCCACTGGGAAAAATGGGGTATATGAGCCAGTTCTCTAGAATTGATCTGAACCAAATTATACCTCCCAGCAAGGCGTGGGTCGAACACACAATTTTTTTTTTTTTATTAATGTGGGGGGCCCAGACACTTTGGTTGTATGGGGCCCCGAAATTCCTG